>NW_012119265.1:3768961-3790518 GCF_000951035.1 Colobus angolensis palliatus | reverse complement strand
CCCGGCTAGTTTTTTGTATTTTTTAGTAGAGACGGGGTCTCACCGTGTAGACCAGGATGGTCTCGATCTCCTGACCTCGTGATCCACCCGTCTCAGCCTCCCAAAGTGCTGGGATTACAGGCTTGAGCCACCGCGCCCGGCCCACTTTTAAAAACTATATATATAATATGTATCATTACATTTGGTTTGACTATAGTGATACTTTTATTTTTCACCTCTTGGAAGCTGTATTGAGAAAGCACAGACTTGTGAAATGAATTTCTTCTCCTTCTGTGAGTGGTGGGATGGAGACTGCAGAGCCTGGATGAGTGACCGAGTGAGCAGTTGCAGCCCTGACACACCCATGTGGCTTGGTATCATCTGCTCTTTAGCTTTGCTGACACCACCTATTTTTGATTTCTTTCATGAAGGAGGACATGACTCATGAAGTATTAGGTTGGTGCAAAAGTAATTGCTGTCTTTGCTGTTCCTTTCAATATTTGATGCAGTAGGACTTATCTTTTGTTCGTTATTCCTGCTGCCATCTGTATATTTGTTTGTAAGAGTGTGTTTCTTTTGTGTTTTTAACAAAGTCTGAGAAAATCAACCAGCTCACTATTAAGCTGGACACAGTTGTCTGTCTTCCCAATTTGTTTTAGAGCAAAGTGGCATTTTTACAACAGACCTCAAAGGAGAACTTTTATGGCCTCTAAAGTCAAGATTTTATTTTCCCGTGTCAGTCCTTTGCATGGTTTGAGATTGCTAACTTATGAGTTTATTATTTTCTACATTATCAGAACATAAATCACCATGTTGTCTCAGTGATGTAAAAGTAAATACCATATTAGTCTCTCATTTTTGATGCAAGGAAATGGAAGCATATAACAAGTGATAGGTCCAAGAATTCAAGTCAACTGCAGGAGAATTTATAATTAGATTTCTTAGTATTCTGGAGGATGCCTTGTTCTGTGTCGCAGGTACATAGTAAATGCCCGATAGACTGATTGATGAATGTGTGGGTTCATCCACATTCCACATTGGTTTCTGAGTTTTCTAATACTGTTTCACGCCGTTGCCACCTTACTGGACGTTGCAGTGCTATCCAGTAGAACTTTCTGCAATGATGGGAATGTTCTTGTTATGCACGCCATCCAGTAAATCATATGTAACTGTTGAACTGTGGATGGTAGTACAACTGAGAAACTGAACTTTTAATATAATTTTAATTAATTTAAATGTAAATAGTCACATTATAAGTATATAGTTCTGTCACATATAATATTGCCTTTTTGCTTTTTCTGTTTAATGAATATTGTGCATTTTCAGTGATTATTAAATTTTTTAGGGTCATGATTAGACTATTGTATTTCTTCCTCTTAGATATCTTGGGGTATGTTTCTTTTTTTTTGAGACGGAGTCTCGCTCTGTCGCCCAGGCTGGAGTGCAGTGGCTGGTTCTCAGCTCACTGCAAGCTTCGCCTCCCGGGTTTATGCCATTCTCCTGCCTCAGCCTCCGAGTAGCTGGGACTACAGGCGCCCGCCACCTTGCCCGGCTAGTTTTTTGTATTTTTTAGTAGAGACGGGGTTTCACCGTTTTAGCCAGGATGGTCTCGATCTCCTGACCTCGTGATCTGCCTGTCTCGGCCTCCCAAAGTGCTGGGATTATTGGCTTGAGCCACCGCACCCGGCCTGGGGTATGTTTCAAACATGGGGTTACGGAAGTAGTGTTTTAGAAAGACTTCTTTGTCCAGATTATTTTTAGGTCTGTTATGGCCTGTTGAATTGTTTTCCTTTATGCTGGGAGATAGCCAAAAGCCTATTCTTGAACACACATCATGTTACTGCAGCATGAGTCATTATCCCTATTCCCTTGAAAATGGTCAGTAGGTCACGTTCACTCCATAGTTGTATGATGTTAGTCATACAATTTTTTTTTTTTTTTAATTAAGCAGCAAGCCACATTTTAGGCACTCAGTAGCCATATGTGGCTGGTGGCCACCACATTGAACAGCACAGATCTAGCAGACATTTATAGAACACTGCCCAACAGCTGTAGAATACACATTATTTCAGGTACTCATTGGAACTTTCTCCACGGCGTACCATAGGTAAAGCCATAAGACAGTCTCAAGTCACAAGATTGAAATCACACAATGTATTTTGTAGCTATATCAGAATGAATTAAATTAGAAACAGTAACAGTAAGCTACCTAGAAAAGCCTGTATATCTGAAAATTAAACAATATGCTTCTAAATAACAGGTGGGTCAGAAGGATTCTTATGGAAGATTAAAAGTTTCAAACTAAATGATAATGAAAATACACAATATCAAAATCTTAGGATATAGCTAGAACAGTGCATAGAAGGAAATTTAAAACTTCATGTGATTATATTTAAAAGGAATAGAAGTTTAAAATTGACCTGAGTTATCACCTTAAACTGCAAAATTAAAAAAAAGAAAAAAAAAAAAGACCCCCCCAAGTAAGTTAGCAAGAAGAAAATAAGGATAGAAAACTGGCAAATAGAAAATAGTAACTGCGGCTGGGCGCAGTGGCTCACGCCTATAAGCCCAGCACTTTGGGAGGCCGAGGCAGGCGGATCACCAGGTCAGGAGATGGAAACCATCCTGGCTAACACAGTGAAATCCCATCTCTATTAAAAATACAAAAACAAAATTAGCCAGACTTGGTGGCGGGCGCCTGTAGTTCCAGCTGCTCGGGAGCCTGAGGCGGGAGAATGGCGTGAACCCAGGAGGTGGAGCTTGCAGTGAGCCGAGATTGCACCACTGCACCCCAGCCTGGGCGACAGTGAGACTCCGTCTCAAGAAAAAAAAGAAAAAAGAAAATAATAACTGCAATGTGATACACCTTCTTTTTGATAACTTTTACTAAGTAATTTGTTAGCCTATAGTAACTAGCAATAAAATTAGTGGAAAAAGTGTACATACAATTTTTTAAAATTTATTATAAGGAATCAATTTATAGGAGAGAGCAGGATTGAGTCCAGATTAGTAATTAAAATTTGTTTTCTAGTGAAAACATCTATTTCCTTGAATTCAAATTCACTTTAGTGTTCTGATGTTCCTGTTTTGACAAATAATTTAACCTGAGGGGAAGATATCTATAGACATTTTATAAACACAGGAAATAATTTTAAAGTTGAGGATTCGAGCTTAGTTTTGAAAGAACCAAATGGTTAGCAGTTGTGTGCACCCCGTTGAGAAGATGTGTATTTACTATCAGGACAGTGACATTTTCACAAGACTCTGCAGAATGATTGGTTCTTGGGAATTTGCGTAGTCTCATTGAACTGAAAAAAATGAACATTTAAATAAGACATTGAATTTTTTCTTACAGGTTTATTGACAAGAAGGAAAGGTTAAGCCGACTTAAGAGCAAGCAAGAAGAATTTCAAAAAGAGTGAGTGTTTTGTTTTGCCTTTTAATTTGTGGAGGTGATCTAGTCACCATTTGGTTTAATTCATTGCTGTGGTTTGCAGATAATATGGATTGTTGACTTAGTGAATCTAGGATACAACCTCTTAAAGTGTAGGAAAGGAGTGCATCTGGGAGAGGTAAAGCAGGAGAAGCTACCAAGTTTCTGGAAAATACTGGCCTCAGACCCGGTACGTGGTACAAAGTAGGTACTCAGTGAATCAGATCCCTGGCACTGATAACTGATGTGTGAGTCCAGGACAGTTGGCATGATTAGTAGACTTAAATTAGTGCTGGAGGCTCCCATAGGACGTACTGCTTCCATTTACCTTTCTTCTTTTTTCCTTATCAGTATATTACAACATATGGTCTGCACATTATCTGTATCAGAATTCATTAGCTGAGATAATGGTTAAAAATTCAGATTCTTGGAATCCTATCCTCAGAGACTCTGATTCAGTAGATATGGGATGAGGCCTAGGAATCTGAGGTTTGTTGTTTTTTGGGGGTGGGGAATCTGAGTTATTAACAGGTACACCTGATAAATCTCTCACCTCCTAGGATTGAGAATTGTCCTATAGAACCTTCTGGTATAGAACCTGCTCCCTAGATGCACCCCAGATCTTTGCATCTCTGTGCCTTCATTCAGTTTCTCTCTACCTCAGTGTTTTTCCTCTTCTGTGAGCGCGTCCTGCCCAACCCAAGGTTCTTAAAGGGTTGTCTCTTTTGTGGCACCTCCCCAAACCATGCCAACATGGATGTCTCACACCCCCGATGAAAACAGTTAATGCTCAGGCCAGTGATTCCCAAAGTGTGACCTGAGCTTCTCTAGAGTCTGCAGTGGTCTGATAAACACATTCATGAGCAGTTTAAATCTAACAGGATATTCTGTATTAGAGAAACCTGCTTGAATTTATTTAACTCTGTAATTTCCCTGACTTCCTCAAACACAAAAAGTTTATTTTTCCCAAAGAACATTTTATTCCATAGAACCAATATTTGGAGATACTGGCATGTATCATTTCGTTGGGAACTATTAGGTCATTCATTCTCTTGTAACTATTACTGTGAATTATGACGGATGGCAGTTACTGATGATGACTGAGGACAAAGGCTAAGACTGTTAGGCAGATTTATTGTGGACGTTTGTAGAAAGGCTCTTAACAGTGTTCAGAACTACAAAAGAAAGGAGATGAAAAAAATTGCAGAGAACAGGGAATTTGGAAAACACTTTAAATGCTAAGTCCCATTTTGACATTTCTAGCCATTTCTGAGAACTTAATTTTAAAAGTGTTTGAGTTTACATTTTTGAACTTAGAATTTTATTATTTTCAAGAACTTATTTTCTATCTCTTTTCCTTACAGAGTGTTAAAAGCTATGGAAGGAAAATGGATAACAGATCAGTTGGTAAGTTGTAATACATGTTCTTTTTCTTGGGGCTACATGTTTTTAAATTGGTAGAGCTTATAAAACCATTTTTAATTAAAATTTTTTAAAAATCATATTTGGCAGTCCTCTACTTAATCCACTTGTAGCATGGCCTTGTCAAATATTTTGTCTAGTTATCAAAAATGGGGTATCGGCGATTAATTATGGAGCCATCGTAAAGGATAATTTTGAAATCTGGGGTGTTGACATAGAAAAACAAAAACAATGGGCTATTATCCTTTGTGCAAAAATTATTTATCATACACACTCCAAATGGATTAATGATTAAATGTGTCAAAGAAAATATGGGTGGGTATTTACATAATTTAGAGTGGGGAGAACCTTTATAAACCGTAGAGGAAAGCATTTTGACAGATTACATAACAGTTTAAAACTTCTGGCCAGGTGCAATGGCTCATGCCTGTAATCCCAGCTACTTGGGAGGCTGAGGCAGGAGAATCACTTGAACCTGGGAGGCAGAGGCTGCAGTGAGCCAAGATTGCCTCACAGCACTCCGGCCTGGGCAACAAAGTGACTTCCTCAAAAAAAAAAAAAAAAAAATTAACAATTAGAGAGTTTGGTGAAGGTGTGGCAGCAGCCAGGCAGCCCAGCTTTGCTAAGGCTCTAGAGGCACTGTGCCTCGCAGGCGCTCGGCACATGCCTTCCCTGCAGCCAGCATGCCCAAGAGGAAGGTCAACTCCACTGAAGGGGCCACAAAGGAAGAGCCCAAGAGGAGATCGGCACGGTTATCAGCTGAACTCACTCCTGCAAAAGTGGAAACGAAGCTGAGAAAGCAGCAGGAAAGGATAAATCTTCAGACAAAAAAGTGCAAACAAAAGGGAAAAGGAGAGCAAAGGGGGAAAAGTCAGAAGTGGCTAACCAAGAAACTGAAGATTTACCTGCAGAAAACGAGAAACTAAAACTGAGGAGAGGCCCTTTTAAGTGTCGGTGCTTTTTTTTGAGAGGTGGAATCATTCTCTGATTGTTTACTTTTTGGTACAACCAGAAGATAGTGTGGGATATTGAGTTATGGGAGGCTTTGACTGTCTTGGGTGTCAGCCTAACGTTCCGTAGTTGGGGGGTTAGTTTTTATATCCTGTAATGCCAAGCATACTAAATGGCACTGTGGAGTCACCGTCCTGCATTTAATGTATTGAACATCTGTTCCCATGTTGCTTTTTAGTAGAACTGTTTCCTAAAGAAAACCGCTCCTTGATGATGGCTCTCCCTGTCAGAATTTCGTGCACTCTGTGAGCTCTTTGGTCGTGGTAGTCCTGTTTTCCTAATAACTTTGATACTGTGCTGTGAAAGATTGAAAATTTGAATATGTAGTGTACATGCTATTTGGTTGTGAATTGGTGGGACATACGTAACAGCTGATCAACGTGTGAAGATACTGGTACTTGATGACCTCATAAGGAAAATTTGCTTCCAGATTTTAAGCTGGAGAGTCACTGGAATAACTTTAAAAAAGAATTAAAATACATGGCTTTTAGATTTTTGGTACGTATATTAAGAATTGGGTACAAATTGAAATGTCTGTGTGCCGATCTTCAGCACAACCAATGAAATCCCAATTACAAAAGAAAAAAAGAGCCAGGCGCGGTGGCTCACGCCTGTAACTCCAGCACTTTAGGAGGCTAAGGCAGGCAGATCACGAGGTCAGGAGTTCGAGACCAGCCTGACCAACATAGTGAAACCCCGTCTCTACTAAAAATACAAAAATTAGCCGGGCATGATGGCAGGCGCCTGTAAGCCCAGCTACTCGGGAGGCTGAGGCAGGAGAATCGCTTGAACCTGAGAGGCAGAGGTTGTAGTGAGGCGAGATGGTGCCACAGCACTCCAGCCTGGGTGACAGAGTGACTGTCAAAAAAAAAAAAAAAGAGGAAATACTCATGAATAGAGATTTATGGGTTAAAAAAAAAAGCTGATTATAGCATAATGGTGAAGCTAAATATATAAATAAATGTTCATCAATCTGGATGAGATAAAAAATTATACTGAGCTGGGCGTGGTGGCTCAACGCCTATAATCCCAGCACTTTGGGAGGCTGAGGCAGGCGGATCACGAGGTCAGGAGTTCGAGACCAGCCTAACCAACATGGTGAAACCCTATTTCTACTAAAAATACAAAAATTAGCCGGGCGTGGTGGCGCACGCCTGTAATCCCAGCTACTCAGGAGGCTGTGGCAGGAGGATCACTTGGACCTGGGAGGCGGAGGTCACAGTGAGCTGAGATTGTGCCACTGTACTCCAGCCTGGGCGACAGAGCAAGACATTTCAAAAAAAAAAAAAAAGTTATGATACTGTGTAGTTGGTAAAAAGAATGTGGTCAGTCTACATGCTGTGGAATGATGTCCAAGTTGTATTTATTAATGAAAAAAAAAGTAAACTAGGATGAAGTATGAGTCCATTTATGAGAGTATGTATTTTAAATATAAATAGACTCATAAAATCTGGGCTGGGTGTCGTGGCACATGCCTGTAATCCCAGCACTTTGGGAGGCCGAGATGGATTGCTCGAGCCCAGGAATTCAAAACCACCCTTGGAAACATGGCAAAACCCCACATCTACAAAAGCAAACAAACAAACAAAAACCAAAAATTAGCCAGTCATGGAGTCCCAGCTACTCGGAAAGTTGAGGGGGGAGAATCACTTGAGCCAGGGAGGTCAAGGCTGAAGTGAGCTGTAATCATGCCACTGTACTCTGTCCTGGGCGACAGAGTGAGACCCTGACTCAAAAAAAAAAAAAAAAAAAACCTGAAAAGATACACATTAAACTTTAATTTTAAAGATTACCCCTGAGAAATGGGAAGGAGTCAGGCTAACAGTCACATTTTCTGTTTTTCTTCAGTAATGTGTAATTTTTTTTCACAACAGTAAACATTATTCATACATTTCATTATACTTAAAATTTGTGATAGAAGTGAATTTTGCTTATTTTAACTCTGAATGTTTTAGTAAACAAAATATGTTCTGTGGAAGATTTTTCTGAGTTCTCTCATGTTCCTAGTTTTTCTGTCTAAGACCTCAATATTCATTTCTAAAGACTCTATTACCTTTTAAAATTGAGCATCGGTCATATCTGATATATTTCTGAACCCCTCAGCCCCTGTGGATCTGTTTTTGAATGTCTGACTCTATTCTAGAGGTTAGAGTTTCGCTCACCATAACATCCCTGTAATCTGTTCTGTATCTCTTACCATCAGACTACTTAGATAAGTGTAACACCATAAACATTTGAGCATTGTTTTAGGCTTTTAATTATCCACGTTTCCAGAGGCATTAGAGAATATTCATTCTTTTTAACTAACTAGTAGATCCCCTCTTAACTAACTAGTAGATCCCCTCTTTTTTTTTTTTTTTTTTGAGATAGAGTCTTGCTCTGTCACCCAGACTGGAGTGCCGTGGCACAATCTCGGCTCACTGCAACCTCTGCCTCCTGGGCTCAAGCGATTCTCCCACCTCAGCCTCCCTAGTAGCTGGTACTATAGGTGCATGTCACCACACCCAGCTAATTTTTTTAATTTTTGGTAGAGATGGGGTTTCACCGTGTTGCCCAGGCTGGCCTCAAACTCCTGAGCTCAAGTGATGTGCCTGCCTCAGCTTCCCAAAGTCTAGGATGACAGGTGTGAGTCACTGCACCGGGCCATAGATCCTATTTTTATTGATCCTTTGTTCACTTTAAGGCAGAGGTCCCCAACCCCCAGGCAGCAAGCTACTGGTTTGTGGCCTGTTAGGAACCAGGCCACACAGCAGGAGGTGAGTAGGGCGAGTGAGCATTACCGCCTGAGCTCCACCTCCTGTCGGATCAGTGGTGGCATTAGTTTCCCATAGGAGTGCGAACTCCAGTATGAACTGCATATGGGAGGGATCTAGGTTGTGCACTCCTTATGAGAATCTGAAACCTGATGATCTGAGGTGGGACAGTTTCATCCCTGTAAACCATCCCCCACCCTGTCTGTGGAAAAATTGTCTTCCACAGTTGTCCCTGATGCCAAAAAGGTTGGGGACTGCTGCTTTAGGGGATGCTGAACCTAACTTCTGGTAATATAAAGAGGCAATTTCATGTTTCATGTAATTTTCTGAGGCTTTTCAGGAAACCTCCCTGAGTTATGCCCTGAAAAAATAGTGTTTTTTGCCATTTTTATTAACTTGTAAGTACTATTTGCTTATTGGGTGAGATGACTCGGTTATGTTAACCGTCTCCTCAGTAACTAGAACTAGAGGTTTGGAGCCGCGCGTCAGTAGGACCCTATGTGATGAGGCTTGACTTCTGTATCTGCGCTGTTCAGTCTAGTAGCCATTAGCCATGTGATGTCAAACATTTGACATGAGGGCGGTGTGAGTAAGGAACTGAATTTTTGATTTTTGATTTTTGATTTTTGATTTAAATTGAGTTTTAAGTAACCACATGTGGCTAGTAGCTATATAGTAGAGCAGGTTTAGACAACGTCCTTCAACTTTTTTCTCTTTGCTTACTGATACATACAAAAGAGCTATGTGAATTTTTTTCGTGTAATTTCCCTTTCCTTTTTTTTTTTATTTTTCTTTTTTTGACGGAGTCTCACTTGCCAGGCTGGTGTGATCTTGGCTCACTGCAACCTCCGCCTCCCTGGTTCAAGCGATTCTCCTGCCTCAGCCTCCCAAGTAGCTGGGATTACAGGCATGCGCCACCACGCCCAGCTAATTTTTGTATTTTTTTTAGTAGAGACAGGGTTTCACCATGTTGGTCAGGATGATCTTGATCTCCTGACCTCGTGATCTGCCCGCCTCAGCCTCCCAAAGTGCTGGGATTACAGGCATGAGCCACCGCACCCGGCCTAATTTCTCTTTTCTCTTCATTGAACTAGAAAAACATTGTTCTCTTTTTTGTAATGTTCCATAGTTACAAAAGCTATAACAAACATAATTATATTGGTCTTTTTCTTCATTATGTTTTCTGACATATCTGAAAATAAGCAGTGATCCCAGGTAGATAATCATATTAATCATAGGAGACCAATGTTTGTGATATTTATTACATGCTTTTTTCAGAGATGGAAAATAATGTCCTGCAAGATGAGGATTGAACAGTTAAAACAAACAATATGTAAAGGAAACGAAGAAATGGAGAAAAGTAAGTAATTCGCGTCCTTCTTCCAGCCCTAGAAAGTTCCCATGTGGAATTTCATGGGATTAATAAACTAGAGGGACACAGAAAGAGAGGGAGGGGTGGGGCAGTGGCAACTTGGAGAATTTTGCTACTTGCCTTCATCTTTCCTTGTAAAACATTTGTATAAGGAATTTTTAAAAATTAAATGCACAATTATAGAGGCCCTAAATAACCAGATTCTTTTCTCAATTAAAAAAGTTGACCAGGCACGGTGGCTTATGCCTATAATCCCAGCACTTTGGGAGGCTGAGGTAGGTGGATCACCTGAGGTCAGGAGTTCAAGACCAGCCTGGCCAACATGGCAAAACCCCGTCTCTACCAAAAATACACAACTTAGCCAGGCGTGGTGGCAGGCGCCTATAATCCCAGTCACTTGAGAGGCCGAGGCAGGAGAATTGCTTGAACCCGGGAGGCAGAGGTTGTGGTGAGCTGAGGTCGTGCCATTGTACTGCAGCCTGGGCAACAAGAGCGAAACTCCGTCTCAAAAAAAAAAAAAAAAAAGTTAAGGAATATATGTTCCTATTTGCCTTGGCTAACAGGAAGCTCAGAGTCTAACTTGGTACTCACTTGTAATAATTATTGGCTCATGCCAGAAGCACAGAATGTTGTTTTTGTTTTTTTTGTTTTTTTTCCCTTAGTGAGTCTCCACATTGTAATCTGTATTAATTTTGCATCATATTTGTACACTTTATACTTTATCATAGATCGTTGTCAAAATGAATTCTCTTAGAAATGCTACATCCTTAACCCATTTCCCATTTGCCCCAAGAATACTCTTGTTTCTAATCCTAATGTAACATCATATGCATTTCTGTTACATTAGGATTAGAGACAAGTTCTGTTTAGAAATAACTCCAAGAACAGTTTTTTTGTTTGTTTATTTGTTTTTTGAGACGGAGTCTCGCTCTGTTACCCAGGCCAGAGTGCAGTGGCGCGATCTCAGCTCACTGCAAGCTCCGCCTCCCTGGCAAAAACAGTTTTTGTATTTTATTTTCACATTGAAAATCAGATTTACAAAGAGCGTGTTTATGTAACATTAAATGAGCACCAGCAGCAAGCTGCAGTCCGTGAATTTCTGAAGATCACTGTTTAAAGTTTAGAATGAGTCACCATCAGACCTCGTGAATTCCTTTTCTTGTCTACTCATTGCTTCCAGAAGCAAGTCTTTTATAGTGACATGTAATGGTGTAAAGTCTCCGCTGAAAACATTTGTCCTAATAAAGTGCTCACGTGGAGTTTCACGGGATTACTAAACTAGACAATTAGGGCAGCACAGTGAACAGTGCACAAAACTATATAGAACCTACTTTCCACCCAGTCTTGTATGCATTCTCCAAAGGCTCTGGTTCAATAGCAACATAAAAACCCATTCCTTAACATTAGTTCACCCTCTCCTCATCTTCCCATGATATTCAGGGCTTTGCCACCGGGCATTTGTGAACCTCCTGAAATTGCTGAATTTACTGAGCATGCGTGTTTCTCTGATAAGCAAGTTAAAAGCTCTGATCACCTCTTTCTAACACATTCCTAACTCCCAAAAACAAAAACAACCACCACAGAGAATTAGACATAGATCTAAAGGAGTAGACCCTATAACAGTAGTTTCCATCCCTAGCAAATCATCAGTCACCTGGTGACCTTTTTAAAATCTAGAGAGAGAACTCTAGGATCTATCCTGGACTTAGGAAAATGATGACATGCTTGAATGTTATGGCAATGTCAGATCGCCATGTTGAAGAAAATAGCTTCCATGTGCTTACTCTGTATTTCTGTCCTCCTCTCCTCATGACTGGTAACAGTGTACAGATGGGCCCAGGTCTAGAAGCCACACTTTGAGTAGTACTACTCCACGTGGTTCTGATGACCTGCCAGGGTTGGGAACTGTTGCTCTTTTAGAATGTACATGTAGTCTCCTTCCTACCCTCTAGACCAGACTTAGAAAATTTGCACAGTTTTAAAGGTGTTAATGGATTCCAGAAACTATGCTTGGACTCATGCTTAAGAGCTTGTTGTTGAGTTATGCCATGTATTCACGAAAGGGCACACATTATAAATTGTAGAGACTGATGAATTATTTCTCTAGAATCTTTTGACTTAAGGTTTCATGATATATGGTATAATACAGATACAGGGCATAGATAGGGAAGTTAGGTTATATGCAATTGCAGTGTTGAGTTGATCTGTGCTGTAGTCAGTTACTTATCTAAAGAAGCAAGAGTAGATTACAAGAGTAGATACAGCACCAAACATTTTGATGTTTATGGGGAGATGGTAGGGAGAGAGGATGACTGGGTGCTGAGTCTGCACTGAGTGCAGATGGGGTGACTGATGATTTCCTGCCACCTGCGAGTGGTCATGATAATAAATTTGAAATGGATCCTCCCCAGAAATTCTGACCACTGTATGACTCAGGATCATGGCTGGATAGATTCAGTTCAGCACTTGTAAAGAGCTCAGTAAAGATAATGAAAATGAGTTAGCATGTGATGGAACCAAGAGACTGAACCTTTAGGACATGCACATTGAGCAGGATGGCAAAGAGATGTTATTGCTGTTGTTGTTGTTTTGAGATGGAGTCTCGCTCTGTCGCCCAGGCTGGAGTGCAGTGGCACGATCTCGGCTCACTGCAATCTTCACCTGCCGGGTTCAAGCAATTCTCTTGCCTCAGCCTCCCAAGTAGCTGGGATTACAAGCACCCATCACCACACCTGGCTGATCGTTGTTTCAAAACTGTAAGAAATCGGCCGGGTGCAGTGGCTCACTCCCATAATCCCAGCACTTTGGGAGGCCAATGCGGGCAGATCACATTGAGGTCAGGAGTTCGAGATCAGCCATGGTCAAACTCCATCTCTACTAAAAATACAGAAATTAGCTGGGTGTGGTGGCCTGTGCCTGTAATCCTAGCTACTCGGGATGCTGGGTCAGGAGAATCACTTGAACTCAGGAGGTGGAGGTTGCAGTGAGCCGAGATTGTGCCACTGCACTCCAGCCTGGGTGACAAGAGTGAAACTCCGTCTCAAAACAAATAAAAAAACTGTCAGAAATCTCATGTGTGCAACCAAATACCTAAGTTCAGTGGTGCTCAGTGAAAGAGGATGGGAGGGTGATTGGGACCCACAGACATTTATCAGGTGCCTTTTATACCCTAGTTAGGAGACAGCAAGGCTTCGGTGGGACCTCATGCGAGGAACCAAGAGCTGTGTGCCATCAGAAGAGTCCTAACACATTACCGTAGGGTGCCGAGGAGCAAAGGTCTAGGGAATGTTTATGGAGGGGAGGCCTCCCTGAACGAGTAAAATTCGAACATTTAGAAAACAGCAGCAAGTAGATAGCCTGAGAGTTAGGGAGTGATGACTGGTTCAGCATCCATCCATCCATCCATGCGTTCAGGTGGTTCTGTCTTACAGAAAGGATTTGAAATATGTTGCAGTTGAGTACAGCTAGAGCGAAGGGTGTGCAGAGGGGAACTGTGGGATATGTACCAATTTGGAGGAGGCCTTGAGGCTGAGGGGTTTGCTCTGTATTAGGCAGGCAGTGGAGAAACACTGAGCGTTGACTATAATTTGTAAAGATTGAGCAAGTGAAAGAGGGCATGAAGGCTTGGAGTTGAGCCATGCTGCAGATAGGCAGAGTGTTGGTGAGCGTTAACTAGGATTGTGATAGTAGGAATGAAAAGAAAGGCCTAGATAGAAAGACTTGGACTGGGAATGGAATTGGCCATCAAGGGGTTGATTAGGCAGTTGACAAGTCAAAAATAATCTTGAAGTAGGGAAACTGGAAAAGATGTTCCTGGAAAAATAATGAACTTGATTTTGAACTTGGGTTTAAGTTGCCTAAGCAGCTCCTAGGTATCTGTCTGAAAGTTTACAGCTTGTTTTTGTCATTCAAGTGAAGTTTAGCTGCAGCCCAACAGCCCTAGCAGGTGTAGGATCCAGAACCGGAAGGAACTCCACACAAAGAACCGAAGTCTGACAGGACGAGTGTATGTCTCCTCGTGGTTGTGTGGCCAGGCTTTTGTTTCCCTTGCAGCGCTTAAAACGCTGGGCATGTGTGTTCTGGATACCTCACCAGATATGTTCCCACCCACCCTGCTGGCGGCTGCCACACTCCACTGTGACTTTGCAGAGCTCTTGGGCTGTCTCTGTTGCCCTTCTCCTCTACTGGATGACCACCTGCTGTGAGATTATACCTGGGTTCTCTGATTATAGCCCAGGGCACACCTAAGAAGTTTGTAAGGAAATCAGATAGCCAGTAAGTTTTTCAAACTTGAATTAGATCTCTTTTCTGCCCAACATGACTATTCTTCGGTGCGCACTGTAGGAAAATTAGGTCCTTCCTGTGCTAAACTTAAACTCGATAGTCGTTGAGTGACTCCTTTTACTAATGGTG
Organism: Colobus angolensis palliatus; assembly: GCF_000951035.1. Lineage (NCBI taxonomy): Eukaryota > Metazoa > Chordata > Mammalia > Primates > Cercopithecidae > Colobus > Colobus angolensis. The sequence continues at coordinate 3,776,135 of NW_012119265.1, read as the reverse complement.
ATTACAAATAGAGATCCAGAGTCATTTTAATCATGGTTCTCTTTGCTTTAGTGTAATATCTACTTGAACTAAACTCTCAGAATTTCCACTTAGTGAACATTAGTTGATGTTATTGAGATTTTTCTTTCAGTTTAGATTGCAAGGGAAAACACGTGTGTTTGCAGGGCGGAGCTCTGCAGTACACAGGAACTGTTTGCAAAGATAATTGTTGGGTGTGATTTATTTATTTTAGATTCTGAAGGCCTTCTCAAAACCAAGGAAAAGAATCAGAAGCTTTACAGTCGAGCACAACGGCACCAAGAGAAAAAGGAGAAGATTCAGAGGCATAATCGCAAACTTGGTGACCTGGTAGAAAAAAAGACCATTGACTTAAGAAGTCATTATGAGCGTCTGGCAAGTCTTCGACGATCCCATATATTAGAGCTCACCTCTGTGATTTTTCCAATCGAGGAAGTAAAGACTGGTGTGAGGTACATTAAGCAAGTCTTTTGACTCCAGGAATAGATCAAGTTCCAAATACTTTTTAAAGTATGTCATTACCTCATTTATTGGGCCTTATTCTAGGGTCACTGGTTTTCCTGGTGATGGAACATAAGTCTTATCTGCTTCAACAAACAGTACGCACTGCACAAAGCTGGGGAGGCAGCCAGGTGAGGGGTGGGGCCCAGGCTTGTGAACTCTCCTGGAGCTTCTAGATGAGGTACTGACTCACACTCTTGATTAGGAACCATCTGATGGCTGGTAGTGGTGGCTCATGCCTGTAATCCCAACACTGTGGGAGGCCGAGGCAGGTGGATCACCTGAAGTCAGGAGTTGAGACCAACCTGGCCAACATGGCGAAACCCTGTCTCTACTAAAAATACAAAAATTAGCCAGGTGTGGTGGCGCATGCCTGTAGTCCCAGCCAGTTGGGAGGCTGAGGCAGGAGAATTGCTTGAACCCAGAGGCCGAGGTCACAGTGAGCCAAGATTGTGCCACTGCACTCCAGCCTGGGTGACAGAGCAAGACTCTGTCTCAAATAAACAAACAACCATCTGATGGGCGATATTGGGCCATTTATTCGTTGTGTGTTGTGGGGCATGTTCTTGGACCTCAAAATCTTGATTTCCTTGTCTGATAAATGGAGATTTCAAAATGCCTTTTTCAGAGAGAAATCATGACCAAATACATAAGAAAACATCTAGAGCTTGGGGTCTCTGAGATGGTGGGCACTGCATGTTGACTTAGACTTTTCCTGGTGAGTGCTGCTTATTGTGTTAACTGTTATCGAGCACTGAATATTGTGACTTTAGTCTTAGGCGGTAGTGCATGGATAACTTCTGGTGGGATGGACAGGACAGTGGTTCCCCCATCTGGCTGTTCATCTGAGAAATAGAGGTTCCAGAGGGCACCCCTCCAACCTCCCAGTCCATCTTGTAATACTTCTGTATCTTTACACTTCCCTGATGCTGCTGCTGGTCAGCAGATTTGGAAACTACCACCGAAGGCTTCCATTTTATTCAACCACAAGCCACCAGACTGCTCTATTGAGGATTTTCCTGTCTCTTCGGACTGCTCTCACTCTCCAGCACCTTTTCCTGGAAATTGACACTCACTGGACTGTTGCTAGTTTCATAACTATTCTCTCCAGTCTGTCCTTTAGTCTGTTACCAGAGTTGGCTTCCTAAAAGTCAAAAAGACTGATGGCTGCTTCCAGCTTGAGAAGCAACTCTCTGACTCTAAGTATTTTGTCATTAGTAAGAGTTTGCAAATAGAAAAATAAAAAGGCAGATTCAAAATAGAGCAGAATAGAAAGTTTTTAGGAGACTTAACAGCTGAGTGCAATGTGTGATCTTGGATCCTGAACCCCAAAAGAGATATTAGGACAGTTGGAGAGAATTGAATAAGGTCTATAAATTAGTTAATAGTGTTGTAGCAGTGCTAATTATCTGATTGTGATTATTGTATAGTATTTTCCTGAATTGATACTTTGGGGAAGTTGAGCAAAGTGTATACAGGGAACTTTAAAATTCTTGCAGCTTTTCTGTAAGGCTGACATTTTTTCAAAAAGAAAATGCACACACGAAGAGAAAACGTGAAAAAAAACTATTTCTGTGCTGTTTTAATATTTTATTTAGTGTATATTATTATATGCCATTAATTTCTTTTAAAAGAAATTGGTGGTTTTAAAGTTATCCTTCTAATAAGGTTTCTTGTTTTCATTTCTCTCAACTTCTTGTGGGAGAAGGGAGACATAGCAGTACAGCTCATAACTGGCCACAGTCTTATCTGTGACAGGCGGTAGCAGTTATCTTACACGTATGTCGTGGCAGAAGGAAAGATATGAAGAACCCCTGGCCGAGAGGACAGAATCTAAATTTGGTGCAGCACAGAAGGCCCTTCCCAGTCTGCCTGCTTCCTACCTGCTTTCCCAGTACCGTCTCCTGGCACTTCCCTTGTGCATCCCACACACCAGCCACACTGAACGTCTCTGTTCCCCAGGCACACTATGTTCTTCCCCCTCAGTGCATTTGTACCTGCTGTGACTTCTTATGGTGGGTTTGTTTTTTGGCTTTTTGATTTGAGAGGGAGTTTTGAGAGGGAGTCTCATTCTGTTGCCCAGGCTGGAGCGCAGTGGTGTGATCATAGCTCATTATAACCTTGAATTCCTGGGCTCAAGCAGTCCACCTGCCTTGACCTTTGAAAGTGCTGGAATTACAGGCATGAGTCATCATGGCAGCTTGTTGTTATTTTTTGTTGTTCTTGTTTTTTTGTTTTTTTTTTTTGAAATGGAGTCTTGCTCTCTGTCACCCAGGCTGGAGTGTAGTGGCGTGATCTTGGCTCACTGCAACCTCTGCCTCCCAGGTTCAAGCAATTCTCCCGCCTTAGCCTCCCAAGTAGCTGGGATTACAGGCGCCCACCACCACACCTAGCTAATTTTTGTATTTTTAGTAGCAATGGCGTTTCACTCTGTTGGCCAGGCTGGTCTCGAATTCCTGACCTCAAGTGATCTGCCCACCTCAGCCTCCCAAACTGCTGGGATTACAGGTGTGAGTCTCACCGCACCTAGCCCTATTGTTTATTTTCTTTTTTTTCCCCCTAATATTTTTGGTCCTCGGTTAGTTCGAGACATGGAACCTGTGAATACGGGGCTGGCTGTGGCATGGGAAGCATGCATAAGGCCCTTGTGCTGCACACTGAAGTACCATTGCTGGCTCAAGGAAAAACACTTGAGAGACTGAGCTGCACGCTGAACTAGCTGCTGTTTTTGTGGGATGCTATTTTTACTTGAAAGAACAACAGAAAGACTTGAGTATTAAAGGGAGTTTTAAAAATGTAAAACAGTTTCACTCTTTACTAATTTTTTGTTTTGAAAAAGATTTTTTTCATAAAAATGTATAATAGATTTATTGGTATTTTTGAATGAATTATTTATGTTTTTCTCAGTATTTCTACTTCAGTAAGTATCAGTAATTTAACCCATAGAAACAAAAGTTCTTTGGGATTCCAAAGTGTTTTAAGCATGTAGCGAGGTGTTGAGACCAAGTAGTTTGAGAACCTAATATGTTCGGCCCTACCTCATGGTTCTGTCTTCCTCACATACAGCTGGTTTGATCTTCCTCTCTGATAGCAAGCTCTTTTCTACATATATTCCAGTTAAATTCCTGGCCAGGCATGGTGGCTCACAACTGAAATATTTGCACTTTGGCTGGTCATGGTAGCTCACGATTATAATCTCAGCACTTTCAGAGGATTGCTTGAGGCCAGGAGTTCAAGACCAGCCTGGGCAACAAAGTGAGACCCCATCTCTACGAAAAAAATTTTTTGTCTTTTTTTTTTTTTTTTTGAGACGGAGTCTTGCTCTGTCACCCAGGCTGGAGTGCGGTGGCCCGATCTCAGCTCACTGCAAGCTCCGCCTCCTGGGTTCACGCCATTCTCCTGCCTCAGCCTCCCGAGTTGCTGGGACTACAGGCGCCCGCCACCTTGCCCGGCTAGTTTTTTGTATTTTTAGTAGAGACAGGGTTTCACCATGTTAGCCAGGATGGTCTCAATCTCCTGACCTCGTGATCCGCCCGTCTCGGCCTCCCAAAGTGCTGGGATTACAGGCTTGAGCCACCGCGCCCGGCCACGAAAAAATTTTTTTAAGTTAGCCAGATGTGGTAGGTACCTGTAGTCCCAGTTCCTTAGGAGGCTGAGGCAGGAGGATCTCTGGAGTCCAGGAGTCAGGGCTTCAGTGAGCTATGATTGCCTCTGTCACTGCACTCCCTGTTGGGTAACAGAGTGACACCCATCTCTAAAAATAAAAAATAAAAATGTAATGTGAAATTCCCGTGCTCATAGGCAGCTTTTCAATGTTCTAGCATGTCTTGCAGGTCTGTTGCATGCCCTTAAAAACCCTCTCTCTTGAAATCCGTATGTGTCTTCCTACTTGTAGAGACCCCGCAGATGTGTCTTCAGAGAGTGACAGTGCCATGACCTCCAGCACTGTGAGCAAGCTTGCCGAAGCCCGGAGGACAACTTACCTCTCAGGACGATGGGTCTGTGACGACCACAACGGAGACACCAGCATCAGCATTACAGGGCCTTGGATTAGCCTCCCCAACAATGGGGACTACTCTGCCTACTACAGCTGGGTGGAGGAGAAGAAAACAACCCAGGGGCCTGGTGAGAAGCAGCATATCCTTTGAAATCTATGTATAGAGATAGTTATAGGTAAAATTGACCTAACAAAATGAACAACTTTCAAGTGAACAATTCAGGGGCATTTAGTACATTCACAGCACTGTGCTCCCATCACCTCTGTGTTGTTTCAAAACATTTTGATCATCCCAGACAGAAACCCCATGGCATCAAAGTGTCACATTCCCCCACTCTCCCTTCCCCTCAGCTCCTGGCAACCACACATCGCTTTCTGTGTCTATAGATTTCCCTGTTCTGGGCAACTTACATAAATGGAATCACAGAATATATAGCTTTTTGTGTCAGACTTCTTTCACTTAGCATAATGTTTTCAAGGTCCATCCACATGATATATATAGTGTTTCATTCCTTTTCATGGTTGAATAATATTCCATTGTATGGATAAGCCACATGTTGTTTATTCATCACTTGATGGACTGAAAACATTTTTTAGATGTCTCATCTTTTGGGGGTTAATATTGCCTTGTTTATATAAGAAGACATTATTTAAAGAAGTATATTTCACCTGTTGAGACCCATCTTTTTAGAGTATAACTTTGTAATGTGTTTTAGTAGTCCTAAATGGAGACTGAAAGGCCCCGATGGAAAACCCTTTAAAACCCCTGCGGTTTCTCTTTGGTGGAGAAAGATTGTTCGTTTAGTCACTCAGTAAATATTTAGTGCGCTCATGCTTTGTGTTATGCACATGGCCGGGTGCTGGAGGTAAAAAGGTGACCGAGACAGATGTGGCCGTTTGCCCTTCTCAGGGGAGAAAGGTAGGAAGCAAGTAAAGGATCGAGGTGCTGTCCACTGAGTGGGTGCCGTGGAAGGAACTCGGGGAGCATGCTTGGGTGGGGTGGGGTACAGAGGAAGGGATGACTCTTCCGTAGGGTTGTCAGGAGAGGCCTTTCTGGGGAGGTGACATTCAAGTTGGGCCTTTATTGTTTTGATACGACATTATCAGGTTCACGCAGGTCAGACTTTTAATTTCATTTATGCTGGGTCTATTTAGGCCCATTTGCCCTGTTACATTGCTCTCAGCAAAAAAAAAAAAAAAAGTACAAATAAGGGACTATTTATGTCTGGTCATGGAGCATCTATTGAGTAAGCACTAAAACGTAACAGTGCTATCATGATAAAATCATAAATGATAAACTCTTGGCTCATTAGTAGTTTCGCTAGAATTAAGGTTTTGTACATGGTGGTTGTTTTCCTACTGCAGACATGGAGCAGAGTAACCCCGCCTACACCATCAGTGCTGCGCTGTGCTATGCGACTCAGCTGGTCAACATTCTGTCTCATATACTTGATGTAAATCTTCCCAAAAAGCTGTGCAACAGGCAAGTAATTGAAGGTGGTAATGTCATCTTTATCATGGCTCTTTCGGGTTTCTATCTTGTCCATATTTATTCCAGTAAACCAAAAATAAGAATGTAAGTATTATCAAGACAAAGAAGGTCAGATTGAAATATTGAGATTAATTTCAAAAGCCTTATGTGCAGATTAGTTTCATTATCTTACAATTGTACATGAAGCCTTCGAGAAGACCACAGAGGAGTCTGTGGGAGTACCAGGATGTTCAGAGGGTTTGCTGCAGATCCTCATATGTTAAATTGTAGCTGTTGAATTATTTGGTTTGTTGTTGTTGTTGTTGTTGTTTTGAGACAGTCTTGCTCTGTTGCCCAGGCCAGAGTGCAGTGGCACAATCTCTGCTCACTGCAACCTCCACCTCACAGTTTCAGGCAATCCTCCCACCTCAGCCTGTTGTGTAGCTGGGATTACAGGCACCCACCACCATGCCTGGCTAATGTTTGTATTTTTAGGAGTGAGGGGTGTTTTGCCATGTTGGCCAGGCTGCTCTTGAACTCCTGACCTCAAGTGATCTGCCTGCCTTGGTCTCCCAAAGTGCTGGGATTACAGGTGAGCCACTGTGCCCTGCCCTGAATTCTTTTTGTTTGTTGTTGTTGTTTTTTTCTTAATAAAAAACTCCTATGGTTTAAAATTCAAAACATTTATACAAAAACTAGCTGGGCGTGGTGGCTTGGGGCTGTAATCCCAGCTATTTGGAGGCTGAGGCAGGAGAATCGCTTGAACCCGGGAGCTGGAGGTTGCAGTGAGCCGAGATCACACCACTGCACTCCAGCCTGAGTGTCAGAGTGAGACTCCGTCTCAAAAGTAAATAAATAAAATTCAAAAAAGTTAAACATATACAGTCTACCCAGTTTGCACTACAACCTTCCTACTACCCTCCAGCTATCATTGCATTTCAAGCATATATAAACATATTATTACCGTCTTCTCCCACTTAAAAAAATTTTTTTAATTTTTTTTAAAAACTAAAAGTTTGCTTTCTTCTTTTTTCTTTTTTTTTCTTTTTTTTTTGAGACGGAGTCTCGCTCTGCCGCCCAGGCTGGAGTGCAGTGGCCCGATCTCAGCTCACTGCAAGCTCCGCCTCCTGGGTTTACGCCATTCTCCTGCCTCAGCCTCCCGAGTAGCTGGGACTACAGGCGCCCGC
>NW_012119265.1:3749153-3768911 GCF_000951035.1 Colobus angolensis palliatus | reverse complement strand
ATCTCCTGACCTCGTGATCCGCCCGTCTCGGCCTCCCAAAGTGCTGGGATTACAGGCTTGAGCCACCGCGCCCGGCACTTTCTTCTTTTTTCTTGAGACAAGGTCTCACTCTGTCGCCCAGGCTGGAGTGCAGTGGCGCTATCTCAGCTCGCTGCAACTTCCATCCCGCCCCAGGCCCAAGCAATCCTCGCACCTCAGCCTCCCGAGTAGCTGGGACTACAGTGCACGCTACCACACCTGGCTAATTTGTTTTGTATTTTTTTGTATGAGATAGGGTCTCCCTATGTTACCCAGGCTGGTCTTGAACTCCTGGGCTCAAGTGATCCACCCTCCTCTGCCTCCCACAGTGCTGGGATTACAGGCATGAGCCACTGCACCCAGCCATCATCTTCCCCCTTTAAATAAACACAGATGGTAGTATGCTATACTATGGTGTTATAAACTTTGCTTTACAAATTTTTAGTTATGTAACAAACGTTTACGAAGTACCTACTGTGTGCCAGCACTGGAGGATACATTGGTGACAAAAAAATAATCCCTGCCCTCTTGGAGCTCACATTTTCATGGAGGGCCCAGCATAAATAGTAAACAAATCAACAGCACGTCACATGGCAGTAAGTGCTGTGGAGAACATTAAAACAGGATGAGAGGGCCAGGTACTTTGGGAAGCTGAGGCAGGAGGATCACTTAAGCTCAGGAGTTCGAGACCAGCCTGGGAAACATAGTGAGACCTTGTCGCTACTAAAAATAAAAAAAAAATTAGCTGGGTGTGGTGACACACACCTATAGTCCCAGCTACTCGAGAGGCTGAGGTGGGAGGATCGCTTGAGCCCAGGAGATTGAGGCTACAGGCTGTAGTGAGCTGTGATCATGCCAGTGCACCCCAGCCTGGGTGACAGAATGAGACCCTGCCTAAAAAACAAAAAAGGTAAGAGAAAGGGAATGTGGTGAGAGAGGGGCTTGCTGTGTTTGAGTGGGCAGGTGTGTGGTCATAGGGGAACTGAGGGAGGGAGGGAGTAAGCAGGCTGTGTGGACCCCTAAGGAAAGAGGCTGTGGGCAAAAAGAATGGCAGCTGCAGAGTCCTGGATAGAAAAACGAGGGCAGAGGAGAAGAAGATGGGGTGCAAATCTTGTGGGCCTCACAGGGCCACTGTAAGCCTTTGACTGCCATTCTGCATAAAGCAGATGACAGTTGTGTAGTTTACCTTTCTGTACAGGTGTCAGGATCTTACCAGTCTGCTGTTGATGCTTCAAGAAATAATCTTGTACATTTTTCATTTCAATAGTGTGCAGATATTTGTGTAGAATAAATGTCCTGAAGTGGAATTGCTTGGTCAAAGGGTGTGTGCCTTCGTAATGTGTATAGATGCAGTATAATTGTTCTCTGAGGGGAATGGTGTATTCTTAGAAAGTCTTTAAGTGCAATTTACTAAGGAGTCAAAGGGCACAGAGTATGTGCTATACCTAATTGTACTGTAAATGGAAATCTTAACATATAATTTCCTCAAAAAAATAGAACTTTATAAATTGTATATTTGTTTTACAGTGAATTTTGTGGCGAAAATCTAAGCAAGCAGAAATTTACTCGAGCAGTGAAGAAACTGAATGCAAATATTCTTTACCTTTGTTTTTCTCAGGTATGAAAAATAGGTTGTGAACTAATTTTTACTTTATTAAATAATCGAAAATATTAACCAATTATTTAATTTTTGTTTTTAGCATGTAAATTTAGATCAGTTACAACCACTGCATACCCTCAGGAATCTAATGTACCTGGTCAGCCCGAGCTCTGAACACCTAGGCAGGTAAGAAGGTATTTGTTGCTTTTCTCTAAGTGTTTTTGTGACTCCTGTTAGAGGAATGGTATATTGGCATAGTAGAGTCGTGTTCCCTAATCCCAAACTCCTCAAACCGGACAAAAATTGCAGAGTCCCATACAGAAAGAAACAAAGGTAATTATATTTGAACTTTTATGGGATTTTTTCTGTAAACATGTCTTGGAAAAAATTAATATCAATCATTGTTAATACCTAAAGCACAGTCGAAGAAGCCACGTGTTCCTGGAGTGTGCCTTTTTGTGCTCTCCCTGAAGTCCAAAGACCATGTCTTTGGATCTGCATCTATTTCTTCTCCAGCACTTCCTGGACATAGACCCCTTTATAAAAAAGCTGGGAACTCTCTAGCCCTACCTAGTGTCTGCCCTGTTTCCTGCACATTTTCTTTTGCTCCTGCTCACTCCTTGTCCATCGTAACAATTCACAATTTTCTTTTTTTTTGAGACGGGGTTTCATCCTGTCACCCAGGCTAGAGTGCAGTGGTGCAATCTCAGCTCACTGCAACCTCCACCTCCCAGGTTCAAGCAATTCTTCTGCCTCAGCCTCCCGAGTAGCTGGGATTACAAGTGCGCACCACCATGCCTGATTAATTTTTGTTATTTTTAGTAGAGACAGGGTTTCACCACGTTGGCCAGGCTGGTCTCAAACCCCTGACCTTGGGTGATCCACCCGCTTCGGCCTCCCAAAGTGCTGGGATTACAGGCTTGAGCCACCGTGCCCAGCCGCACGGTTTTCTTCTTATCACTGAGTCAATCTGATCACCATTGGTTGGAGATAAAAGGTACTAGAGGTGTGGCTCAAGACAAATGGCGGGAAAGTTCTTTTGGGATTCCCTTCTGCATCATCCGTCTACTGAAACCCGAGGCATTAGGGGAGGCCTTGTCCTCTGACGCGTGCGCCTGGCTTCTCCCACGCAGCAGTTAACTTTCGGTGATAATCTGACTTTAACCATTGTCTTATGCTTCCTTCCCCTCCCCACCTCAGACAGTTAACATTTCTGGGACATAGACTCCTTTATAAAAAGCTGTGAACTCGCCAGGAAACTGCACATATACTTACAATGTTGTGCCATTTTACAGGGAGTTCACGCCTCTCACCCCTGATCCCTCACTGGTTCATGAGCCATGGAAATGTGAACATTAGAAATCCATGCCAGTTTTGATGGTTGGTTTCTGTGAGTTTACTCACCATCCTCTCTGTACCTTACCTGTAACGGGCTCAAATTAGGAAATTTATCCTTATTAATAAGAGCTAATATTTATTGATCCACTCTTTATTGACACAGGGCCAACTTCTTTACTTGCCTTGGATATCATTCCTACTTTATAGACAGGAGAAACTGAAGCTTAGTATGGTCAAGTAACTCATGGCCATGGTCACAGAGCTAGTGCAAGTGGTGGAGCCGGGGTCTCAGCTCACACCTGGCTGCCTCCACAGTCAGAGATACTCATGCAGTTAACCAGTGTTTATTATTTCATCACATTGACAGATTAAAGAAGAAAAACCATAAGATCGAGCTGATAGATGCTGAAGAGAATTAAATAAAATGCAGTTCCCATTAATAATTAGGGGGAAAAATTACTAGCAAGTAGATTATTACTAGTGGATATCTGTCACAAACCTACAAGGAAAGTTATACTTAATGGCACGTTACTTACATAGATATTGATGTAATTTATGTAATAGATTACATAGGAAAAAATCGAGGATGCCTACTGTCAGTGCTGTGTTAACAGCTCTGGAGGGCTTGCCAAGGCAAAGCATTTTTAAAAAGAAGTGAGGTTTATTTATATTGGAAAGAAAGAAACTAAGTTGGGATTATTGTAGATGGTATAATTATTGAACTGGATTCCCAAGAGAACTAAGAAACTATTTGAAGTGATAGTTCACACCAGGCATGGTGGCTCACGCCTATAATCCCAGCTACGTAGGAGGCTGAAGTGGGAGGATCACTTGAGCCCAGGAGGTCAAGACCAGCCTGGGCAACATAGTGAGACTCCATCTCTACAAAAAGTAAAAAAAAAAAAAATTTAGCCAGGCACAGTAATGCATGCCTGTAGTCCCAGCTACTCTGGAGGCTGAGGTGGGAGGATTACCTGAGTTGAGGAGTTCCAGGCTGCGGGAGTTTGTACCACTGCACTCCAACCTGGATGACAGAATGAAACTTTGTCTCTTCCGAAAGAAAAAGATAAACATACAAAAAACAGTTGCTTTCTTGTGTGCCAACAGCAACCAGTTTGGAAATTTAATGGAAAAAGTCTTCCTTTTATTGTAGCAGCAAAAACTGTAAATTCTATAGCAGTGATCTTAATAAAATGTATGTAAAATGATTATAAAAATTATGAAGCTTATTTTTATTCCACATGTATTTTTTGAATGGCTGCTACACACTATATGAGGAGTGGAGCTGAAAGAAAGCCACAGGCAGGGAAAACCCTTATGATTTTCCAGGATGAGAAGGCTCAGTGTTGCAAAAGGGCTACTTCTCAAAAGGAAGACTGATCGTATTTCATGGAGCTTTGACAAGCTGATTCTAAAGTTCAACCAGAAGTATAGTCTGCAAGGAAGTTTTGAAAACAGTAATGAGGGATGGGGTTGGTCCATTTAAAACGTAGCGTAAAGGTAATTAAAACAGAATGCTGTTAGCATGCAAATAGGTGGAGTGATTAGAGGAAGAGAATAGTCCCGAAACAGACTCTTGTGTATGTGGAAATATAATCTTATGATAGAGGAGGCGTTGAATCAGATAATGTTTCAATAGTGCTGGGCCGGTTGGGTATTCATATGGCGGGAAAGTTGAGTTCATACCACATTCTATATATAAAAATAAAATCCAGATGATATAAACAGCCTTATTTTAAAAAATCTATAAAATAAGCCAAAGGACAGTGTTTTATAATGATAGGATGGTGAGAGAATTCCCAAGTAAGCCACAAAACGCAAAAACCATAAAGGAAAGGAGTTAGACATCTTCCTGTGTCAAAACTCTGAGTGTGTCTAGTGAAAGCTGCCATAAACAAAGTTAAAAGACATCATAGGTAGGTTTTGCAACCTCTATAACAGACAACAGATTAAAATCTAAACAACTTAAATCTTTCAAGTCAGTACAGGAAAGACCAACAACCTATTAGAGAAATAGACAAAAGATTAAAACATGCAGCTCACACAAAAGATGAAGGTAGTCAGTATTCAAAGGAAAAAAATCTTTAGGCTCAATCAAGAAGAACAAAAAAAAGAAGGCAGCCAGGCACAGTGATACGTGCCTGTAGTCCCAGCTACTTGGGAGGCTAAGGCAGGAGGATCACTTGAGCTCAGGAGTTGGAGGCTACAGTGAACTGTGATCACTTTTGTGAACAGCCACTGTACTTCAGCCTGGGCAACACAGTGAGACCCCCATCTCTTTAAAAAAATTAAAATAATAAAAAATTTTAAATGCAATTCAAAACAAGTTTCCATTTGTAACCATCAGTTTGACAAAAATAGGAAGGAGCAGTGAATCCAGTGTTGCTGGTAGTTGGGGGGAAGGGCACTCATACTGGAGGTGAATTTTTGTAGCGGGTCTGAAGTTTTCTGTAGGCCTGCTCTTGAGTCAGGTTTTCCATTTAGAATTGCACACACAATTAGGCTGTGAGTCACATCTAAGTTTATGGCCAGAGGACAGGAAGTAGAACTTCAAAAGTCCCCTTTTCCCACCAGCTTCATCAGAATCAAAGTGTAAAGAAGATTGTTAATGGAACCTGGGTGGGATTTCCTGTTTCTATTCAGACTGGCAGAACTGAGGATTCTATTCTGAAAAGATAAACTTTTTTTTTTTTGGAAACAAATTTAAACTTACAGAAAAATTACAAAAAAAATAAAAATAGGGCCAGGCATGGTGGCTCATACCTGTAATCCCAGCACTTTGGGAGGCTGAGGTGGGTGGATCACTTGAGGTCAGGAGTTTGAGACCAGCCTGGCCAACATGGGAAACTGCATCTCTACTAAAAGTACTAAAATTATCTGGGCGTGCTGGATATAATTCCAGTTACTTGGGAGGCTGAGGCAGGAGAATCGCTTGAACCCAGGAGGCGGAGGTTGCAGTGAGCTGAGATCGTGCCACTACACTCTGGCCTGGGAAACAGAGTTGAGACTCCATCTCAAAATAAAAAAAAGTAATAAAAATAAAAATAGTACAGACACATACACCCTTACCCAGATTCACCTGTTAATATTAATATTTTGCCCATTGCTTATCCTTTGTGCAGTCTCTGTATCCATAAATGCACATACTCCCACATATTTGAAATAGGATATATTGTAAAAGTGACTTTTACAAAGCCAGAAAGATCTTTTTGTTGCCTTAATTGGTAGAATACCTCCCTGCAGCACCATGAGAAAATGAATATTCCTGGTTCAGGGCCTTGAAAAAAAGGTATCCATTATTCAGCTAAACTAAAAATTAGGAAACTATTTTGTAATCTTTATTCCCCAAAGACATTAAGCAAAATAGGATGAATTATTTTGCTAGCTGGTTATGTGGGCTGTGTCGCTAGCTTGGGGTCTGGCAGGCAGGTGATGTATCTGTAATCTGGAAGTGGTGGGAGAGAGGCATTGGGTGGAGAAACATCGCAGGGGCCTCTGCCATGACCCTTCTCCTGCTCTGTGGCTTCTCAGAGATGTAGGTCGATCGTTGGAACCAAAATTGTTCCATACAGGCTCCTTGAGGAGTCTTCCATTCAGTCGCTTTTCATTGTACTTAGCCGAGCACCTGCTCCATGCCAGGTGAGTTTCTCCACGCAGAGAACTGGAGTCCACCAGGAACTCTGCCTGGAAGAAATGTCATTTCCTCCTCTCTGTCCCTTCTGCCTGCCTCCTGGGAAAACTAAGACCCCAGGATTAGAGAAGGCAGCATCAAAGAAGAAAACAGGCTGAGCCTTGGAGGGAGGAGGGAAGGAAGGAGCTGTGGTAAAAAGAAAGGAAGGAAGGGAGGGAGGGAGGGAGGGAGGAAGGAGCGAGCTATGGATAAAGCTGACTGGGGAAGAAAGGGAGGGAGGGAGGAAGAAAGGAGGGGAATGAGGAAGGGAGGAAGGGAGAAAGGGAAAGAACGGAGGGAGAAAGGGAAAGAAGGAAGGGAGGGAGGGAGGAAGGGAGGAGCAAGCTGTGGTAAAAAGCTGACTGGGGCCTTTAGGGGATCTGGGGAAACCAAGAGACTTAGCCTGGCAGTCAGTTTTGAGGTCCCCTGGACTGCACAGCTGAACAGAACAGAATCAGAGCATCTTGGGTTTAGTAAAGGAAGGAGCCCAGGCAAAGAATTTAAATTGTGAACATTTTTAGTGGGTGCGTGCCAGAAGGAGAGAGAGGCAGCTCTCCAGCAAGAGGAGGCAGGTGGGAAGTGGTGATAAGGTGAGGACCTGGGCCAGAGTGACAAATTGAGAATGGAAAGGGAGCTTATTTAATGATAACAGGTAGCCCTGGTGACCCCAGACACAGAGCGGGATGAGGGAGAGGAGGAATCCCAGCCGGCTAAAATTTTGAGACTAGTTCAGATATCTGGGATGAACCTGAGGGTTTAGTAACCAGAGGATATTTGGGAGTGGCACTAGGAGAGGAATCTGAAAAGATGGCTTTAGAGTAGAACTGTTTGCCAAGGAATAGAAAAAGGGGAGAAAAGAAATAAAGTGCAAGGAGAAATTTGAGGATACAGAAAAGGGTGCTCAGAGCTAAAAACTGTGCAGTGGCCATTAGTTTGCTGGCAGAGAAATTCAAGGGGCAGTAGGAGGTTGTACTCCCTTCACCCTTGCAAAATACTGACTTCTGGGCAGGGTGGGGCCTAGTAAACTTGGAAGCCCCCTAGTCTGAGGGGCTCTTTGTTTTTTTGTTTGTTTGAGACGGAGTCCCACTCTGTAGCCCTGGCTGGAGTGCACTGGCGCAATCAGCTCACTCCAAGCTCCACCTCTGGGATTCACGCCGTTCTCCTGCCTCAGCCTCCCAAGTAGCTGGGACTACAGGTGCCCGCCACCATACCCGGCTAACTTTTTGTATTTTTAGTAGAGACAGGGTTTCACCGTGTTAGCCAGGATGGTCTCAACCTCCTGACCTTGTGATCTGCCCGCCTCAGCCTCCCAAAGTGCTGGGATTACAGGCGTGAGTCACTGCGCCTGGCCTGATGGGCTCTTTGAAAATGTAAATTGCTCACTGGATACCAAGTGGGAAACCCCATGGCATATCTTCCAATTTAATTACTAAAGACCTAAAAACAGTCCCTGGAGCATAAATGATAGCTATTATTATTACTTTACCCAGCTGGGAAGCACAGGTGTCTGGGAGGAATGAGGGCTGCTTGCTCCTGTAAAAAGTGAGTCAAAGGTGCAGACCTGGTGAGGTGTGTTGGAGGCCAGTACTAGCCGTTCATCATTGTGAAGGCTGTGAAGAATTTGGGACCATAGGCTGAAATGTCAGGCTGTACAATTCTAGACTCTCATTTCTGCCTGCTATTTATTTTGACCTCTCCTTTTGTTCCCCAAAGTTGTTATCAGTGAAACCCTTAAATGAACCAAGGCATCGTGTGCTTATCTTGGGGGCAGCAGCAGGGAGATAGCAGCACCTTGGTCCCATCCTGTAGCTGGTTGCAGGGCAGTTCCCTGGAAGGCAGTGGGTGGGGGTGGCTGCCTACAGGGAGGACATGCAGCCTGGTTGCCCTGGAGCCAGAGCTGAGGGGCATTTGAAAGGGAGGGGAAAAAGAAGCAGAAAGGTGGCTGGGCTCGGTGGCTCACGCCTGTTTTAATCCCAGCACTTTGGGAGGCGGAGGTGGGTGGATCACTTGAGATCAGGAGTTCAAGACCACCCTGGCCAACATGGTGAAACCCCATCTCTACTAAAGCTACAAAAATTAGATGGGCGTGGTGGCGGGCACCTGTAATCCCAACTACTCAGGAGGTTGAGGCAGGAGAATCGCTTAAACCTGGGAGGTGGAGGCTGCAGTGAGCCAAGACCATGCCACTGCACTCCAGCCTGGGCAACAGAACAAGACTCTGTCTCAGTAGAAAAAAGAAATGCAGAAAGACTTCTGAGGTTTGCTGACTCAGTTCCCTGTGCTGAGGCGCCAGCAAAGAGGATGAGGCCTGAGAAAGGGTAATAGGACTTGGCAGTGAGGGTGTCATTAGGGACCTTTGAGAAATAGAAATTGTTTTCTCCTGAAATATGGTGCAGAAATATACACCATCGCCTCTGAATGTATTCTAAACAGTTGTGCCTCATTCTGTGCTACCAATGTGTCCTAGAAAATTGTGGTGATATTTTTAAACATGTACAGGAGGCCACTGAGTCTTCTTTGTATACCATTTATATATGACTTACTACACTAAATAATATCCAGAGTATACATCAAGTGGCTTTTTGTTAGAATTGTCTCATTGGAGTGCCCTGTATTTACTTCATAGACAGTGCAGTTCTTGACAACAGGAAGTCAGACTTAGGACCAACATGGGCCATCTCAGTGAAGAGGTTTTTTTCCTATGCAGGGTCATCACCAATTAAGTAGGTAGACTTGTGGGAAATTGTGGTATCATGATTTTATTTAAAACATGGATGGAGATTATTTGGGGAAAGGAAAACGCAATCATATGTCAACACGGAGTGCTGCACAGACTTGAGGAATGAATGCAGCATGCGGCATGCCTCATCCCCTCAGGTGAGGGCCTTCGGGAAGATGGCATATTTTCTGGTGTTGAGAATGGTGATTATCCTAAAGAGACCCTCATTGTCTGCACACAGGTCAGGGCCCTTTGAAGTACGAGCAGACCTTGAGGAGTCCATGGAATTTGTGGATCCCGGAGTTGCTGGAGAATCAGATGAGAGCGGAGACGAGCGCATCAGCGATGAAGAAACCGACCTGGGCACAGACTGGGAGAACCTGCCTAGTCCCCGGTTTTGTGATATCCCTTCCCAGTCCGTGGAAGTCTCCCAGAGTCAGAGCACCCAGGCATCCCCACCCATCGCAAGCAGCAGTGCAGGTGGGATGATCTCCTCTGCAGCAGCCTCGGTGACCTCCTGGTTTAAAGCTTACACTGGACACCGTTAATGAGCATGGACCAAAACATGCCAAATCTGCATCAAGAAAGTTCTTCTCCCACTACACTCTAGTAAACATTATCTGTTTAAGATAGTGCCTGGAACAAAGGTTAAAGTGTTTCTTTTTTTTTAAGCAGGGAGACAAACATTTCTATTTGTCAAGTAGCTTGTGATGGTGACCAATATGCTTATACTTAATAGAACAGGGGTTGAAGGTCTTTCTGCCCAGACCAGTGTTGGTGGAAGGAGGACCTGTGCGTGTGGCCAGTTCTGCCAAGGAAGCAGTTGATTTGGGTTTCCTCTGGGCCCAGGCCACCGGGCCCACGGACCTGGGTCAGTGTGCTGGTCCTTGCGGTGCTGAGACTGTTCCTGACACTAAGTTTTAGGGGTTGGTTGAATCACAAGTGGTGATTCTTGATGATTAGGACATGAAAGATAAAAGCTCTTTAATAAAGAGTTTTTCTGCCATTGATTTTTCGTACGGAGAAGCAGCAGGCAATTTGAAATGATTTCTTTATAATTTGTTCCTTTAATTTTGTTTGGGAGGGGTGAGTTACACGTATTTCATTCATGCTGCTCTGTCGTAGTTTGTCAGACATTCCTGTTTTTCTTTACCCCACACACCAAAGAAAATGAAAGTCTTTTTCTTTAGGACCCACATCCATAAATGGAAGAAATCCTGGCTGCAATAATGTCCTAGAGAGGTTTTAACTATTTTCTTGTATTCTGAGGGGAATTAAGCCTATTCTTACCTAGTTGATTGAAGTCCTGCCATCTACACTATGAGCATTTTGAAATTGAACTTATCTTCTCTGGGTGAAAATAAGTCATGAAGGTCATTCCCTTATGAAAGCTCAGTGCCTGCCTGGGCACAGGGGAAAAGCCACTTAGTTCAGTGGCCTCTGGTCATTCTTATGGTGTCCAGTTTCTTTCTATGGGATTGAATAGGTGGCAGGTGTTTTCAGGGGAAACCATCCTGCTTGTTTCCCTGAACTCTTTGTTGCTCTGAGGACACAGCTTTGCTCAGAAATGTAGTGCAGATCCTTACGACTGATGCTGCTCTGCTCTGTTCCGGGGAAAGCACAATATAAACAATTTCCCAGCTGGGCACGGTGGCTCACGCCTGTAATCTCAGCACTTTGGGAGGCCGAGGCGGGCGGATCACCTGAGGTCAGGAGTTCGAGACCAGCCTGGCCAACATGGTGAAACCCCGTTTCTACTAAAAATACAAAAAATTACCGGGTGTGATGGCACACGCCTATAATCTCAGCTACTTGGGAGGCTGCGGCAGAATGGCTTGAACCAGAAGGCAGAGGTTGCAGTGAGCTGAGATGGTGCCATTGCACTCCAGCTTGGGCAATGAGAGCGAAACTCCATCTCAAAAGGATTTCCCTCACCAGGAGATCATTTTCAGGTCATGTGTCTTGTCATTCTTTTAGTGACAATCTTACAGGAAAACTATAATGAGAGAGGCATTATGTACAAATATGTAAGTAGTTTTTTATTTTTAATAACTGCAAAAAAAAAAAAAAAAATCCTGTGTAACAACTACCAAAAGAAATCCTATGGAAGATTCCTAACAGGCATTAGTACCATATCGTATGTGATTGGCATGATAGCACCTCAGATAAATCACTCAGAGGTTTGCCATGCCCCAGCTTCTTTTCTCATCATCATAATTTTAGTTGATACTTTGCCTTCAAGTCCGAGGTGCTATATAGCTTTTGCTAATGGCATATTTGGTGTTTGGTATAGTTTTGGGTAGAGTTGCAAAAGGGAGTTTATTTCTATCCGGTAGTCACAAATTCCTTGGCACTATGAATTTTCCATGAAAGGAAGAAGCAGGCTTTTCTCGTTGTGGGTGTTTTTTTTGTTTGTTTGTTTTGAAGACGGAGTCTCACTCAGCAGTGGTGCCATCTCGGCTCCCTGCAACCACCATTTCCTGGGTTCAAGCAATTCTCCCGTGTCAACCTCCCGAGTCACTGGGATTACAGGCACCCGCCATTATGCCCGGCTAATTTTTGTATTTTAGTAGAGACGGGGTTTCACCATGTTGGCCAGGCTGGTCTTGAACTCCTGACTTCAGGTGATCCGCTTGCCTCGGCCTCCCAAAGTGCTAGGATTACAGACGTGAGGCACCATGCCTGGCCCCTTATGGGTTCTTCGACACTGCTGGGATCTCTGTTTTAAGTGCTCAGCTTCATGATTGCTGGCCTTCCATTTTCCCATCCAGTTCTGGAGTTCATAGAGAGTGAAGATGGTGGATTTGAACAGATACCAAATAAACACAGTCTTGTAAGAGTTGTCTAGCTACTTAAAACCCTCAGAAGAACTTAGTCTCACCAGTTGTTAAGAGTGGGATTTGGAGCTTGGTGGAGATTGACTTCAGCTGAGAGATGCGCAATCGTAGTGGTTTTCTTAAGCCTCTTATGAAACCATGAATGTGAGATGAAGCTAAAGAATAGAATCCAGAGATCACAAACTCATCTAGAGTACTTCAGCAAAATTTACAAACATGTGGGAACTTTAGGAATAGGATATATTTTGTTGTTAATATCAACTAGAGGCACTTTTATGTAGGGTTAAGTGATCAAACCCTTTTGTGGTTTTGAACACCAACATACTGGCTTACACTGCTGAAATATTTTGGGTTTCATTATTTTGCACTGGATCCACCCTGTAAATACTCTTAAGTATACATTTCAACCACTGTTTTTTCTACTCTTTTTGCTGCTCATTAAAATCTTTCATGTAGGTGCCAGAACCATATGTAAACAGCTTTTTTAAAAATTGAAGCTGGTATTTTTTTTAAACAAAAAGCCATAGAACTGGGTCATGTTTTCCATTTTAAAATGATTTATTGGAACAAGGTAATACTAATAAAAACCCACAGGCACCAAACAGGCTGCTTAAAATGGTCTGTTAAAGACATTTTTTGCTAATGGAATATAACTAAGAAAAGTTTTGCACATCTGTAAGGGGGAAAAACAGTATCTCACCATTGGGTAGAGTGGACGGGACTCATGTAAGGACTCACATAATTTGGGGAAGATCATTCAGTGGCATGCTGTTAGAGGACTAGTCCGAGGATCTCACAGTATCATACTGCAGGACCTCCCCATTGCTCTGCAACTTCTAAACCAGTTTGAGTCATACAAATGTTTTCTAAACTTTTATTGTATTACTGCAATAAATCTTTTAACTGTACTTTGCTAATGTGTATGTCTTTTTCAAACTCTGTTCATTTCCACTGCTACATTAAGGGTAGCAAGAATGAGATTGAACCCTTTACAAATTATAGAAGTTTGTAGAATTTTTTTTGCCAGGTAAGAAAAAAACGTTAATATGTTTTTTAAAATGACAGATCATGGTGGTATTAATAATGATCTCTCCCAAGCTGAGAAGCTGGTTGCATGCTTTCCCTAAAGACGGGTTTTTCTTTGGTCGCCATCATTTGATGCATGTGACCTAGAATGACCTGGTTTTGTGCAGCAGACCCCCGGGGGAGGGGACCTCTAGGATGCCCACATGGAACCTGCCCAGACTTTCTTCAGGACAAGAGGAAAAGGGAAATGTTAGAGGGAACCACTCAGAGGCCTGAATAGCTTTGGAGGAGCCCTCCCCGACCCAACACCCCTTATCTTTTATAACTGATTTCTCCCAGGTGGGTAGTCGGTGGTGCCCTTCAGATTAGATTATTGGAGAGAAGGACCACCTGCAGGTGGTGGAGAGACACCAAGAGTGACTGCTGTGGAAGAGCCAGGCCAGCCAGGATACCCCCAGGAGCTATTGCCATGGTCACACTGCCCCTTTATCTGGAACAGAAGGCTGGCAGGCAACAGGAGGAAATAGGCAAGGAAACAGAAGGGTTCTCGAACAGCGTGTGTGCTTCGGTGGCACTGTCCTTCAGTCCTTCCAGGCAGCAGTTTAAAGCATGCTCCCATCTGGTGTTTAAAAGGAGCTCTCTCCATCCCGAGTTACATCATGATTGAGGCAGGAATCAGATTGAAACAGATAGGGAGGAATTAAGGATAACTTTGTCATTGGTAGTGGGGAGATTATTTCAAAGTTGCATCAATAAAATGTACCAGAAAACTTGAAACTGGACTCTTGGGCAAGCCATCCGCACCTCAGCCTTGAAACTCTTAATGAGGAAAACCACCACCAGCTGACCTGGTGAGAAAATACACTGGAAAGAGTTCACAATCTGCTTAGATAGTTGAAGTGAATTTTTTTAGGGCTGGGCACAGTGGTTCATGCCCTGTAATCCCAGCACTTTAGGAGGCCAAAGGCAGGATTGGTTGAGTTCAGGAGTTCAAGGCCAACCTGCGCACCATAGTGGGGCCCCATTTCTTTTTTTTTTCTTTTTGAGATGGGAGTCTTGCTCTGTCGCTCACTGCAAGCTCCGCCTCCCGGGTTCATGCCATTCTGTCTCAGCCTTCCAAGTAGCTGGGACTGCAGGCGTCCGCCACCACGCCTGTCTTTTTTTAATTTTTTTGTATTTTTTTTAGTAGAGGTGGGGTTTCACCGTGTTAGCCAGGATGGTCTCGATCTCCCGACCTCCTGATCTGCCTGCCTCGGCCTCCCAAAGTGCTGGGATTACAGGCGTGAGCCACCACGCCCAGCTGGTGAGACCCCATTTCTATAAAAATTTAAAAATTAGCCAGGCGTGGTGGTGTGCATCTGTGGTCCCAGCTACTCAGGAGGTTGAGCCGGGATGAGTCTGGGATGTTGAGGCTGCAGTGAGCTGTGATTGTACACTCACTGGGTGACAGAGTGAGACCTTGTCTCAAAAAAAAAAAAAGCCGGGCGCAGTGGTTCACACCTGTAATCCCAGCACTTTGGGAAGCGGAGACAGGCAGATCACCTGAGGTCAGGAGTTCGAAACCAGCCTGGCCAACATGGCAAAACCCCCATCTCTACTAAAAATACAAAAGAAAATTAGCCAGGTGTGGTGGTGCATGCCTGTAATCCCAGCTACTCAAGAGGCTGAGGTGGGAGAATCGCATGAAACTAGGAGGCGGAGGTTGCAGTGAGCCGAGATCATGCCACTGCATGCCAGCCTGAGCAACAGAGCAACACCATCTCAAAACAACAACAACAAAATCCCCCAGAAACCACCAGTGGGATAATCTTTCCTCCAAGAAAGAGGATAGTAAACTAACAAGAGTTACATCAATGACTTCTTTGTTGTGCCTTTTGTAGGGAGGAGTGAGAGAGACTCTGGTGGTGGGAGGGATCTAAAAGAGCCTTTGAATGAATGCTCCCCTTTAAAAAGTGAGAAAATTAGCAGGGTGTGGTGGCTCACACCTGTAATCCCAGCACTTTGGGAGGCTGAGGCAGGCAGATCACCTGAAGTCAGGAGTTCAAGACCAGTCTGACCAACATGGAGAAACTTGGTCTCTACTAAAAATACAAAATTAGCTGGGAGTGATGGCGCATGCCTGTAATCTCAGCTGCTCAGGAGGCTACGGCAGGAGAATCGCTTGAACCCGGGAGGCAGAGGTTGCAATGAGCCGAGATCAAGATCACACCATTGCACTCCAGCCTGCACAACAAGAGTGAAACTGTCTCAAAAAAAAAAAAAGAAAAAGAAAAGAAAATTGGCAGACGGTATTTGATGACACTAGTTAAGTGTTGAAAATGGGCTAGAGCCAGTTGAGTAAAAAAAAACTCAGAGGCATTAAGAAGGAGTGTCCAATCTTTTGGTGTCTGTGGGCCACATTGGAAGAATTGTCTTGGGCCACACATAAAATACACTAATAGCTGATGAGCTATTTTAAAAAACTGCAACAAATCTCATGATGTTCTAAGGAAGTTTACAAATTTGTGTTGGGCCACATTCAAAGCCATCCTGGGCCGCATGCAACTCATGGGCCACGAGTTGGACAAGCTTGCATTAAAGAGTCTTGTGGGCTGGGGAGACGAAGGTGGGTGGATCACCTAAGGTCAGGAGTTTGAGACCAGCCTGACCAACATGGTGAAACCACATCTTTACTAAAAATACAAAAATTAGCCGGGTGTGGTGGTGGGCACCTGTAATCCCAGCTACTCGGGAAGCTGAGATGGGAAGATCATGTAAACCCGCGAGGCTGAGGTTGGAGTGAGCCAAGATCATGCCACTGCACTCCAGCCTGGATGAAAGAGCAGACTCCATCTCAAAAAAAGAAAAGGCCAGGCTTGGTGGCTCATGCCTGTAATCCCAGCACTTTGGGAGGCCAAGGTGGGTGGATCACCTGAGCTCAGGAGTTCAAGACCAGTCTGGCCAACATGGTGAAACCCCGTCTCAAACTAGAAATACAAAAAATAAGAAAAAATTGGCCAGAAGTGGTGGTGCGTGCCTGTAATCCCAGCTACTCAGGAGTCTGAGGCGGGAGAACCACTTGAAACCAGGAGACGGAGGTTGCAGTGAGCTGAGATTGTACCATTACACTCCAGCCAGGGCAACAAGAGCGAAACTGTCTCTAAATAAATAAATAATTAATTAAAAAAAATTTAAAAAAGAGAAAATAAAGAAAGGGTCCTGTGGCTGTGATACCTCCAGATCCATATCAGATTGTTCCTGACCTCGCCTTCCCTTTGGGTGTGACATTTTAGCATTTACTGTATGACTTCAGAAGACACCTGGATTTTGAGGAAAGAATTTTCCTACGCTTTCCAGCAGCTTACTTCCCTAATTAAAAAAAGAAATAAATTGTCAAGACAGCATTTCTGGAGCTTAAGTATGTTGCTCTCAATTTGGAATGAAAGTGCCAAGTGGTTTGATGGTAGATGAAATAGAGAGACCTCCCAACCCAAGGCTGATGAAAGAATGATAGGAGCAGAGAGTAGCTTCTGTGGTCAGCAGTTTCACAGTTGCATTCAAAATAAAGAGGACTAAGTCTAGTATCCACAGGAGGAAATAACTGTTTTCTGGTTCAGGGGCCATTGGTACTGGCTTAAAAGAGTTCTGCTACTCCTTTGAGACATTTTACATTCTTTTTGCCTTAATCCAGGCATACCTTGTTTTATTGCGCTTTGCTTTGTCGCACCTCTCAGTGGGTTTTTTACAAATTGTGATAACTCTGCGTTGAGCAAGTCATCAGCGCCATTTTTCCAACGGCATGTGCTCATGTCTGACATTTTGGTAATTCTCACGATATTTCAAATCTCTTCATTGTATCTGTTATGGTGATCAGTGATCTTTGATGTTACTGTTGTAATTATTTTGGGGGTCCATGGTCTGTCTGTATGAGAGAGCAAACTTCATAAACGTGTGTATTCTGACTGCTTCACCGACCTCCTGTTCCCTCATTTCCCTTTTTTCAGGCCTCCTTATTCCCTGAGACACAACAATATTAAAATTGGGCCTAATTAATAGCCCTACAGAGGCCTCTTAAGTGTTCAAATGAAAGAGTTCCATGTCTCTCACTTTAAATCAGAAGCTAGAAATGATTAAGCTTAGTAAGGAAGGCAAGTCAAAAGCCAAGACAGGCTGAAAGCGAGATCTCTTGTGCCAAACAGCTGAGTTGTGAACGCAAAGGAAAAGTTCTTGAAAATAATGAAAAATGCTACTCCAGTGAACACACAAATGATTTAAAAAGCACAACAGCCTTATTACTGATATAGAGAAAGCTTTGTCTAGATAGATGAAACCAGCCACATTACCTTAAGTCAAAGCCTTACCCAGAACAAGGCTCTATCTCTTTAATTCTATGACGGTTGAGAGAAGTGAGGAAGCTGCAGAAGGAAAGTTGAAAGCTACCAGAGGTTGGCTCATGAGGTGTAAAAAGCTGTCTCTGTAACATAAAAGTGTAAGAGAAAGCAACAAGTTATCCAGAAGATCTAGCTAAGGTAATCTGTGAAGATAGCTACACTAAACAACAGATTTCCAATAGAGATGAAACAGAATCCTGTTGGAAGAAGATGCCATCTAGGATTTTCACAACTAGAGAGAAGCCAGTGCCTGGCTTCAAAGCTTGGGAAGGACAGGCTGGCTCTCTATTAGGGGCTAATGCAGCTGGTGACTTTCAGTTGAAGCCAGTGTTAATTTACCATTCCAAAAATCCTAGGCCTCTTAAGAATTATGCTAAATCTACTCTTCCTGTGCTCTGTAAATGAACAACAAAGCCTGCATAGCACCACATCTGTTTACAGCATGGTTTACAGATTGTTTTAAGCCCGCTATTGAGACCTACTGCGCAGAAAAACAGATTCCTTTCAAATTATTACTGCCCATTGACATTGTACCTGGTCATCCAAGAGCTCTGATGGAGATATACAAGGAGATTAATGTTTTCATGCATGGTAACACAACATCCATTCTGCAGCCAATAGCTCAAGGAGTAATTTTGACTTTCAAGTCTTATTTAAGAAATACATTTTGTAAGGCTATAGCTGCTATGGGTAGTGATTCCTCTGATGGATTTGGGCCAAGTCAACTGAAAACCGGGATGGATTCACCATTCTAGATGCCATTAAAAACACTTGTGATTCATGGGAAGAAGAAAAATATTTTTTTTTTTTCTTTTGGAGATGGGATCTCACTCTATCACCCAGGCTGGAGTACAGTGGCATGATCTCGGCTCACTGCAACCTCCACCTCACGGGTTAAAGCAATTCTCCTGCCTCAGCCTCCCAAGTAGCTGGGATTACAGGCACACACCACCATGCCCAACTAATTTTTGTATTTTTAGTAAAGACAGAATTTCACCATGTTGGCCAGGCTGGTCTCAAACTCCTGACCTCAGGTGATCCACCCGCCTGGGCCTCCCAAAGTGCTGGGATTACAGATGTGAGCCACCACGCCCAGCCAAAATATCAACATTAACAGGAGTTTAGCTTAGAATCCTTTCTACTTTCACCTTTAAGTCTAATTTCTACTTTCACCTTCAAGTCTAGCCTCTGGTTGTTTAAAATAAACATCTTGTATGAAATAGTCAGGCGCGGTGGCTCAAGCCTGTAATCCCAGCACTTTGGGAGGCCAAGGCAGGCGGATCATGAGGTCAGGAGATTGAGACCATCCTGGCTAACACAGTGAAACCTTGTCTCTACTAAAAATACAAAAAAATTAGCCGGGCATGGTGGCGGGCACCTGTAGTCCCAGCTACTCGGGAGGCTGAGGTAGGAGAATGGCATGAGCCCAGGAGGCAGAGCTTACAGTGAGCTGAGATTGCACCACTGCACTCCAGCCTGGGTGACAGAGCAAGATTCTGTCTCAAAAAAAAAAAAAAAAAAAGAAAAGAAAAGATAAAACATAGAGTTAAAAAACAAAAAAAAAAACCCCAGGGTTTTTAAGTTTACTCCAGCCTGGGTGACAGAGCAAGATTCTGTCTCAAAAAAAAAAAAAAAAAAGAAAAGAAAAGATAAAACATAGAGTTAAAAAACAAAAAAAAAAACCCCAGGGTTTTTAAGTTTATTCCAATCCTCATGGATGACTTTGAGGGGTTCAAGACCCATAGAGGAAGTAGCTGGAGATGTCGTGAAAACTAGCAAAAGAACTAAAAAGTGGAGCCTGAAGATGTGACTGAAATGCTGCAATCTCATAATAAAACTTGAATGGATAAGGAGTTGCTTCTTATGGATGAGCAAAAGAAAGTATTTCTTTTGGCCAGGCGTGGTGGCTCACGCCTGTAATCCCAGCACTTTGGGAGGCCAAGGCAGGCAGATCACCTGAGGTCAGGAGTTTGAGACTACCCTGGCCAACATGGTGAAACCCCGTCTCTACTAAAAATACAAAAGTTAGTCAGGTGTGGTGGTGTGCACCTGTAGTCCCAGCTACTTGGGAGGCTGAGGCAAGAGAATCTCTTGAACCCCGGAGGTAGAGGTTACAGTGAGCCGAGATCGTACCACTGCATTCCAGCCTGGGTGACAGAGCAAGACTCCGTCTCAAAAAA
>NW_012119265.1:3729454-3748278 GCF_000951035.1 Colobus angolensis palliatus | reverse complement strand
ATGGGTGCAGCACACCAACATGGCACAAGTATACATATGTAACAAACCTGCACGTTATGCACATGTACCCTAGAACTTAAAGTATAATAAAAAAAAAAAAAAACTATTGCACACTTAGTCCAGTATCACATAAACACAACTTGTATATGCACCAAAAAATTCATGACTTGCTTTATTGCCGTAGTCTGGAACTGTTGGATGGAAGGAATTTTATCTAGAGCCTTGTGAACAGCTTCCCAGGTGTGCATCTAGGGCCTCCTAGGGATCAAGTTTTAGGAAATAGATTTCCTTCTTCCACAGGCACGGAGAAGAAAATTTTGCACTGGCCTTTGGGGAGCTGAAGAAGAGCTGGGGGGAGGCTTGTTCTGACATAAAATAGTGACTCTCTCCCTGCTTGAGATGTTCCACAGAAGGCTGTTTCTGGTTCACTTACCCCTCCAGGTCCATTCCCTCCCCTTCATTCTGCTCACTGCCAGACAGACTGTGCTGGGAGTGCTGCATCGGCAGGCTCCATGCCCTTTGAGGCTCAAGGTGTTCATTCCCTGGCTCCTTCCCTGCCATGTCTGTTTTCCTTCTTCCCTCCTTCCCATCCCAGCAACTACCCTCCTTCTTCCACCAGACCTGGGAACCATCATCCCAACCACACTCACCCTGTGGTTCTATTACACATATCAGTAGTTCTCAACCCCACCTGCACCTGGAATCACCCGGGAGCTCCCACCCCCATTGGTTGATTTAATAGGTCTAGGGTGTGCCCTAAGCATTGAGAATTTTAAAAGCCCCACAGTTGATTCTAATGTGCAGCCACTACCCTGCCCAATATGATCCCCCACCAGGCAGCTGGGGCCTCTGCACTGGCTCCTGCACATTAGGAGGACCAATCCTTTGGCATTCCTGCCCTGCACCTCTTCATGGGCAAGGAGTTTGAAGGATCAAGGGGGCAGACACTGTCCCAGACCTTTGTTCCCCTTATAAACCATTACCTAGGCTCCCAGAACCTCAGGACCTCCAGCCCTTCCACAGCTTTGTCCTCCAGACAGATCCCTTCAGCCTGAGAAGTGACTGAGGCGTGGCTCAGTAAGAGGGTGGGAGGATGCTGGAGGGGATGTGCTGCAGGAGGGCTCTCTGTGTTCTTGCCATGGGCCCTGCAAATACTGGGGAGGGCTTGTCCCTGTATCTACACCCTTATAATAAATCCTTGAATTTACTAATTTCAAGTGTACAGCAGTTTCCTTTCAAGACCCTGCACAGAGCAGACTTAGAAATCTGAGGGGCCTAAAGCCAAGACTATTGGAAATGGAAAAGGAAAAGTTCACATGAGAGGTCCCAGCTTAGGCACTGGGGCAGCCAAGTCATCTCTGCTTAGGAGAGAAAGTAAGGGCTGGTATAGAAAGGGAATTGCTCAAGACAGGCCACACACCCTGCAGCAGAATCATGCTGGGTTGTCTGTATAGGGGAGGATTGGTGAGGAAGGGCAGAGTGAAGGCCAACAGTTTGGTCCCAGAACAGGGAAGGCTGGGTGGGCTAGGCCTGGCTCCAACCCTACCCTTGAACCAGACTGCAAACACTCAAGTTATGCAAATAGATTAACCTCACAATGGAGAGGGAACAGATACAATTAAATACAACCTTGCTTTCCATTTTACTCATGTTTGGCAATTAATTTATTTTTTATTTAACTAATTGATTTTGATTTTAGTTTTTTAAGAACTTTACCAACATCTTCATATTTTTTGAGACAGGGTCACCCAAGCTGCAGTGCACTGATGCAATCATGGCTCACTGCAGCCTCGACTTCCTAGGCTCAAGCTGTCCTCCTGCGTCAGCCTCCTGAATAGCAAGGGCTACAGGTATGTGCCACCCACCACGCCCCGCTAATTTATTTTTTGTACAGCGACAGGTTCTCACTTTGCTACCCAGCCTGGTCTGAGGTTAATGATTTTTCCACCTCAGTCTCCCAAAGTGCTGGGATTACAGGCATGAGCCACCATGCTGAGTCCTTCATACTTCTTAATAAACAGATCTGTGACTTCAGTACCAGTATGTAAAGTCCACCTTAATTCAAAAAGAACGAGAAGGGGGTCCCAAAAGGACTTTGTTCTGTGGCCTGTTCTCTGCTCACTGAAGGACACTTGGATGACGGGGCCTCTGGAGAAAGGGTAAAAGGTTTTGTTCTGCTTTTCAGATAGAGGAACATCACCTCTTACATGGGCTGCTGCCACATAAGGGACTGCCATCTCTGCTTCCATTTCAGTTCTTCCCAGACACTGGCTCTGCTCCCCTAAAACTGTAAGGTCAAACCAACCACCTAGAATGGTGAAGCTACTTACTATGCTTTTCCTTACATCAGTTTGGTATAAATGCACTGGATGTTACCCAAGAGCTTATAACCACCAAAGTATGCTCTTCCCATGAGGTTGTGCAAACATCAGCTATGGCCACAAATGATAGGCAGGAATGACATGTATGTCAGTTGAGACTGCACATCTCCCACACAGGTACTTTGACCAACTCACAAAGATTAAAATATTAGCTTATTTGAGGAAAAATGAGAAAAAAAAGCCATCTGATTCCCAGCCTGGGCAACGTGGCAAAACTCCGTCTCCACAAAAAAAAAGAAAAAAAAAAAAAAAGCAGCTGTAGTTGCAGCTGCTTGGAAGACTGAGGCAGGAAGAGCACTTGAGCCCAAGAGGTAGAGGCTGCAATGAGTCGAGATCATGGCACTGTACTCCAGCCTGAGAGAAACCCTGTCTCACAAAACCAGAAAAAGCCGGGCGCGATGGCTCATGCCTGTAATCCCAGCACTTTGGGAGGCAAAGTGGCCAAGGTGGGTGGATAACAAGGTCAGGAGTTCAAGACCAGCCTGGCCAATATGGTGAAATCCCATCTCTACTAAAAATACAAAAAAAATTTAGCTGCGCGTGGTGGCCTGTAGTCCCAGCTACTCGGGAGGCTGAGGTAGAAGAATCGCTTGAACCCGGGAGGCTGAGGTTGCAGCAAGCTGAGATTGCGCCACCACACTCCAGTCTGGGAGACACAGCAAGACTCCATCTCAAAACCAACTAACCCCACAAACAATCAGATTCCCCAAGTGCCAGACACTGCACAGTAGAGAATGCATTTAAATGAAGCATACCCGACATACAGCTAGATAACATCAGCTCTCATTGGTTTAGTCAGTGGTG
Organism: Colobus angolensis palliatus; assembly: GCF_000951035.1. Classification (NCBI taxonomy): domain Eukaryota; kingdom Metazoa; phylum Chordata; class Mammalia; order Primates; family Cercopithecidae; genus Colobus; species Colobus angolensis. The sequence continues at coordinate 3,745,093 of NW_012119265.1, read as the reverse complement.
TACAGAAAAGAAGGGCTCGCAGTGCAGGCTAATTTCATGTTTTCGAATCAGGCTGTAGCCAAAGGAGGACAAACAGCCAGTCTGCTGAGTGAAGAAAGAATGGAGCTATGGAAAACACCCGGGAACACTAACATAAAAGTAGTGTCCCAAGCTGGTCCAAAAAGGTCGGCACGGAGGTACTGACAAGTCCAAGTTAGAAGTGGTGATTGGACAAAGCCCAGGAAGGGAACCTCTAGGTCATAACATAACCACCGGCTCAGAGTCTGCTGCTACGGGAGCTACTGGTGCTAAGAGCTGAGGTTATACCAGATGCACAATGAGAAGTACTGAGCAAACCCCACATAGCTGCAGTGGGAGTTTCCGCCAAGGAAGCTCCCGTGAGACCAGCTGTGGCCAGAGGACAAGGTCCTCCAAGACCCCTTTTACCTACCTGTCAGGTTTCTCATACTAAACAGAAAATTACGGTATGGCCCAGAGCAGTCAGGTCCTGGAAGCACCCCTCATATTAAAACGGTCACTTGAGAGGAACGCACGCATTTTACAGGGTGTGTTGTGTGAGGCACTGTGGGCAAGGCCCTCCGAGTGCAGTGGGTGGGCAAGCTCCACAGTGGTCCCTCGGTATATCTGCAGATGCTAGTCCCTCATGGAAAATGGCTTAGCATTTGCATATAAACAACGCATAGCTTCCCATTTACTTTAAATCACCTCTAGATTGCTTATAATACCTAATGTAAACAGTTGTTATGCTTGTATTGTTTAGGGAATAATGACAAGAAAAAAAGTATGTATGTTCACTACAGACACAACATTTTTTTCTGAGTATTTTAAATCTGAGGTTGGTTGAATCTGCGATGCAGAACCTACAGATGGGGAGGGCCAAAGATACAGTGACAGAAAAGAAGGGCATATGGTGGCAGATGTGCAGAGGGCGCTGAAAGGCACCCAGCCAAGCAGGGGCATAGGGTCGGGTTCCAAAAGAGGTATCTCCCAAGCACAGAGCCACCAATGTGCTTAGGGTTTGAACAGTCCTCTCGTATGGCTGTTTTAACCTGGAGTCATTTTAGAGAGCCTAAAAAAGCAAATGTTAATCTTACCTTGGCCCTTCCTTAGCTTTCAATTCACTCCTTCGTTGGGTCTGGACCATCCACTGGGCAGGGGAGAGGTGAACCACTCCAGGGACAAGAGGGAGCAGCTCCCTGACTCCTCTAGTTTCCATGGTTCTGGTTTTTGCTTCAAATGATCAAGTGAGGGCTTGAAGTACGAAGTAGAAAAGAAAAAAACTAAGCCAGGTGTATTGAGTCCCTGAAGAAAAGCTGAGGGGGGAGTTTTTCCCTTTTTTGATGGGGGCAGGGGTGCAGTGGGGAGACGCTAAGGTGCTGCTGCCCACACTGACACATCATTTCCTTTCTTGAATTCTGTGATCCTACAGCAACGCACGAAAGCAGGTAGTGCGGCACTGCCGGAGACATTTTAAAAGTGGGCTGTTTTCACCAGCTTGGCACTAGAGGGCCCTGAAGAACAGCGTCTTTCACCTAAGGGGAAAGCTACACTTGTCTAGAAACGAAGCCCTGGGAGGGGGTGTCCTCTGATGCCACCTGCTAATCCTCCACCTTTCATGCAGACAGCACTGGGAACCAGGTCCTGCCACACAGTTCAAAACAGATGACTGGCAATTTCTGAGGGACCCAGGTACTGCATGCCAACTGGGGCTGGGACATACTTACTGTGCCCTCTGCTCTTGATCACTTTAACCCCTCACGCAGTCACAGCTTTCTGTCCCACATGAAAACCAGATCAAGAGTGACTGACTTGTGAAAACCAACCAAGAGAGTTGTTTATCCAGTGTCCACGTTGGGCCAATGTAGAGCCAGAGTCAACGTCAGCCATAGCTGACATTTACAGGCAAGTTGTATTCTAGGTCCTTTATGTTAATCTCCTTTAATCCTAATTACGAATCGTAACAAACCAATTAAGAAGGCGCTACTGAGATGGCCAGTTTAGAGCAAATACAAGGGCAGTAGGACAAACACTGGAAACCTCAGTCGAGGTGATAACTAGGATTTAAAAGCATTTTCCAATATGCCTCACTTGGGTACGTCACGAGGAAAAACACTCTTGAAGGAAAAGCTATTCTCAGCCTCCTCTTGATCCCATGTCACAGACAAATATGATGAGCCTGGAGGCTGCAGCCTACCATGTCACCAAGCACATCAGCCCAGCACAGCGCCTCCCCTACAGCCACATACCATCCTTCTCCACAGCCTGCAGCCGACACTGGTCGCAAGGCTTTTTGGTGGGTACTCGATTTCAAGCCAGCCTAGTTTTTAGATCTTCCACCCACAGCAGCTTTCTGGGGCCCAACACCTCCCAACCCCACCAGGCACTACACAGCTACAGGCCTGAATAGATCCTTAATGACTCCCAAATGACACCTAGATAAGCTGTAAGAATCTCCTAGATAACATGTCACCTGAACAGGAAATACAGTGGTTGTGAACAAACAAACTGAAGAACTGAAGGGTTGCAATAATTTAAACTTCAATGTTAAGTGAAGATGGCCTCTTCTCTGACAGAAAAAAACATCTCCAACAATTCAAAACAATTAAAAAGAATTCTTATGATTCAATTTACAAGAACCTTCTTCAACACTGCATCAAAACAGAAAAAATCTTTGCAAAGCTTGGGTTCCATTTAAGATGCATGTTTTTATTGAAGTTTTAAAAAAATTTTGTAACCAGACAGGATAAAGTAGACAAGAATGTTATGAGCTAACTATATAATATTCTCTCAATGTTGTGGATCACTAAAATATAATGAAGGATTGTTTTCTATGCTAATTTTCAGGTTGTCCAGTTAAACCATTATTTGGTATCCTTTGAGCAGGTTAGCCTTTCAACTATTTAGTTTCTTCTCAGAAACATTCATATATTATACAGGAAATATTCATAGTTTATTTGGGAAACATTCATATTTTATACAGGATGTACAAATTTAAGACTAGACAATTAAAAAAACACACACAATTATAGCCACAACACTATCCTAGCTGCATTGTGATTATGTTGTTCAGTTAGCTGTCCATTATATACAACTGAATTTTAATCGTGCTATTTACAGAGGGGCCAAAGCACTCATCTAAAGGTAAAGGCGCTCAGGTTTAATGTGTACTTTCATAGCCCTATGAAAACACAACCATTATATACACTGTAAACACCACAGGGCATGAAATCCATCTCCAGCCACAAACATCAATCTCACAGGATCAAGCATACGAGGTCTAAGGTGGGGTGCCTGACTCTTCTTTTTAAGAATACTTTTCATCTAAAAGTCCTGCTATTCTTTTCACAGGACACTATTCACTTATTTCAAAGATGGTGCCAGTGCTCAAAACATTTCTCAAACCCCTTTTTGAAGACTACCTGCAGCGTGTCTGCAGTGAACTCTTCTGAATGTCCTAGATGGTGGTGAGTCTTCATCCCTGGAGGATGGGTTTGATTTAGGAAAACAGGCGGAGTTATTCACAGGCAACTGAATCAAACTGTGGGATACCACCCGGGTTCAAATGTGAGATGCCACTATAAACAAGACCAATTTTTTTGTACGGCTCGTAAATTTAGAGTTTAAAAAATGCCTGAGCAATGCGGTCCTGATGAAGTACAGATTCTTCTAGAGTGATGACTCAGGGGGCTACGCTCATTTGAATGGTGTATCTAGGTGTTTTGCAGTTTTAAAAATTGGTCCTTTCGTTGCCTCTCACATGGACTTTAGTATTCCTCTTCAGCTTCAGTCCCTTTTGCTTTCTTATGGATTGCCCGATTAAAGCTGTGGCAGGCAGGAACCCAGTGATTGTCATGAAGCCCCAGCTTACAGCCAGGGAATCCTTTCTGAGACCGGTGGCAGCACATCCAATACCCTGGCCCATAGGGCAATGCCTGGCAATAGGGCTTGGGATGCCATCGGCACAGGGACACATCCCCTTTCACATACTTTTTCTTGCACTGTTTGCAAGGATCTTCTCTGTAGCGTGGATCTCGAACCCAGCGAGAATCTGCTGGCCTGATATTGTAGTACTCAATGATAAACTTGAAATAGCAGCAGGTACATTTAAGGGCCACTAAACTCTTGGTGGGAAGTAACCTGAAGATTTTTACCATAATGTGGTGGGGCAGAAAAGCCATGTACTGCTGAGGCTCCAAAAGCTGCTGGATTTTAAACCTGGTCTCCAGGAAGTCATGTGACACCTGCTTCTTCCAACTGGATGCCTCAAGCACTGGTAATGTACTTTCCACAGAAGAGGCTGGCGGTACAAATGGCTCAGCAGACCCACTTTTTTCCTTGGATGCACTGGCACCCCCAGCAGCATCTTCAAGCTGGCTGGCCTCTGAAGACTCTCTTGTTGTGCTTTCATTCAATTGGGAACAGTCTGACAAGTGCTGACCAGGTGGCAAAAAAAACAACATCCCTGGGAGTGGGTCTTCACAGGAGTTTAAACTGGAAGGCTGGTCTTTCTCTACCTTGGACACAGTGATACTAATGCACAAAGATTCTTTTCTTCTTTGATCAGGATTGTGGCTAGTAAGCGACACGAGCTCTCTGCTCATACAATCAACAGCATCTGTGGGCAATTCAGAGGCTTGGGAATAGGTATGAGAAGAAAAAGGTAACCCAACGAGTTCATCTGTCATTTCCACATCATACCTGTTGCTGTTTTTCATGGCAGTTTGTGAACCCGGCTCTAACTCTGCACTGTCTATGTGGAAACTCACCCCTGCTGGCAATGGGGGGCAGTCCTGAGAAGCACTGTCCCAGGCCTGGTCCTCTTTAGGAGAACAATGATCAGCTCTTGAGGGGCCACAATCCACAGATACAGACCCCACAGGATTCACCTGAGTGTCAGGTGCCTCCAAGGCGCCTTTCTTTGTTTTGCCTTCATCAGCCTGAGTGCTATTTGCAAGCAAAACTCTGCCCACATTTCGACGAAAGCTGTTATTCCTTGAGAGGCTCCCAGGCTCACGCTGGCCCTGCCGCTTCAGGCACTCAGACTCCAACTTGGCTACCATGTCGAGGACACGGACTGGTTCGCTCTGTGGTTCACCAACCTCAAGATTTCCCCTTTCTTCACAAGCTCCTGGGGCAGAACAGGACTCAGTGGCTGCGGGCACACCTCTGGATTGGCCAGAAAACCTCACAATGGCAGGTGAGTTTGTGCAGTTTTTTGAACAGCTAGCTAGCAGAGCACTGGCTCTTTGCTCCAAGAAGGCAACCATCTGTATAACTGACAGAGGCCTCCCGGCATAGACTCCATCCCCACTGTCACTCACATAATGCACAGAACAGTGCTCAATGCCACATGCAAAAGGCTCAGGTTGGTAGCACCTGCTGTTAACTTCCTTCATCCTTTCAACCTGTACCTTGGCTTTTTTAAGATCCCCTGATTTTTTCCTTCTCTTAGTAGCTCTCCCATCAATATCCCAGGAACTTTTTATTTTCATAGATCCTATCCTGTTACTACACTGGTGGGCTGCAAAGAATGCAATTTTTTCCTTGGTATTTCCAGGTTTCACAACAGCCCAGATATCAAGTGGTCCTTCTTCTTCACCCTGGTGGATCGTTGCAGATGGTGCATTCTTTTTGGTTTTAACATTCAAGCTGCTCTCTACAGGACTCTTCCCACTCATACTGCACAGAACATTTGGAGAAAGGATCCCAAACGGCTTTCGAGATGATGCTTTACCAAGAGAGGCTGAAGGAAAGACACTGGGTGTTATGTGGCCAGCTTTGCATGTTTCATCATTTACAGCCTTTTGGTGGTTCATAGGAGTTCTCTGCGTTTCCCTGCTGACTTCCGGGGGGTGCTCTTTCTTCTGGACCTTCCAATATGGCTTTAGGTGCATAACAAAGCCCCTATAGGAAAGAAATACACATTTGATTCAGAAACCAATTTTGTTTCTAGAAAAAATGTTTTTAAATTTAAGCTCAGATGGTTCTAGCAACTAAGAAAAACATTTTCTACCAGTTCACTAAATCTTTACTAACTCTCTCATGATAGCTAGTTTTTACTGCACGTATCAAGAGTAACAAAAAGCAAAATATAACCAGTTTATATGGTGTGTAGTACTTTTTTTTTCTTACAGAAAATAAATCGGTTTTGACTGAAGAACTTCAGAAACTGACATCAGTTAACATTTGGTAAACAACCTTTTAAATTAAAAAAAAATCTGAACTTCCTGAAGACACCTAAGTATTAGGCATAGAAGAAAGGAAAGTATAAAAAGAACTCCTCCATGATCCCTATTAGGTTTTTAAACACTCTTTCTAGATCATCACAATTAGCATTTTATTAGTTGCAAATAGCCCATCAAAATTATTGCTTCCTGGCCGCGCATGGTTGCTCACGCCTGTAATCCCAGTACTCTGGGAGGACAAGTAGGCGTAGCACCTGGGTCCAGGAGTTCCAGACCAGCCTGGCCAACATGGTAAAACCCTGTCTTTACTAGAAGTACAAAAATTAGCCGGGCGTGGTGGGGCACCTGTAATCCCAGATACTCGAGAAGCTGAGGCACAAGAATTGCTTTAACCCAGGGGCGGAGGCTGCAGCCAAGATCACACGCACCACTGCACTCCAACCTGGGCAATAGAGTGAGATTTTGTCTCAGAAAAAAAAGAAAAAGAAAAAAAAAGAAAATTATTGCTTCCTAAACTATTCCCATACCACTGAATACTGAATATTTAGACGTTTATAATTTTTCACTTGTTTCCTTGTGTACTTTGCCCATCTATTAGTCTTGATTTTCTAAATAATCTAGGTGTAGAAACATTTAACTGTCATATTTCCTATAACCATCTTAAATACAGACCCTACAGTACTTATTAATTCTAAAACCATTTTGAACTAGTTCAGAAAGATGGTGCCTTGTTTTGGTCCTTGGCCAGGGGTAGAGATGGGAGCTATTTCAGAAATGAGACAAAAAGATGATTACATGCAGAGACTAGTGTTCTAGTCCCTGCCACATCACTGATTATCTAGACAGGGTGATTTTACCTTGGGCAAGTCACTTCCTCTCTCGGTCTCAGTTGAAACGTTAACTGAGGGGTTGAAATACTAGATAACCTAATGAACTGGTCAATGTACGATTTACATAAAATAGCACACTGCTACACAAAACACCCTGGACGGAGGAAAGAGTATTTTCTAGGGATGCCTGGACTCCTGCAAAATAAACTTAGAAACTAAAATAAATATCTGCAGTCCCAGTTTGGTGGGAGTGAGGCAACCGCACCTACAGGTCTAAGCACGTGAAGTTTCACCTGCTCTTGCTCACTGGGACAGCAGCTGAACACATACATCTCAGACAGCTCAGTATATTCATCCTCTGCTCCACATTTACTGGGTGCCAGCCATATGGCAGCCTCTGTGGTAACTGATTTCAGGTTATCAGTTTTAATCACCAAGAATGAAAGTGATCGTCTAGAACAAGTTTACCTTTCACTTCAACTTTTAAATCCTACATTCTAGTATCAGATAAAAGAAGAATTATGGATACTGATATCTTCTAGCCAGATAAAAAGAAATTTTGCATTTAAAGCATACAAAAGTGTTTTTTAAAAGATACCCCTGAAACAGGAGCCAAGCATGGTGACTCACACCTATAGTCCCAGTGCTTTGGGAGGCACAGGTAGGAGGACCCTTTGAGGACAGGAGTTTGGGACCAAGTTTATTCCTGGTGATTAAAACTGATATCTGAAAACAGTTACCATAGAGGCTGCCATATGGCAGGCACTCAGTAAATGCGGAGCAAACGAGGATGAATATACTGAGCTGTCCAAGATGTATGCTTCAACTAGGAAAGCCTGGACAACACCGGAAGACCTCATCTCTAAAAAAAAAAAAATGTTTTTGATTAGCCAGGTGTGATGGCATGTGCCTGTAGTCTTAGCGAATGGGGTGGCTGAGGCAGAAGGATCGCTTGAGCCCAGGAGTTTAAGGTTAGAGTAAGCTATGATCACGCCACTATACTCTAGCCTGGGCAATACAGCAAGACCCTGTCTCCAAAAACAACAAAAAAACAAACCCAACCAACCAACCAAACAAAACCTTTGAAACAGATATTATCAGGGTCTTTCTGATCTTTGGCAATTTATAGTCTAATCATCTGTAGAGATCTTCCCCCTTTCTGCACTGTGACATTTTTAATAGCTTTCTATTATTATACTGTATAGTCTTACAAATACAGCTACCCAGAATTCAAGAACAGATGACATATAAATGAATAAAAGAGGCACACCTAGTGCTATCTCTCTATGCCAACTATTTTCTGGGTTTTCATATCCGTTCAACCCCATTCCTAAATGAAATGAAAGAAATGGAAGTGTCAAAAAACCCAATAAATTCTCACATAATGATCTCATTACACAGTATCTATGAACAAATTTAATTTAAACTTTAGCAGTATGTGCACCATTTTGCATTGCACAATATGTTCTCTTCGACTTCTTCCCCCATGTATTATTTTAGGTGCTATTACTGACAGACAGGGACATTAAAAAGAAACTAATGTAATTACAGAAGGCTTTTATTTGTATTCGAGCTTTAAAGTCAGTTCAACTAACACTTTGTGTACAAGATTTCAGCGAGATTAAAATAGGAGATGATCCCAGGGAACAGATGTGAGGGAAGGAAAACAGCCAATAAGGACACACAAGGTGACTGCTGGAAAGTGGGGTGATCCTGTGAGACCCCTGAAAGAAGCAGGACATTTAGGCACCAGCTCCAATCCCTCACTGGTTGAAGGTTGCCTGAGGTTAGCCTTTCCCCCTCATGTGCGGGGTTTGAAAGCCCTGAGGCAGAAAATAGAAAGCTGTTGGCAAGATGTAGAGAAATTACAAAAATCTAAGTTTTGTTTGAAACCAGTGATGGCCTGAGAGGATATAACGCAGGGAGCAAAGGGCATCTGCTGCAAAAATCCATAAAGCAAAAACTTTAAATCTCTAACACATTACAACAGATGGTGGCACTTTCCCACCCCCAAGTCACCCCCACACACAAAGACAGGCATGGGTGGGGTAAAGCTCCAGCTAGGTTTCCATGGTTGCCTACCTCTTCATCACAATTGTATTTTAAAGTATCGCTATAATAAAGTCCTGCTCTCTTGCAATAAAATAAAATGCAGGTTTATAGCACCTACACATCAATGTTCCCTAGATTCTCAGAATGGCCCTTAGAAGAAATTAAGATCCCCTAGGCCCACTGAATCACAATTTCTCAGACTGGGAATCTGTTTTTAATGTTAGGTTGAAATTGAAAGGGACTTTAGAGGTTATGTGTTAGATCTAATGTAAAAGTGGGATTCTAGATGTGGACTTGGGTGCTGGGCTACTAACAGGGGTAAGGTGGAACCGCCCAACAAAAAGTCAAGCAGACAGTCCATACTGAAGCACCTCATCAAAGGGCTGGGTAAAAACAAGGGGAGGGAGAGCATTAGGACGAATACCTAATACATGCGGGGCTTAAAACCTAGAGGACAGGTTGACAGATGCAGCAAACCACCATGGCACATGTGTACCTATGTAACAAACCTGCACATTCTGCAAATGTAACCCAGAACTTTAAGTAAAAAAAAAAAAACCCACAAGAAGTCAAAAGTTCATGGTGGAGGGGTGACTAGAAGCTGAGAGGGTGAGCACCAACGACAGTGACTCTCTCACTAAGCTTGGCTATGAAGGACAGTCTCAACATACCTGTCACCTTAAATCCTTTCCAGGTCTATGGGGAGATACAACAGTGAACCAGGTATAATTTGAGCAACTTTATTCCAGTAAAGGCCCAAATCCTGCATTCAATAATTCCACTATTCCTTTTAGACTCTAAGTTCAGCTTAAAAAAGAAAACTCTCACCTAAATAGAGTACACACTCCCCAAAATGAAGCCATAAAAGACAACTAAACTTTCCTTTTAAAAAAATGTACTTGGATAAATCCCAACACCTCAAGAGTCATACTAACTCTTGTCCACAGAGGGGTAAACCTGATCAAGAATCGAATGACAATATGTGGTCAGAATAGGGGAAAGGACGAGATTTCTCTTACTGCTAATAGGAAGCCATAATATCAAAGGCAGATGCCGGTTTTCTAACTTGTTAGTCTTCAGCCTTGCTCATCAGAACAAGTTAGAAGATAAGGCAGTTCATGTTTCTTTCTGCTTCAGTAAAGGCACAGGAATGCTAATTCCAAAAAGGAGTCACTTATTAGCATAAGAGCCACTCTTTATTTATAAAACTCGGAAAAATAATGGCTGGGGGCAGTGGCTCATGATAGTAATACCAGCACTTTGGGAGGCGGAGGCGGGCAGATCACGAGGTCAGGAGTTCGAGACCAGCTTGGCCAACATGATGAAACCCATCTCTACTAAAAATACAAAAATTAGCCGAGTGTGGTGGTGGGCGCCTGTAATTCCAGCTACTCAGGAGGCTAAGGCAGGAGAATTGCCTGAATGCGGGAGGCGGAGGTTGCAGTGAGCTGAGACCGCATCACTATACTCTAGCTCTGGGTGACAGAGCAAGACTCCGTCTCGTGGCACAAAAAAAAAAAAAATCGGAGGAATAAAAATAGAGTAGTATACAAAGGCCCCTTCTCATTATATAATACCTTTAGAGAGGAAAAAAGTATACAGTAAGGAAATTCATCATTTGTTTCTTAAAAACTGTAGAAGCTTCCAGAGACCATCTTATAACAGCCTTCTTCACTGGACCATTGTACAAATGATTAGCAACTTCAGCAAAGTGCTGCAGATATATATAATGAAATCCTTGTTTTCAAAAATGAGGAAGCACAAATAAAGTGACTTCTGAAGCCCCACAGCTAGGCAGTGGTAAAATTAAGATTAGAATTAGATAGGAAATACAGTCTCCTGGATCTATACTTTCCCCACTAGGAAGGACGATACATCAAAAACCTATGATAAATTATGACACAAATAACATGAAATAATTCTGACAGCATCTATTCCAAGAACTTTTATCTTTCAAATTAGGTCAGTTTTTCATCAGTGCCGCATAAAACTACTACACAGAGCTGTGATGCATTAAGGCAGACAGATCACATAAACCATACTAATCTAAAAGCATATAAAGGCTGTTTTGATGGCTATTAAATTGGAAAAAATGCCAAGAGCAGGAGGGTGTGAATATAGGCAGAGGCACCAGAAAAGACGTCCCCCTCCATATGTCTCTAAGCACTGACAGAAAGAATGCATCCAACTCCCACAGCATGCCTGTTTTAAAAAAGAAAAAAAGGGGGGAAAAAAACCCTGTAAGTCAGAAAATGCAGTATTTCTCAAATTAACTTTCAAAATATTGGGGGATGACTTTTTTGGGGAGGCAATCCACTCCTTTTCTTTTTAGGGAATATTCTCTAAAACCAACTCATGGAACTTCTAATTTGCCTTACGAGGATTGGGTGGTTAGGGTTAGTGGTGCACGACAGAAAAATCCTTTATTGTCTGTTAATGGATACTGAGTAATAGAGAGAATGGCCTTTGGAAACACATGTATGGTTTTCAAAAGCTCATCGCTCACAGTTTCCACCTTAGAATTCACAATGGTATTTAAATACAGCACCTACCTGCTTCAAAGTTATCTAAAATACTGACCAAATGAAGCTAACTTCCAGAAAGTAGAGTAGATAAGCTTAACGGGACAACCAAGTATCCAAAACATATTAAAAAGGAATATTGACAAGTTGGGAACAACAGCCACTATACTTTGCTTTTCTATTGTGTTCACAATCAATGCAACACCTAATACTGTTGGACAGTATTACAAAATAGTGAATTAGTAATATTATGCAAATTTACACAGGTCCCCAGCCTGCTTTTGTTGGAGCAGGGAGGGAAGAGAAGGGCCTGGAGGAAAGAACTTCTGCTTAGGCTGTTGTGAATTATTAAATAACAGTTCAGGATAGAGACAAAATGAAGTATTCCAATTTGTTAAACTTAACAATGTCTAAGTTAATCTGTAGTCATTTCCTATTGCTCCTGTGACATAATGCCAAACACCCACAAAACTCCAGCATATCACATTTACTGCTACGCAGGCAAATGAAAAGCCTACCACCGGTAAATGCCACTAGAATGAACACCAAAATGCAGATGAAACCTAATAAAAAGTTAAAGTCCAAAAAAATTAATACATTTTGAAAAGTACATTGAGCATTACCAGGAAAATTTAATTTCCAAGGATTTTCAGATATTCAGAGTTCCTGTTAACAACTCTCTTGCACGTTTTACCTATTCTAATATTTTTTTTACAGAAAATGAAGGAAAATAAAACTCCTATCCCTTTGCATAGCAAACCACTACTTCCTTGAGTGGGCTGACGCTTGCTTTTACTTTGAAACCAATCATTCTTCCATATGACAAAGATACTTTGCTTGGCCAACTTTAGTAAGGATTCCGAACTTTCTTCTAGGCCCATCTGTGCAGTTCCTTACAAAATCCAGTTTTAGCAAAAGACCCCCTCCCATCTTCAATATCTGATCGAGTTCTTCATTTTCCACCATCTCCCAGGTCATGTCTGATCACCCTGGCTTGTCTTCAGCAAGAATCCTGTTAGATGGGTTTAGCCAGAATCCCCCTTACTCCAAATGTTTCCTCTTAGTAGTTTACCTTCGACTGATCCCTACCCTGTTCCTTGCCCATGATGTATTTGGAGTTGAGGCCAAACTCTTTCCTTTGCTGCAAGATCCCGTTGCAGTGGTCCCTATATACTTATCATGACGGTCCTGAATAGTCTTCTTTGCCCACCTTTAACAAGTATCATTAGTTTTTTCTTCAACATACATTTTTATGTAAACATAAATTTTTTAAAAATATTTTTAAGGCAATAGCAATTTCTGACATCACTTGCATATGCAGTACTTTCAAAGAGTTGATGAAAGCTTTAACATATGCCCTATTTGACCAAAATGTAACTCAAACAAAAGGCTCTCTCTCTTAAGGGATAATATTCAAGATTCCAAGGCTAACCTTGAATCCAGTTCAAAAATCCATTATGTGTCAAATAACATTTGATATGAAAAATAAGAGTACAGCTACTAATTCTAGAGTATAAATGCAACCCGACACTGCACATGTCTGCCACCACACACACAAATCCCTGGCTGGACAATGATTTTAGGCCAAGTACCTAACACATGCCACCTGGGCACAGACTGGCCCATTAACACAGTTATACGTAACTGAACTTTAAAATGGCTTAACCTCGGGGAAAGAAAAAAAATAGGCTAAAATAAAAGTTCAGAGCCAGCCAGGCATGGTGGCTCACATGTGTAATCCCAGCACTTTGGGATACCAAGGCAGGAGGATCACTTGAGCACAAAAGTTCAAGACCAGACTGAGCAATATAGGGAAGTTCCCTATTTACCACCTCCCCCACCCCGACCCCGCCAAAAAAAAGAAAAAAAAAAAAAAGTTGAGCATGGTGGAATGTATTTGTAGCCCTATTTGGGAGGTGACCATGGGATTGCTTGAGCCCAGGAGTCAGAGTTTGCAGTGAGCTACGAAATGCCACTGCATTCCAGCTAGGGCTAAATAGACAGACTTGGTCTCAAAAACAAGCAAACGTTGGTAAAAATTCAGGGTAATAAGTATTAGTGCACCAAGCAAAAGAGTTTGCTTGCAAGCCAGGCACAGTGTGGCATACCCCTGTAATCCCAGCAACCCAGGAGGCTGAGGTGGAAGGGTAACTACAGCCCAGTTGTTTGAGTCCAGCCTGAGTAACACAGCAAGACCTGGTTTCTAAAAATAATAGTTTGCTTATAGCATCAATGTAGACAAAAGAGTTGGCAAGTTAAGACTACTGTCAGCAATACTGAGTGGGAGTGAAGGGGGTGGGGAATTACTTCAGAAATAGGCCCTATGCTGTTTACCAAAGAAAGGCAAAGTCACTGTCCTACCTGCGCATCTGTTGAGTAACTGTTCTTCCTTCTACCACATGCCTCTAGGATCTGCTGAACCAAGACTGAAGTAGCAATATGTGCATTGGCTGGTTAAGGTATACTCTGTTTAGAATTACTACTTGTAAAGAAATGAGATTTATGTTCAACAGAAAACTTAAAAACTTGCTGTTTTGGTGCCTGTTTTTGTAGCTTACCAAGGCAAATGTAACTATTGGGGTTAAAAATCAGCATTCCAAGGGGTACTGTGAGAAATAAATCTATACTATAGACAAATCAATCATTGGGCAACAAGAGCCCAAATTGTAATGTTATCTGGTGTATTTGTCTTATCCTTCAAACAAAACTATTCCTTAAGTATACAGAGGGAATCTTCATCTTTGTATATTATTCTGCAGAATCCGACAATACTTGGAATTCCTAAAGCCTTATATAGAGGATAACGGCTTAGACAAAGGATACAGAGCGCCTAGTTTCAAGGTAAAATTTGGGCCTTTGGAACCAGGTTAGCATAGATCCAGGATTGAGGGAGAGGAGGCAGGTGATTAAAGGAGCAGTTACAAGTCCTACCCTACAGAAATTCCTGAATGTCAGTATATATTACTTAATATGGTTATGATCATATTGTACATACAATGTACTTTTTTATCACAAGGAGATATTTTCCATGTTATCACATGGTCTTCAAAACCAATATTGTAAATGTGTAAGTACCAGAGTATATTTAACCATTCCCTCTAAACCTGGACATTGTAACATTTTCATGAATACAGTCTCTTAGGCATTTAAGGGTATGTCCTTAGAAAATATTTCCAAAAGTGAAATTCTTGAGTCAGAGTGTATTTTCACAACTGGATATATCTTGCCCAACCACTCTCCAAAGGGATAATGCTAATTTTCACTGCTACCAGCAAGACAAGCGTGCAAGTTTTATGACAAGGGTTTTGTATCTTAAAGAATTGTTTTTAGGCCTAAGAAAAGAAATCAAGGTAGAGCTAGAGATAAAAGGTACAAATGAGACGAGAATAACTTGTTTTTATTCTAGAACAGTAATAGCTCTAATACCTCTATAATGTTTACTATGTGCCAGGTACTGTTTTAAGCTCAAAATACCCATAAAATCCCAAGAAGTACATTACTCTTATCTACAACTGTAGATGAAGAAACTGAATCAGAGATGGGTTAAGGAACTTACAAAGATCAAGGTCACAATACCCATAAAAAAAGTACATACTCGCTGGCCGCAGTGGCTCACGCCTGTAATCCTAACACTTTGGAAGGCCGAGGCGGGCAGATCATGAGGTCAGGAGATGGAGATCATCCTGGCTAACACAGTGAAACCACATCTCTACTGAAAATACAAAAAATTAGCCAGGTGTGGTGGCACATGCCTGTAGTCCCAGCTACCCGGGAGACTGAGGCAAGAGAATCGCTTGAATCCGGGAGGCGGATGTTGCAGTGAGCCCAGATTGTGCCACTGCACTCCAGCCTGGATGACAGAGTGAGACTCCATCTCAAAAAAAAAAAGTACATACTCTTATCTTCAATTGTAGATGAACAAACTGAATCAGAGACAAGTTAAGAAACTTGTTGGCCGGGCGCGGTGGCTCAAGCCTGTAATCCCAGCACTTTGGGAGGCCGAGACGGGCGGATCACGAGGTCAGGAGATCGAGACCATCCTGGCTAATA
>NW_012119265.1:3683821-3729279 GCF_000951035.1 Colobus angolensis palliatus | reverse complement strand
GCCACTGCACTCCAGCCTGGGTGGCAGAGCAAGACTCCGTCTCAAAAAAAAAAAAAAAAGAAACTTGTTAAGATCACATAGCAAGCGTATCATGGAGTTGGATATGTGTGCAGTCAGGAGCCAAAATCTATGCTCTTACTGCTACACTATGCAATGAGGAAAGGAGATTCTGAAGGGCCCATGGGGCAGGGTACTCCTCAGCAAGCTTATCCTGAAGTGGTAAGTGGAGTATAAGACGTGTGACTGTGAAAGGAAGCAGAACTGGGGCTTCAGGTTCAATTCTGGATGCCTCAAGTTTGATACCTTACTTAAATTTGTAATTTTCTAATGTATTGAAATCAACTTAGGAATAAAAGCAGCCATCATTAGAAACATTCAAGTTTTATTTTTGGCAAAAAGAGACCTCAAAAATTGAATATGATAGTCTTGAACAGAGGCCTGAGGACAGATAACATTATCAAAGAGTAAGGCTGGTACAACTATACAGAACACATGGAAGAGAATATGCACAGATATACTGTTGTGGTGTCAATTTATAATGGATTTACTTATAAAAAATTGTTCCACAGAATGAGAAATGCTACAGAACAGAATAAAATGACATTAAAATATAACCATAGGCATGAGCTGGGTACAGTGGCTCATGCCTGTAATCCCAGCACTTTGGGAGGCTAAGGTGAGTGAATCCATTGGGTTCAGGAGTTAAGAGACCAGCCTGGGCAACATGGTGAGACCCCGTCTCTACTAAAAACACAAAAATTAGCCAGGCATGGTGGTAGACATCTGTGGTCCCAGTTACTCAGGAGGCTAAGGCAAGAGGATCTCGAGTCCAGGAGGTAGAGGCTGCAGTGAGCCAAGATCGTGTCATTACACTCTAGCCTGGGCGACAGAGTGAGACTGTCTCAAAAAAAGACTGAAGAGACCTATCAACCAAACACACCACATGGGATTCGAGTAGTCAGATAGACCATAAAATAGTATGTGTGTGTGCGCGCGTGCATGTATGTATTCTATATGTGTGGATTTTTTTTTTTTTTTTTACATTTCTGGAAAGTTCTCAAAATGTGTGTATGCATTTTTAAGTCCTCATCTCTTACAGATAACATCCTGAAACTTTTGGATTAAACGATACAGTGTCTGGGATTTCCTGCAAAGTAATATGGGAGAAAAGAAATGTATGGGAGTCCTGAGCAAACAAGACTGGCTATGAGATGATCAACTGCTGAAGCTGCATGATGGCTAAGTGGGGGGTTTCTCACTACTATTTCTGTACATAGCTGAATTTTTCCACAATTGTTGGTTTTTAAAAAGGAGAACTAAACAAATGGGAGCATTTGGAAAACAATGGATGAATGAGTCTTAAAATGTTCATTATGCACATACAGTGTAGAGCCACAAACTGTCCGATTTGGAGTTAGGAAACTGGAATTCAGTGGTTCCCTGGGCCAGGCAGCTCTGCCGGGACTGATCTGAAGTCCCTCCCAACTGAGCTCCAGGCTGTCTGATGCAGTTGCTCCTTCCTGGTTCAAACAACGGGCACCAACATAAGTTCTGCCCTACTCCACACCCATTACTGAAAACCAAACAGGAAATAAATCAGAAAGCAATTTTTAAAAGATAAAAAGAAAAGGAGACAAACACATGGGAAGTCTAACAATAAAAAAGAACTGAAAGACAAGAGCAGTCAAGACCAATCAATCCAATTCCTAATTAAATACATATAATTTTCAGTTCCTCATTCTGTAATCTAAATGAGCAGTTTAATTAGTACCTGAATCTGCCTTGTATAAGTGCACTTAACTTTCACATGTTAAAGACATACATATATGAACATTTAAATAAACGCATAGGAAATTTTACCATTCAAACGTATCTCATTGTAAATCCTTTTATAACAAAAATAGTCACCTCCCACATTCAGTCATGTAGGAAGGGAAAATGACAGTACTAATTTTAAAATATTAATGATGTAGCCATTAATATGTTTTAAATAGTTGGCATGTAGTTATACATTGCTCTAAAGAGCTTCAAATTTCTTTTTTTTTTTTTTTTTTTTTGAGACGGAGTCTCGCTCTATCGTCCAGGCTGGAGTACAGTGGCCGGATCTCAGCTCACTGCAAGCTCCACCTCCCGGGTTTACGCCATTCTCCTGCCTCAGCCTCCCGAGTAGCTGGGACTACAGGCGCCCACCACCTCGCCCGGCTAGTTTTTTTAGTATTTTTTAGTAGAGACGGGGTTTCACCGTATTAGCCAGGATGGTCTCGATCTCCTGACCTCGTGATCCACCCGTCTCGGCCTCCCAAAGCGCTGGGATTACAGGCTTGAGCCACTGTGCCCGGCCAAGAGCTTCAAATTTCATCTTCAAGACAACTCTATGAGCTAGATACAATTATTATTCCCATTTCATAAACACAGAAACTGATTGATAAAAAGTGTAACAAGCATTTTAGGTCGGGCGCGGTGGCTCATGCCTGTAATCCCAGCACTTTGGGAGGCCAAGGCGGGCGGATCACAAGGTTAGAAGATCGAGTCCATCCTGGCTAACAGAGTGAAATCCTGTCTCTACTAAAAATACAAAAAAATTAGCTGGGCGTGGTGGTGGGTGCCTGTAGTTCCCAGCTACTCGGGAGGCTGAGGCAGGAGAATGGCGTGAACCCAGGAGGCGGAGCTTGCAGTGAGCCAAGATCACGCCACTGCACTCCATCCAGCCTGGGTGACAGAGCGAGACTCCGTCTCCAAAAAAAAAGTGTAATAAGCATTTTCAAATGATCAATTATACAAATGGCAGTTCATCGTAGAATACTAAGTACTGGGTCATTTTTTAAAACGTGCTTTATAGTATTTTAAACAAAGCTATATGCACATACATCTAACAGTCAAACAGTCAAATTAGTTGCCTAAAAGTCACCAAATTGGTTGTACAGAGGTTCCTACATACAGTATATTTATTATTGTATTTTATACATCTTCTAATCCCAGTAGTTCTTCGTTATCTAAAAGGAAATATAAGTCACAGATCAAAGTCAGAAGTTTGTTTTAACAGAAATGTTTCCCATTGCCCAGGAAATGGCTGAAGATAACTGAACATACACAGACCCAAGATGAACAAAAAGCCAAAGGAAAGTATTATCTACCATCAACAACTCAAGGGCAGGATCCCAGGTGTGACATTTTTATAACCCCCTACACTCCCAGGATCAAGCACAGAATACTTTTCACATACGAGGCACTTTTCCATAAAAAGTAAACACTAGAAACTACAACTGCATTCTAGTCCCCTACGTCTTCAATCTGATCTCCAAATAAAGGAGGAAATAATGCTAAGGAACTCCTTTGACTAAAAGCACCTGCCCTTCACCTGAACTCCTTTGACTTGAAAACACCGGCCCTTCACCTGCCCTCCACTCAATCCACTGCAATGGGTCAACCTAACTTGCCGGGTGGGGAAACCCAGTTTGAAAAGGCAAGCCATCCCCCTCTGGGGACCATTTCATAAACCCTATTCCCCAAATCCCACTATACCTCCCACAAGGAAGAGTTTGTTCTACCATAAAACTACCTTATTTCCCCACAAGTCTCACCATCTTGTCACCAATGGATGAAAACTCAGCGCAGCAGTGTCAATCTTTTTTGGATGCTGGACCCTTCCTAACACCTGAGAAAAGGTCTAAGTTCTCTGCTGCCCAAAAACATCAAAGCACACACATAAGTGATTTTGGTAGGATTTGGGGGAAAGCTCAGGGCTCCTGATTAAGAGCTCCCGCCTGAGTCCTCTAACTTTGCCCTTCATGTTCACAGTGGCCTGATCCTGTCAATTTTACCTTTCCTCTCTGCTTTGTGAGCATCTTTATCACATTTTACCCACTGCAACTACTGAAACCACTTCTCCAACTGGCCCCTCGTTGCCCAGATCACATCTACTGCCCCACCCCAACTCCATCAATATTACCCAATGGCTACTAACTACACGCCTTGTTGAATTCCCAGAACTGTGCCTTCCCTGGGACACTTCCCAGGTTCTACCCTGTCTTCAAGATAGAAGTAATCTTATTCTTTTCTGTGTCCATCATAGGGCACACAGCACAGTGCCCTATACATGGTAAGTACTAATTAGAGTGAATATGCATCAAACTTAAGGACTTAAACCAGCCAGTCAGCAAGAATCTCGTTAAGTGGAAGTTTGTGAGAGTCTGACTAATCAATCCTTGAGCAGCCCACAAACTTAATGCAATTAAGCAACTCCACCTGATCAGTGCCCTGCTTTCTCTGAGATGAGCAGTGGAGAAGGTGGAGAAAAAGAGGACACTTCATCTTGGTTACTGTTCTGCAAAGCACAACAGGCTTTGGCTAGTGTAGCAGCTTTTTTCCAGCGCTCTAGTTACTAAAACATTCCTATGTAATCAGATTTTAAGGAAAATTCTACTCAGCAGCCATGTGTAAACAAACACTTCCACAATAAAGTTATTTAACTTAATACTATCAGTTTAACTAGAATAAAAACAACTTTCATGTTGTTAATAACCTCCAGGATGGAACAATCTAGACATGCAGGCATTCAGCTATGAGTCAGGTGACCTCCCTCTCATTTTCAAAGCACCAAACCACATCCTTTAAATACTAAAATATACAGACACTAAGCCCCAACAAGAAACACTATAAAGTCTCCCCATGATTCTTTACTACATTAAACACAGCTGTCTAATAGGGTCATGTTTACGTAAATTTAAAAAAAAAAAAAAAAACAGCCACCCCAGCATTAGCACTAACAAAAATTCCTGATAAACAGACTCCTACACACCCAAACTAGAAAGGAACAGGACACCAACAAGCTTAAAAATATTTCGATCTTTAAGGTTTATGTTATAAAAACATAATAAAAACATAATTAAACTATATCCTGTTACATTTTGGTTATTTCTGTATACCAGTTTTTATATATTTTTAAGAGCCACAAGGTTTTATTATTACTTCAATAGGAAACTCACTTGCCTGGTTCTAGATTAATTGTAAAGTATGCACAGTTCACACCCAGAACCATTAGGTATTTCAATTATTAACAAACCAAACCACAAAGGAGAATCTGATACCCAAGATCAGATTTTAATGCTGGGTTATTAGATTGTAAAACTAGAGCACAGCAAACAGCAAAACCAAGAGGGTCGAAGTCAAGGGGAATGTGGTAAGAGTCAGAAATTATACAAAACTCCCTCAACAATGATTTCTGAGAGTAAACTTATTCTCACTCTCCTATTACCAATCTTAAAGACAACGACTATTAGTACAAATAAAAACAGTAATCATTCCAGCAGTAACCACAAACTGCTGGGATTTGTGTCTTACGGGTCCAACTTTTTCCTTTTCCCTCAAGGCAGGATCCTACTCCCTAGGCAAGGTCACCTTGTAGCTAACAGCACACTAGAAAGAGAAAACACGCACGTCTGCCCTAAACACAACAGCACCTGAGCTGGAAGGAATGTTTTAAATCTACAAACTATCTTCACAAACATCTCATTTGGCCCTCTTTCTGTTCCCAAACTCATCGCATCTTGCAGCTAATGCGCCAGCTGATCAATCCTTCTCCCCAGTCTCTGTCCACTAGTGGCTCTCCTGTCACCACAAACAGTGCCTCCCGCCCCTCAGTATCTCCATACCTCACAACCTGCAACCACTGCACAGAAAAGATAAAAAGTTCAGAAAGTGAAACTTGCTGAAGATCACAGTAGCTACAGAAGTAGCCATTACATCAAAAGTCAACATTTTCTGCTACACTAAAAGTTCAAAACATACCACATTTAAAGTTGTATTTAAAAAATCTAGATAACGAGGTACACCAAGTTCTTCCTATGAAAACATCTGACAGTATGTCCATACTAACACTCAGTCCCATCATATATTATACTTCCCTCCTAATTTTAGAAGCAAAGTAAAACACAATCTGAGAAAGAGCTTTTTATCCAAAAAGACTTCTACGATAATCAACAAATAACTAAACATTACCCAGATGCAAAACAGAAGTTAATCTGCATTACCTGGATCTTATGAAGAGGTTAGGCAGACCTTTTAAAAATCAGTTGATTTTTACATAACAACACTTTTACAGAGAGTAACATTTGCCATAATTATTGCTACTACGTATGGAATGTATAGGTGGGAAAAATGACCAAGGATAATCAAAAAAGATGTACTTTAGAGCTCGTGAATTTACTAACAATTTAACACCTACAGATAATGCTCCAATGTGCTAGAAACCCTGATTTAATGAATGAAAATAAAAGCCAGACAATGTGTGATCAAAGGTTCCAGCAGCAGTTCAAGTGGAGAAAAGTAGTAAGAATGAGTTACTACCGTATCTTTAAAAAAATGACAAACACAAAAGAATCAGCAAAGTGGGTGTTGGTGTGTGTGTGTGTATAATGCATCAATTTAGTTTTCCGAACTGTAACCAAATTAATATCAAAATAATATTGAGGTGTTATGTATTTATCTGCTCTTTATAGCTGCATATATATTTGTAACACAGAAATTAGAAAATTACATCTACATTTAAGAATCTCAATACACTTCTTCTTTTGGATAGATTTCATACCTTACTCAAATTTACAAACTACTACTCTAGAACAGAAATTATTCAGCGCAGGAAAGGATGAGAGCAGCGTAGGAAAAGCCATTAATATATTTTTACCAGAGAAATTTAATGAAAACCACAAAGAGGGAGAAATTTCTAGCCAGCCTCCTCCAGATACACAACACTGGAACTGTGCTCAAATTGAAACTACCTAGTGGGGCCTAAAGAGATCAGGGTATTATAATAGAAGCCCAAACTGTAACCTTGGTGAATTTTCTTCTGTTTCACATAACAAGTCTAAAAAAGTTTCCTGCCTCTAATTTCAGTGTTCAAGCAAATCATTTCTCCTATTAAAATCCCACAGTTTGGGAGCTAAATTATCAAAAAGATCTTTTATTCACTCACTCAATATACACTGAGCATCTGCTATGCACTCTTTCAGAGACTGGGGATACAGAAGTGAACAAAGCACAAAATCTCCATCCTCAACAAAGTTATGTTCTAGCTGAGAGACAAATTAATAAGGTACACAGTATATAAAAGGCTATGGAGAAAAAAGGCAGCAAGGTATGTGTGTGCCATATACAAATTATTGATTGATTGAACCAGGGTCTCTCTCACTCTGTTGCCCAGGCCAGAGTGCAGTGGGGTGATCACTGCTCACTGCAGCCTCAAACTCCCAGCCTCAAGCCATCCTCCCACCGCAGCCTCCCAAGTAGCTGGGACCACAAGCATACACCACCACTCCCAGCTAGTTTTTTTTTACTTTAACTTTTTGTAGGGACACGGTCTCGCTACGTTACCCACGCTGGTCTTGAACTCCTGGTCTCAATCCTCCCACCTTGGCCTCCCAGAGTGCTGGGATTACAGGTGTGAGCCACCACAAATAACTTATTTAGTCACAAGATTTCAGAAAGCTATTTTACAGTCATGCAGATCACAGAACAAAAAGTTTTGAAAAATAAAACCCACAAAAAGAATATAGTATGAATGCCCATTTATATGACAAATCCAGAATGGGATGAGAACATCAGGGTAACAGAAACAAAATGGCACAAAAAGCAAGGTCTTTTTGAAACTGAATCTGATCCTGGTGTGTGCTCAAACCATTCCTAAAACAGATTTGAAACAAATTTTAGAAGAACACTTACGGAGGCAAAAAAAACTTAAAAGGGAAAGAATGTGTGGAAAGAACACCCACCAATTAGGTTAAAAATGTCAGATTTTTAAGTCACTCTTTGTTAGCAAGTAAGTGTAGTATTTCCCAAGTTTACAATACTAAAACTAAATTTGGATGGAAGAGAAAAGTGACATCATGGCTATTTGATGCCACTGAACTCTAAATTCCTTGCATAATTACAGAAACGCACAAATCTAAAACTACAGATAAATGCCCTCCACAGGTCCTCATGTGGGAAGACAGAAAAGGAGGAAGAGGAACACCAATAGCAGAGAAACAAAAAACAGGCCAGTCAAGCAGTTTAAAAAAAAAAAATCTATTTTATCTTAATGTAAAAACGCTAGCCAGCAGGTAAAGAAAACACCACTGAAAGCTGATAGTTTTCTTGGCATGGAATTAGGAAAAGAGGAATAGTAAGGCTTAAAGAGGCTAAGACAAAATACTCAATATGCTAGTCAAATTTAATCAGATAAATCAAATTACTATGAAATTTTCTTTCTGGTCTTAAAAAAAAGGACTTCAAGCCAAAATGATGTTTTTAAAAAATAGGTCCACATATATTTTAATCCTATTCCACCATTTCTACCCAATTCCTGCAAACCTCAGAAACAAACAAAACTCAGATGACTCCTCAAAAATACCATTGAATAGAAAGTTAAACCTTTAGAAAAGGAGTGATTCAAGTGTCAAGAAACATAAAACCTGGTGAAACATCCTTTAAGATCACCAAATCAGTTTATTACAGACTTTCTTCAGGTGAAACAATTGAATGGATTTTTCACTTCGTAAGTGTTCATATTCTAAGTCTGAACTAGTTTCCTTGAGTGTTCTAAAGCTTTCTAGATGCTGATTTACTGCATTATGTTCCTTCTAAAGATGTCTGATCTCATACATTACCACCTAATTCTCCCTAATTTTCTAAGAGTCATCTCAAAGTTAACCAGTACACGTCTTAAGAAGAGGAGTCTACCGACACGTTCATTCCTGCAACAAACATTCTATAAAATTAAACTGAAACAATTTTAAGATCAGGACAATAGAGGAGAAAAGAACTCAGCTGCATCAATTTTAGAAATAAACCACGTTTTAAAGACATTTTTCACAAATCTCCCTCAGCCCTTTCCTGGGCTTCTAGGCTACTCCATTCTCTAGGAACTTCTCATTAAGTACAATCAGTTCTGCTGTAACAGGATTGATACACTGGGGGAACAATTTGAGTAAAATGGGAACTATCTGCTAACGTACTATACCTTCAGTGAAGAATACTAGGTGTACACACACAAAGGCATACAACTGGACCCAGCCCCATGGGAATACAAAATGCACACATGCTTACATCCTAAACATCGTTTTGAAAACACAGGCATTAAACACACATCCTATCATACTGTTTTCCTGGAAATTTTAAAATATCCTGTGAGTTCACTGCAATGCCCCAGGGCACCTCAAACAGTTTGGGAATGAATATAACAACTGGATCTCACAGCTCTAAGTGTTACCTACGTATTTCTCCAAGTGGCTAACCCAAACTTCTCTCCAGGGTTACAAGTTTGTATACAGTAGTCTCCTCCTTATCCGTGGTTTTGGTTACCCAAGGTCAACTGTGGTCCAAAAATAGTAAATGGAAAATTTCAGAAATAATTAAGTTCTAAATTACACCCCATTTGTAGAAGTGTGATGAAATCTCTGCTCCATCCCATGCAGGATGAGAATCATCCCTTTGTCCAGGGCATCCACGCTGTCTAGGCTTCCCAATGTGTTAGTCACTCAGTAGCCATCTGTATGGATCAGCTCTATTGTTTCTGGGCTTGTGTTCAGGTAACCCTTGTTTTACTTAATAATGGCCCTAAAGTGCAAGAGTAGCAATGCTGGCCAATTCACACATGCCAAAGAGAAGTCTTATAGTGTTTCCTTCAAGTGAAAAGATGAAAGTTCTCGACTTAATAAACAAAAAAAGATCGGCCAGGTGTGGTGGCTCATGCCTTAATCCCAGCACTCTGGAAGGCCAGGGCAGGTGGATCACTTGAGGTCAGGAGTTCGAGACTAGCCTGGCCAACATGGCAAAACCTCGTCTCTACTAAAAATACAAAAAAAATTAGCCGAGCATGGTGAGACATACCTATAATCCCAGCTACTCTACTCAGGAGGCTGAGGCAGGAGGTGAAACTCAGGAGGCGGAGGCAGAAGAATTGTTTGAACCCGGGAAGTGGAGGCTCCAGTAAGCTGAGAACACCACCACACTCCAGCCTGGGTAATGGAGTGGGACTCTGTCTCAAAAAAAAAAACCAACAACAACAAAGAAAATCATATGATGAGGTCGCTAAGATTTGTGGTAAGGATGAATCTTCTGTCCATAAAATTGCGAATAAAAAAAGAATTCGTGCATAATACATATAGGGTTTGGTACTATCCATGGGAGGCCGTGCAACATATCCTCCAAGGATAAGAGGGGCTACTGTCTATTCACATTCTCCACTTGGATGTCAAGCACCTTAAACTCAACATGTCCAAAGGAAAAACCCTGATTCCCTGTGCACTTTCCACCACTACTCTCCAAAATCTTTCCTATTTTAGTAAACAGCAACATTTTTTTCCCAATAGCTAATGCTATTGACAAATGACTCCATTTTTCTCTCACAAACCACATATGCAAATCCTGTTGGCTCTACCTTCAAAATATATTCAGAATACAACTACTACTCACCACCTCCACTACTACTACCCTGTTCTAAGCCACCACCATTTCTCACCTGCATTTTGCTTCTACTGTCAAACTCGGCAGCCAGAGTGATCTTATAAAAGGGGAAGTTCCATCATCTCATTTTCTGTACCACACACTTCAACGGTTTCTAAGATGTCCCCTCTCTTTTTCATGTTCTACTCACATCTCTCCCCTTTGCTTACTCTGCTCCAATGAGATATCTTGCTGCTTCTGGAACACACAAAGCACAATCCCACCTCAGAGCCTTTACGTGTTGTCGTTCCCTCTGCTCCTTCCCCCAGATATTTACCCATGTCACTCTTTTGCATCCTGCAGGTTTTTGCTCAATGTCATCTTAGAGAGGCACTCCCTAACTGTCCTTATATAGTACTACTCCCCACACTCCCTATTCCCTTTTCCTTCCTATACATTGTCTGCAGCACTTTTTTCCCCTTTCCAACAGGTGTCCACGGTACATCTCTCTCCACTAGATCATCTGTTCTAAGAGGACAGACTTACTTTTGTTCACTGTCATATTTAACGGGCCCAAAATAATAATATTATAGACACTCAAATACAGAATAAAAATTATGCCAGCTGTTTTAGGAGGTAAAATTATACCAACTGTTTTGTCTGCATTAACATCAAAACACCCCTAAAAGGTTCGTATTATTGGGAGTTTTCTATCCTGCATTTGAAATTCTCTCCTTCTCCTAAAAATAAAATATAATGCTCTTTTTCATCATCATATCCATAAACAAGAGATCTGACTAATCCAAAACGAATTATACTTTGATTTTCCTGGACTCTTAAATTCTATTCATAAGCTAAGAAACTAGATTGCCCTCTATTACGAGCTACTGGGAAATTTACTTTTATTTCTTACGCTCTCTAAAGATCATTTTTGGACAGAAAGTCTCACATCTTGATCTATTATTTTTTTCTCCTCACCAAACCTGCTCCTCCAGATTTTAGCTTCAAACACAACTGCTAAGGAAAATCTCTAATATGTAGGCCCAAACAACGTTGTCCCACAGCAAGACCTAAGAAAAGGCACTTCAAAATCTAACACAACATATTTAGACAAAAGATTACCTGTAGCCCTCACCTAGGCAACCTGGCCCAAGTCTAAAAAATCACATTTTACTTCTGCCACATTTAATTATCTAGTCCCCCAGATCTTCCCTACTAGTTGTCTTCAATGTGAATGGGGAGAAGGGGGAGGAGACAGAGGGAGAGGAATGGACCTTAACAGGAAGCTGTGTGATTATCTTCAGAAATAAAGACTGGATTTGTTTTAGAGCTTTGTAATATGACCGAGAACCTCAACTTGGGGGATTTTACTTCCTCTACAAACTGTCTCAGCTGTGCTTTGTGTATGCTAAGAATGTTTAGAAACACCTTGAATAGGCCATGCTGTCAAGTGTACAAAAAAAGATATTTGGATTGTTTCAGATTCTGAAACCAATAGAGCAGAATTCTGCCCCACTTCAAGAATGAGTTGACTCCTTGTTACCATGGTAATAAGCGCCCCATGAATGGGGATAATTTGCCACTTTGCTGAAAATTCAAGTATTCTATAGTTTTGGTTTTGTAACATCAGAAATGATGTGGGAGCAGCAGCAGAACCAATTATAGAGTATATTTAAGTAACATGGAAAGGAGTGTGTTTCTTGATTCTGAATAACAAGATTTTAAATTGTTCAGTTTCCGGCTAGGCATGGTGGCTCATGCCTGTAATCCCAGCACTCTGGGAGGCCGAGATGGGTGGATCACCTGAGGTTGGGAGTTCGAGACCAGCCTGACCAACATGGAGAAAACCCATCTCTACTAAAACTATAAAATTAGCTGGGCATGGTGGTGCATGCCTGTAATCCCAGCTACTCAGGAGGCTGAGGCAGGAGAAACACTTGAACCCAGGAGGCGGAGGTTGCGACGAACTGAGATCACGCCATTGCACTCCAGCCTGGGCAACAAGAATGAAACTCCATCTCAAAAAAATAATAATGTAGTTTACAAGAAAAAAGAAGGGAAGAAGACCAAAGAAAATAAACATGTTAGACTGTATTCTAACATGTACAGCTCTACACCATCACAACACAGCACTGCAGATCTTTCAGAACAAACAAGTTTTCAGATTGCCCATAAATACACAAAACACATTAAAATATTCATAAGTCTAGAAGGTTCCTACGCAACAGTCTGGTTGGGAAGAAAAATCCACTAAAGTAAGAACCAACTAAGGGAAAATAGTACTGTGCAAGCCCAATGCTGCTAAAATACAACAGATTAAAGAAGCCATATCAAATTCTTATAGGGAAATAATAATATTCAGCACTATTAATAGACTGAATGTCCATTCCCCGACACCCTGGCCAAAATTCATATGTTAAAACTTAATCCGCAATGTGAAGGTATTTGGAGGTGGGGCCTGTGGGAGACGACTGGGTCATAAGGATGGAGTCTTTGTGAATAGCATTAGTGCCCTTATGAGACCCAGAGAGTTCACTTGTCCTTTCTTTTTTTTTTTTTTTTTTGCTCTGTCACCCAGGCTGGAGTACAGTGGCCGGATCTCAGCTCACTGCAAGCTCCGCCTCCCGGGTTTACGCCATTCTCCTGCCTCAGCCTCCGGAGTAGCTGGGACTACAGGCGCCCGCTACCTCGCCCGGCTAGTTTTTTGTATTTTTGGTAGAGACGGGGTTTCACCATGTTAGCCAGGATGGTCTCGATCTCCTGACCTCGTGATCCACCCGTCTCGGCGTCCCAAAGTGCTGGGATTACAGGCTTGAGCCACCGCACCCGGCCCACTTGTCCTTTCTGAGATGATTATCTAAGTGCCAGGATACAGGCCCTCACCAGACTCCGAATCTGCTGCTGCCTTGATCTGCGACTTCTCAGCCTCCAGAACTGTTCTAATAAATTTCTGCTGTACACAAGCCACCCAGTGTATGGTGTTCTATAATAGCAGCCTAAACAGACTAAGACAAGCACTCATTCCTGATTAAAATTCTTAGCAAACTAGAGATAGAGGAAAACTTCTTTTCCTTTAATAAAAGGCACTCATCAGAAACTTACAGAAAATAGCATATATACAATGGGCAAAATATTTAAAAAACAGTCCCATATAGAGCCAGAAATAAAGATGCCAGCTATCATACTACTGAGAAAAAAAAACTATCATTACTTGCAAACTACATGTTACGTAGGGCTTTCAAGTTAAACCAACAAATTAAAAATTATTTAGACTAGTCTAATAGTAACCTCAATACACTTAACAAATAAAAGATCAACATAAAAAAAAAAAAAAACAAAGAATTACCACATGACCCGGCAATTCCACTGCTAGGTATATACCCCAAAGATCTCAAACCAATAATTATACACAAATGTTTATAGCAGCACTACTCAGAATAGCTAAAAGGTGGTAACAACCCTTCTGTCTATCAAGAGATAAATGGGTAAACAAACTGTGGTACAAGCATACAATGGAATATTAATTTAGCCATCAAAAGGAATTAAGTACTGATATCCACTACAACATGGATAAACCTTGAAGAAATCATGCTAAGTGAAAGAAGCCAGACACAAAAGGCATATACTATATGATTCTATTTGTATGAAATGTCCAGAAGAAGCAATTCTATAGCCAGAAAGACCAGTGGTAGCCTAGGGCAACCACTGGGGGGAGGAGAGAATGGAGGGTAACTGCTAATGGGTATGGAGTTTTTCTGGGGGTGACGAAAATGTTCTATGATTGAACAGTGGTGATAATTGCACAACTTTGTGAATACACTAAACACCAGTGAACTGTACACTTTCAAAGGGTGAATTTTGTGGTATGCGATTAATACCTAAATTTTTAAATAAGTCAATAAGATCAGCAGTGGGAAAAATGTAACAACTCCCAAAATGGCTATAGTAATCAAGACAGTACGGCAGCAGTACAGAAATAAGTGGTTCAATAAACTGCACCCCAAATGATTAAGAAGACATCAAGTAAATGGGAAATGCAAGACGTCTGAATAAATTGAGAAAACTGGATCTCTGAGTGAAAAGATACAGGCCTACAACATAAACAAAAATTTCTGGCCAGGCACAGTGGCTCACGCGTTTAATCCCAGCACTTTGGGAGGCTGAGGCAGGTGGATCATGAGGTCAAAAGATTGAGATCATCCTGGCCAACGTGGTGAAACTGTGTCTCTACTAAAAATGCAAAAATTAGCTGGGTGTGGCGGCACATGCCTGTAATCCCAGCTACTCGGGAGACTGAAGCAGGAGAATCACTTGAACCAGAGAGTCGAAGACTGCAGCGAGCCAAGATCATGCTATAGTATTCAAGCCTGGCAACAGAGCGAGATTCCATCTCAAAAAATAAAAATAAAAAATAAAAAATTTTAAAGGGGCCCAGGTTGAGGGGTGACTTATGCCTATAATCCCAGTACTACGGGAGGCCAAAAAGGGAAGATCAATTGAGGCCAGGAGCTTGAGACTAGCTTGGGCAACGTAAGTGAGACCCTGTATCTAAAACAAAATAATTTTTTTTTTTTAAAGATGGAGTCTCGCTCTGTCACTCAGGCTGGAGTGCAGTGGCATGATCTCGGCTCACTGCAAGCTCTGCCTCGCGGGTTCATGCCATTCTCCTGCCTCAGCCTCCTGAGTAGCTGGGACTACAGGCGCCCACCACCACGCCTGGTTAATTTTTTTTTTTTTGTATTTTTAGCTGGGATGGTCTCCATCTCCTGACCTCATGATCTGCCTGCCTCGGCCTCCCAAAGTGCTGGGATTACAGACGTGAGCCATCCTGGCCAAAAAAAAATTTTAACAAAAAAAATTTTAATGGAAGATTGAGTAAAATGTAAAATCCAATACTGTCAAATATGGGAGAATGCTTTATAATCTTAGTTGGGTAACTCCTCCTTCCTAAAGACACAAATTACTGACATACCTAAATATAAACGTTAAACTTTTATTTGGAAAAAAGACATCATAAAGTTAAAACACAAGCAAAAGAATGGGACAATACTATTTGCAATATGCACAAAAGGTTAATTTCCATGACACTGGCCAGGCATGGTGGCTCATGCCTATAGTCCCAGCATTACGGGAGGCCCAGGTGAGAGGATCATTTGAGCCCAGGAATTCCAGACCAGCCTAGGGAACAGAGCGAGACCCCAACTCATTAAAAATATATAAATTGTTTCTTAAATTGTCCATGACATTAAATCGTTTACTGAAGCCAATGGTGGGGGAGGAGGGAGATAATATTTTAGCATAATACTATCGGTGTAAAAACTGAAAAGACTGTACGTAGTTTGCAAATACACAGAGAGATGTCTTATATAATAACTGGCAAACTGAATATTTGGGGAGGCAAGTTAGAGATTTTTTTGCATCTATTTCAATGTGGTTTGAATTTCTGATCACAAATACATGTTAAATTATATAATTTCAAAAACAATTTTGGATGCAAAAAATCTGAAAGGCAAAACTGTAGGCATCTGACAGCCACTAAAGATGAGTATTTTTGACATATCCCTGCAGCAGCTTTACAGATAATGGACATAAGAGGCATATAGGTATTGATTCACTTTCTCCATTCAACAGATGATGAAAACCTACTGTGCCTTGGTACTGAGCTAAGCACTGGGATGAGTTAGAGACACTGCAAGCTGGTTGGGTGCAGTGGCTCACGCCTGTAATCCCAACACTTCAGGAGGCCGAGGCAGGCAGATCATTTGATGTCAGCAGTTTGAAACCAGTCTGGCCAACATGGTGAAATCCCATCTCTACAAAAAATACAAAACTTAGCCAGAGGTGGTGGCATTCACCTGTAATCCCAACTACTCAGGAGGCTGAGGTGGGAGGATGACTGGAACCCAGGAGGTAGAGGTTGCAGTGAGCTAAAATCACTCCAGCCTGAGCAACAGAGTGAGACCCTGTCTCAATAAAAAATAATAAAAAAATACAAACATTGCAAGTTGTCTCAGTAAAAGGTCATATGTAACTACTTTGGGCAGTAACCATGCAAGGAAGCCAGGGAATAGAAGGCATGTGTTCTCTGCGGGTAGCGGGTGTGGAATGTGTAAAGCACTTGCCATTTTAAGGCATTTGTGGAAAATATCCTTCTGATATTCCTTATATTACAAGATGGCCAAGTATTCCTGATAACATAATCTATTTTTTGATAACTCACTGAATAAAAAAAAAGCCCATATCAACCTTGCTTTTACAAGTAACTCTCTTATTTTTAAGATTCTTTGACTTTGGAAAGTCCATGTCCTAAAAAATCTCCGAATGAAGGAATTTCAAAGCTACCCTTGGTCATTTTCTTTGTGTCGACTGTTTATTTTTTGGTTTTCTCAAAAGATGAATAAAAAGAAAACTATAACAACATTAATATTTAACCCAAAGGAAAAATATTTAGGAATCAGAGATATTTTAAATTATGATTTAATCCACACTGGTTTCCTTTTACAGCTGACATGTTCCCATTTTGTAACAGCCATCTGCTATCTCAACAGTATCCCAGATTTAACAAAAGTTTTAACAAAGACTATGACTATACATTAAAAGTATTCAACTTTCTCACCTTAAAACTTACTTTTTTAAAAGCACCCAGTGTTAGCAAAGAGACAGGAAAAAAGAATCTGCTGATAAGTTTGAAAAAAAATTCACCCCACCATTTAGCTTTGGGCAGCTAACCACTTTCCCATCTAGGCTGAGAAAAGGAGCTTGTCTGAGGCTGCTGGTCAAGCACACAATCATCATGACCTTGACAAAGACAACTGCCTGAGGAAGTTTATCGTAAACCTATCATAATTCTCCCCAAACCACGCCAACGAGGTCCCTCCTTGGTAGGTTTCCTCTTTCAAATGCATGCTTCAGGCAATGCCAAGGTACGGTATAGGTCTGTTTTGAGCAAAGATTATGGCAAGCATGGCAGTTAAAGAACCTAGATAACCGGAGACAGTCCAATTGCATACATTTTTTTTTTTCACTTAAGGTGGTTTGTTAAATATGCCTTTCAAGGTGATGTAACAGTTGTACTCTTAAAATAGTTTCCTATGAAAGTTCAGGAAAAATTGGCCAGGCACAGTGGCTCACACCTGTAATCCTAGCACTTTGGGAGGCTGAGGTGGGTGGACCACAAGTCAGGAGATAGAGATCATCCTGGCTAACACGGTGAAACCCCGTCTCTACTAAAAATACAAAAAATTAGCTAGGCATGGTGGGGGGCGCCTGTAGTCCCAGCTACTTGGGAGGCTGAGGCAGGAGAATGGCATAAACCCGGGAGGTGGAGCTTGCAGTGAGCCAAGATTGTGCTACTGCACTCCAGCCTGGCAACAGAGCCAGACTCCATCAAAAAAAGTAAGTTCAGGAAAAATAAATCCTTTCACACACTAAAATGAATGTTGGTCCTGTGCATATGATCACATGAAAAATTCTCCTGCCACCCATCCAGGGAAAGAAAAGCATTTCTTCCCAGGGTTATCACCAAAAATTACAAAGGATTAAAAACAAAACAGCCATTAACCCATACAGAGTAATCATATAAACTGAAAACAACTCGAACACAAATCATAGTGAGAGAAGAAGAGGAGAATGGAAAGAAGAACAAAAAGTTGTTGCCAGAAGTCCTTTTTATAGAAATGCTTAATAAAATTTGGCAACTGGATATTTCTGTATACTGGATTTTTAAAAATAATTACCACCTTCACAACTTTCAAAGAGAAGATTCACCTAAAAATCGATCACATGTACACTGTATCACAGGTACAATGTCAAAAGAAACTTGACCAGGTATTTATTTCTTTTAGATATAGCTGTCATTGTCCTGAACCACAAGAATCTTCTTTTTAAAAAAGTGTAAATATGTGCATCCCTCAACAAAGGAATCCAGGAGTTTCTTAAGTACCTAACAGACCCACATTCCCCCTTCTTAATCCCTAGGAATAATAGGCAAATTTTTCTACTTAAATTGCCACTTTCATATCCTATGACCCTTCTATACTGGCCATCAACAACAAAACCATCAACAAACAGACAAAGGAGAACTTAGTGGACTATGAGATGACCTAGTGTGAAAGTAAGCACAATGAGAGTCTAACCAACTCAATAACATCAAATCCCACACGACAGTCACAAGACTGGAAGACTCAATCTTCCAGTCCTGGATAACAGAGCAATAAATGCCTACTTGAGAGCAAGTGAGAT
The DNA here is from genome assembly GCF_000951035.1 of Colobus angolensis palliatus. NCBI lineage: Eukaryota > Metazoa > Chordata > Mammalia > Primates > Cercopithecidae > Colobus > Colobus angolensis. The sequence goes on along the minus strand of NW_012119265.1, from coordinate 3,710,619 downwards.
GACCAGATCCAGCTACTGATGGGTAACTGGAATTGCTGAAGAATTAGAGACAATGGAATACCAATTTTTCCAATTCTCAGGACCAAACAATATGACCTGAAACTATTTTGTGTGTTTTCTTATCTCCTCATACATCCATATAAAAAACTGATAAAGCCCAGTACAGTAGTTCACCCTTATAATCCCAAAACTTTGTGAGGACAAGGCAAGAGGATCACTTGAGGCTAGGAGTTTGAGACCAGCCCTGGGTAACATAGCAAGACCCTGTCTCTAAAAATAAAAACAAAAAAACAAATACAAGTCATGTGGTTGAACAACTACATATAGATGGTTACTTTTCTAAGGAAATGAAAAATATCCCGGAATCAGTGGGAAAAAAAAAAAAAAAGGTACTGACTGCATATATATATATGACTTGCAAACCAACAGGGGATTGGCTATGCCTATTAGAACTTAAACTGTTTAAGTTATTTACCTATTTTTATAAAGAATTATGTCCCAGACTTCTGGTTAAGGATGGTAGACTAAACACACAGCTCTTTGTTGATCCTTCTCCAAAGACACAGGGAAATTTAAAGACATAAACTCACAGGTCAAAGGGAACTGGAGACTATAGTCACAAACTTTAAAAGTTAAAAAATAAATGAGTAAGAGTTAAAGCACTCAGATAACCCCCAATAAAACCAAACCCTAAGGTAAGCATCAGCGAACATTCTCCTACAAAAGGTTCAGAAATTAGAAGTAGAAGATAAAACACGAAGGATTAACAGAAAATTTTTCTGAAATGCAATCCAATTTCCATATTCCCTTTCTTACTCTTAGGCAGAAGGGCAAATGCCCACCCCTGCAAAAGGCTGAAGATGATCTTTGCAGAGGGTTAAAACAGAGGATTATCTGGACTAGGGATCACCATGTAAGATGGGGCAGCTTAAGTGAACATGTGCAAGCCAGATCCCACTCCATGGTGGATGGGTAAATGTTTACCAGCTGGCTAAAGGGGGAATGGGGAGAATGAGGGCAGTTGTTTGTAGTATTTGCTGATTCTGGGGTATAAATATCTTACCATGGCAGCTTCAAGCTACTAAATGATGTCACTGAACACAGTTCAGAAGAGATGCACAGTATGTATTACTATATAGTATTCACCATATAAACAGAATAAGAGAGCATCCATAATAACAAAATGTAATAAAAACAATTAGAAAGTGATGAGTTTTTAGTATTTATTACTTTGCTTTTTTGAGACAGGGTCTCACTCTGTCACCCAGGCTGGAGTGCGGTGGCACAATCTCGGGTCACTGCAACCTCTGCCTTCCCAGGCTCAAGGGCTTCTCCCACCTCAGCCTCTCAAGTAGCTGGGACTACAGGCATGCACGACCTCGCCCAGCTAATTTTTTATATTTACCTTGGTTTTTTATATAACTTATTTAACTACAAATTTGTATAATTTTAAATAATTTTTATATTTAGCAACTGGCTTGCAAAATTTCTGAAAATTTAGCAATTGGCTCTGATAAGCTAGTATGAACCAGCTCTAACACACCACTGACCAGAGCCCCCTCTACCCCTTTCCAAAAGGCTGACACAGTAAGGCCTTGATTTCCAGGGAGGGGAAACTGGAAGAGACTTCTGTGGGAAATGTGATCAGCCATTATTCTAAAAGGAGAAACAACACACAGATACTGAAAAATTCCCCAGTCTAAATTTGCCAGCCAGATCATCCCCCACTGAAGCTCAGTTGATAAGCCATACTTGCATATTCAGAGCTTCTAATCAATTTTTTAAAAATCTCACTATTGAATATGAGCAAACAGCTAGACATCTCTAGCATAAAAGAGATAAAAACAAGAAAAGTTGGAAAAAAGAGAAAGCAGGAACAACTTTATAGGCGTGTGACTTTGGCAGTCATGCAGAGCCATGGACTTTGAGTCTGATAATTGGTTTAATGCTCTGCTGTTGCGTCTTTAAATTCTTTTACGGGGTTTTTTTTTTTTTCTTGGAAGATGGTCCTGCTCTGTTGCCCAGGCTGTAGGGCAGTGGCATGATCTCAGCTCAATGCACCTCAACCACCCAGGTTCAAGTGATCCTCCCACCTCAGCCACCTGAGTAGCTGGGACTATAGGTATGTGCCATTGTGCTCGGCTAATTTTTTTTTTTTTTTTTTTTTTTGGTAGAAACAGGGTTTTGCCATGTTGCCCAGGCTGGTCTCGAACTCCTGAGCTCAAGGGATTCACCCACTTCTACCTCCCAAAGTGCTGGGATTACAGATGTGAATCACTGCCCCAGCTAATTTTTTTTTTTTAATTTTTGTAGAGACGGGGTTTCACCATTTTGCCCAGTCGGGTTTCAAACTCCTGAGCTCAAGCAATCGACCCACCTTGGCCTCCCAAAGTGCTGGGATTACAGGCGTGAGCCATTGCACCCAGCCTGTAGTGGAATTGTTTGATAAATGCTGAACAAGGGACTCTACATTTTCATCCTGTACTCAGCCCTGCAAATTATGTAGGCAATTCCTGATAGAGACCATGCAGCCAGAAGAAACCTCTGGAGAAAAACAAATCATTATCTTCAGAAATATTAAGAGAAAATAATCAAATAAGAAGAGCAGTATGCTACAAAAAAAAAAAAAAAAAAAAAAGACTAAAAGAAGATACAGGGCAAGCACAAGCATGCTTTCTCAGTAGAAATGAAAAACTCAAAAAAATACAAAGAAATGAAAAACTCAATAGAAAAGGAGGAAAACATTGGAAGACCAGTCCAAAATGCTCAATATCTGAATAACAAGGTTCAAGAGAAAACTAAGGAAGAAAAAAGGAGGCGAGAAAGTCATCAACAAAATAACGCAAAAGTAGTTCCCAGACTGCAAGGGTTCATAATTACTCACAATGATGGAAAGGATTCATTAAGTATTCAGCATCAAGTGCCTCACGACATTAAGGCACATTATTGTGAAATTTCTAATGCTGAGGGACAAAGAAAAGAACTGATAACATGAAAAATCAGGAATCAGAATGGCTTAGGTCTTCAGGAGCAATGCAGAAAGCATAGAAGAAACTAGAAAACAATGGAGCTTCCCTTTAATATTCCAAAGGAAAATTTTCAAGCTAAAATTCTATGCCCAGCCATACAATCGATTAAGAGTAAGAACAGAGTAAGACATTTTCAGCCTACTAGGATCTCAAAGTTTAACTTATATAAACCCTTTCACATGCAGCTACTTGGAGAACCTGTTCTACCAAGATGAAAGACTAAACCAAGAAAGAAGACATGAAATCTAAAAAACAGGTAATGCAATGCAAAGAGGTAATGAGTATCTCTAAGGTGCTGGTAAAGGGAAGTCCCAGGATAACAGGTATGCATAAACCCAGTACGCAACCAGTCCAGATGGGAACACATCTTCAGGAATATGAAGATAAGAGAATACTTGAAGTGCCTGACCTTCCTGAAAGTAAATAAGGACAAGTTACAATTTAAAATAAATTAGTGAGAAGTTAACAGAAAAGTAAACAATAAAGAAAAATACAAATTTCATGGAAAACCAAAAGTAATAAAGTAAAAGTAGTCATGATTACTACATGGCCTACCTGTGAATAGCACTTTCAGTCTTAATGTGTCAACACTGAATACTAGTCTAAGCAATGTTATAAATACCTATATAGCAGGGAAATGGGGGGACAAAAATATTCCTGGGGATGAGAAAAAAGAACTAAATCCTCATGTGCCACAATGGGAAATCAAAAATCTGAAGCTGAGAAATCAAGAAATCAGAACACAAGAATGCTGTTAAGAACATGAAGGTAAATGCAAAAATAATAAGCTAAAAGAAAGCCTCCAGGAGGGATAAGTGCGGGGAATGAAGTGGGAGAAAGACTGATGCTTTTCAAAACAAGTCTTAAACAGCTATCAACTAAACTATGCACATTTAATATTTCAATCAAAAACACAATGTAAAAGCATAAGAATAGTGATAAAAGTTCAAAACGTTTTAGTTTTTTTTTTTTCAGATTAAATTTTTCCAACAAGGTTTTTCTTTCATTTGTTGTATTCTCCAATTTTTCTATAACAAAAATTTAATGCTTGTATAATCAAAACTCAGTATTATCATCTTACTATCATTTTATACATAGCTGTTACTAGTGTCTGATATTCGCGATCATCTGTAACTCCATTTTCAGCTGTTCCTATGTCATATGATACCCAACCCATTTCCAGGGAATAAGACTCAAGGGAAGACAAACATGTATGTGATACCCAATCTGGCACACCTCAGGAAGATAGCAGCTTCCCTTCCAGGAGGTAGCTTGGTAGTTTATACCAAGGTGTGTACTTGGGTAACTCTTTATCTCACATTAGGTTTCCCTCCACAAGGCTACAGTCTGTCAAAGCACTGTAAGACCATCCGTTTCCACTTAAGTTGTGAGAAACTGATAAACACAATAAACTCTAGAATGTGCCCTAAGGTAGCAACAAAATCCTTTTTTTTTTCATATCTTTATTATTCCCAACACTAAATTACAGGTTTTCAGGGCTGGGCGTGGTGGCTCATGACTGGAATCCCAACACTTTGGGAAGCCTAATTGTAAGGATCACTCGAGCCTAGGAATTCCAGACCAGCCTGGGCAAAAAAGGGAGACCTCAGCTCTCAAAAAAATTAAAATAAAAAAAATTGCCAGGGATGGTGGCATGCCTGTGGTCTTAGCTGCCTGTGAGGCTGAGTTGGGAGAATCACTTTGAGCCTGGAAGGTCGAGCCTGCAGTAAGTTGTGATCATGCCACTGCACTCCAGCCTGCATGGCAGAGCAAGACCCTGTCTCACACACACACAAAGTTTCCAGTATATGTGATATGGTTAGGCTTTGTGTCCCCACCCAAATCTCATCTTGAATTATAACCCCCATAATCCCTGCATGTCAAGGGAGAGAGAGAGCAGATGGAGGTAAATGAATCATGATGGGGGTGGTTTCCCCCATGCTGTTTTCAAGACAGTGAGGTCAGTTCTCACGAGATCTGATGGTTTTACAAGTGTTTGGTAGTTCCTCCTGTGTTCATTCTCCCTCCTGCCACATTGTGAAGAAGGTGTCTGCTTCTTCACCTTGTGCCATGATCGTAAGTTTCCTGTGGTCTCCCAGCCAAGTGGAACTGTGAGTCAACTAAATCTCTTTCCTTTATAAATTACCCAGTCTCAGGCAGTTTTTTTATAGCAGTGTGAGAACAGACTAATATAGTACATTGATATCAAGAGTGGAGCACCACTATAAAAATACCTGACAATGTGGAAGCAACTTTGGAACTGGGTAACAGGCAAAGCTGTTGTCCACCACGCCCAGCTGGAACAGTTTGGAGGACTCAGAAGAAGACAGGAAGATGTGGGAAAGTTTGCTGAATGGCTCTGACCAAAATGTTGATAGTGATATGGACAATGGAGTCCAGGATGAGGTGGTCTCAGATGAAGAGGAGGACTTATTAGGAACTGGAATAAAGGTGACTCTTGCTATGTTTTAGCAAAGAAACTGGTAACATTTTGCCCCTACCTTAGAGATCTATGGAACTGTGAACTTGAGACAGATGATTTAGGGTATCTCGTGGAAGAAATGTTTAAGCAGCAAAGCTTAAGAGGTGACTTGGATGCTCTTAAAAGCATTCAGTTCTATGCATTCACAAAGAGATGGTTTGGAATTGGAACTTATATTTAAAAAGGAAGTAAAGCATAAAAGTTTGGAAAATTTGCAGCCCGGTGATGTGACAGAAAAGAAAAATCCATTTTCTGAGGAGAAATTCAAGCCAACTACAAAAATTTGCATAAGTAACAAGAAGCCAAATGTTAATTGCCAAGATGATGGGGAAAATGTTTCCAGGGCATGCCAGAGGTCTTCACAGCAGCCCCATCCCATCACAGGCCTAGAGGCCCAGGAGAAAAAATGGTTTCCTGGGCCAGGCCCACAGTCTTGCTGCTTTGTGCAGTCTCAAGACTTGGTGCCCTGCATCCCCACTGGGGTGAAAATGGGGCAACGTACAGCTCAGGCCATTGCTTCAGAGGGTGCAAGCCCCAAGCCTTGGCAGCTTACACATGGTATTGGGCCTGTGGGTGCATAAAAGTAAAAAACAGGTTTGAGAACCCCTGTCTAGATTTCAGAGGATGTATGGAAACATCTGGATGATCAGGCAGAAGTCTGCTGCAGGGTGGAGCCCTCATGGAGAACCTCTGCTAGGGCAGTGTGGAAGGGAAATGTGGGGTCAAAGCCCCCACACAGAGTCCCCACTGGGGTACTGCCTAGTGGAGTTGTGAGAAGAGGGCCACCATCCTCCAGACCCCAGAATGGTAGGGCCACTGACAGCTCGCAGCGTGCTTCTGGAAAAGCCACAGATACTCAACGCCAGCCCGTGAAAGCCTCTGGGAAGGGGGCTGTACCCTGCAGAGCCACAGGGGTGGAGCTGCCCAAGGCCATGGGAGCCTAAATCTTGCATCAGTGTGACATAGATGTGAGACATGGAGATCATTTTGGAACTTTAAGGTTTTTTTTTTTTCTTCCTTTTTTGAGACAAGAGTCAAGAGTCTCACTCTGTCTCCCAGGCTGGAGTACAGAGACATGATCTCAGCTCACTGCAACCTCCGCCTCCCAGGTTCAAGTGATTCTCCTTACTCAGTCTCCCGAGTAGCTGGGATTACAAGCACATGCCACCATGCCCAGCTAATTTTTGTATTTTTAGTAGAGATGGAGTTTCACCATGTTGGTCAAGCTGGTCTCGAACTCCTGACCTCGTGATCTGCCTGCCTCAGCCTCCCAAAATGCTGGGATTACAGGCATTAGCCACCATTATCTGGCCAAAACTTTAAGATTTAATGAATAATTAGCTGGGCGTGGTGGTGGGCACCTGTAATCTCAGCTACTCGGGAGGCTAAGGCAGGAGAATCACTTGAACTCAGGAGGCGGAGGTTGCAGTGAGCTGAGATTACACCACTGCACTCCAGCCTGGATGACAAGACCCAAACTCCCTCTCAAAAAAACAAACAACAAAATGAAAAAAGGATTTAATGACTGCCCAGCCAGATTTTAGACTTACATGGGACCTGCAGGCCCTTTGTTTTGGCTAATTTCTCTCATTTGGAACAGGAACATTTACCCAGTGCCTGTATCTGATCCACTGTATCTTGGAAGTAACTAACTTGCTTTTGATTTTACAGGCTGCTAGGCAGAAGGGACTTGCCTCGTCTCACATGACACTTTGGAGTTGGACTTTAGAGTTAATGCTGGAATGAATTAAGATTTTGGGGGGGCTGCTGGGAAGGCATGATTGGCTTTGAAATGTGAAAGGGACATGAGATTAGGAGGGGCCAGGAACACAATGATATGGCTGGGCTTTGTGTTCCCACCCAGCTCTCATCTTGAATTATAATCCGCATAATCCCCACATGTCAAGGGAGAGAGCAGGTGCAGGTACAAACATGGGGCAGTTTCCCCCATGCTGTTCTCATGATAGTGAATGAATTCTCACAAGATCTGATGGTTTTGCAAGTGTCTGCTAGTTCCTCCTGTGTTCCCTCTCCCTCCTGCCACATTGTGAAGAAGGTACCTGCTTCACCTTCCACCATTAAGTTTTCTGAGTCCTTCCAAGTCATGTGGAACTGTGAGTCAATTAAACCTCTTTCCTTTATAAATTACAGTCTTGGGCAGTTTTTTACAGCAGTGTAAGAATGGACTAATACAATATGTAAATTGCAACATGCAGTATATTGTTTTAATGCAATCAAACAGCATTTGTTCTTATTTTGTCTTTATATATGTCAGGTTGGATTTTTTTTTTTTTTTCTTGCAGTGATAGGATGACTCTTATCTAGCTAGAAAAGTTAGTGTGGTCAGAGTTTATAAAACACTTCAGATAAGAAAACACTAACACATCTTGTATTTACCTCCAAATTTGATGATGGTTATCACAGGATGTTTAAGAAATTTGCTTAGCAAAGAGAATAGAAGCAATCTGCAGATAGATATAGTCCAGCCAAGGCAGATACACATGTTTTCACTTATTCCCTTAAGAGTGATTTGGTTTGTATGGATTTGGTATAAAATCATTTCTGGATTTAAGGAAAACTAAACAAGGTTTTACAGCTTGCTATGTTGGTAGGCAGGCAGCCATGAAGAAACCCTAATCTAAAAGATTCCTTTTACACTTAAAATTGAGGTAGGATAGACATACCTGAAGGCATAGTCTACATTTCTCATCTTCATTCTTCTTAATGAGGCCAAAAATTATCCTGTCTCCATTATTAATCAGCAAACCCTGGTTTGGTGGTGTGACCTGCAGGTCCATGAGCACTCCCCACTTCCACTCTAACAATAGTAAAATACTCTACTCTATTGGCATGAAATGCTACTTGAATTTTTCTCTCAACTGGCAACAAAAGTAACCTATTACTAGCATTTCTCTTTTTCTCAAAGCCAAATTAGATTTTGCCAATTTACACAGAGAACAAACGTACTTCCACATTAATAGCTATTACCAACTTGGTCTTATTCAAACCTTTATGTTCACACCCCAGTACTTTAGGTAAACAGTACTAATCTCTTGTCCATTCTAGATAGCTCACAGGCTTCAAGGAAGCTCATCTGGTTTCTTGCTACCTCCATCCATCCCCATTTCAACCTTCCCAAAAAAGCAATTCAAGTTTTTTGTTCTGTTTTTGAAACAGCTTACTTTTTCCATCCTGAGTTTTCCCAAACTATTTCAGGGTTCTGACAATTCTGCCAGTGACTAAGTCTTCTCCTGGGAAGAGCTGCCTCATTATCACTATTAAAAACAGTCACTCCTAATACTGACTGATAAGAATCAGAAAACCCATTGTAACTCAATGCAAATCCCACTCTACCCAATCTAAAGATAAATGCATTACGAATGTAATAACAGGCTCAACAAAGGACAGAACTCCAGCAGTCTTTGTGTCACAATGAAGCTACTGAGTTTTGTATGGATTTCTAATTATTACAAATATGAAGAATTTGTTACCATTTCCTCCCTCAAAACCAGTTAGTATGTAAATTACTAGCAGCCAAGCAAGCAAAAAAATAAAAAACAGAAACACAAAAATTCAGCAGTGAATGTTCTAATATTTTTAAAGTAATGCAGCCTTCCAACTGATTTTCTGTTTCAGAAATAATTTTATGCAGTACATGTGTTGTGTGGGTAACTTTTGTTCTTGGCAAGCTAGTCCTCCTGCTTAAAAAATCAGATCTAAGTTTAAATAAGAGGTCTTCTCCTAACCCCTCAAATGGAACAACTGTTTAGAAGCTTAATTCTTGCAAAAAGGATATCCAAATAATCATAAATTTATTTTTATCATCATTTTGCTCTATCTAGCTTGCTCTGTACTAGAGGAATGTGACACAATCATAGCCCATCGTTCTGGAAACCTGAGACACTGCTGTAGAGACATCTCCCCCATCCACACACCGCCACACTCCTGCAAAAAAAACAGCAGTGTCCAGAAAGTTTTCTTCACATCAACCTTGGCCATTTTGTATTCACAGGAATATTCACAGTGTGTAAAGGAATTCACAGGAATATTCACAGTGTGTAAAGACTATAAACTCCTATAATACTTTTTTGAAGCAAAAAGTGTGTATACCCACACACACACACAGAATACCAATTATATTCAAACACAGTTAAAATAGTTTCAAAAACTAATGATATTAAGTAAATACATGTTTTTTTTTAAACATATTAAATAACAAGCTCTAATAACAGGTCTACTAATTACCATAATTTCCAAATGGTAATCAACACAAATGGTATTTTCATGATGTCTGCAAGAACTACAATGTAGTAAGAAAATAGCTGTGATTTCTGTTGATGACAAAATCACAGGTACTGGTAGTACTGCAGTGGTTAGAAATGCTACATTTCAGTCGGAGACTAGCAAAAATGAGTAACTTTTTTCTCAAATTCAGAGACCTCTGAAGCTTTTAAACCATAATCATTCTCAAGCATTTAAAGAGGTACTGAGATCTCTTGGTTCAAACTCTTCATTTTAAAGATGAGGGAATTAAGGAGGAATCTGATGATATTGCTTGCCTAGAGTATCTTGATTCCAAATCAGGAATCACTGGGTATTGTTTACAGTAAACCACTGTTTTCTTCTGAAAACCTGAACCTCAAATCTAGCAATACTTGGCAGTTACAATAGAGAGTAAAGAACAATATACTTCAAGGTAAGAAAATCTATTATAGTTTCTATGTGCACCTCAGTTTCATCATCTGTAAAATAAAGATAACTAACCTGACTATGGAAGAACCTTAACATGAAAACCAAAATTTAAAATCCACGTTAAGTACTACAGCGAGGCAATGAATTACATGAATTACATGAGAAATTGGACGAGTTATTCTTTTTCCTTAGTGTACTTTAAGTATTATCAAATACTATTTCATACATTAAATATCTTTAAAACTATCCAGTAGATCTCCTGAAAAACAAACTGACTTTAGTAATAAGCCTCTTCCAATGAAAAATATGTTTAGAACAAAAAACTAGCTTTGGAGTCAGATATGTGCCTGTAATAAGATATATGCCTGCAATTCTATGCAAAATGCTTGTTTTCTCTGACCCTCTGTATTAGCCTGTTCTCGCACTACTAATCACAATCATAGCAGAAGGTGAATGAGGTGCAAAGTCACATCTTACACGGCAGCAGGCAAGAGAGCTTGTGCAGGGGAATCCCATTTATAAAACCATCAGATCTCGTGAGACTTACTACCACGAGAACAGTATGGGAGAAACCTGACCTCACGATTCAATTATCTCCACCTGACCCTGCCCTTGACACATGGGGATTATTACAATTCAAGATGAGATTTGGGTGGGGGCACAGCCAAACCATTTCATCCTCCATTTCTGAATCAGTAAAATGGGAATAAATGCTAACAGTCATACGAGATTGCCATGAAGGTCATTAAATGCCAGTCCCCTTCTCTTAAAGGTATCCATGAAAAATAATATAACTTAGAGGTAACCTCCTAAAGCAACAAGGAAACTTTTCTAATTTCTGCATTATATTTACTTTTTCCTCCATCACTTGATAAAGTTACTTTAAATTAGAATAAAATAGGACACAAAAAAACCTTTGCTCATGTCAGTACATTATCTCTCAGCAACTTAAACACTCAAACCGACGGCCATTCTTTCTACCTGGTTTATAAAGAAATTACACAGAAAGATGTGCAGTGAAGGAAAGGGATTATAACCAAATTTTCAAACCAGACAGAATTAAATAAACATTTGGACGACAAGAGTCACACGAAATAATTTAACAGCTTATGTGTTTAATCACAGAAGAGGGGGGAAAAAAATGCCAACAGCAGCAATGCCACTCACCTTCCCACACATCATTTTGCCTGCCTCCACGAAAAGAATTCAAAGAGGTCCACTCTAGGCAAGTTACAGTGACAAACATGCAAACACATTTTAGTTGACTAGAAAAAACATACAGAAAATATAGTAGGTAGTCCAGACAACACAAAAGGCTAGTAGTACAAAGCAGATCTGCTAAACAGAGGGGCGGAAAAAAGAACCATTATCTGTCATGCCCTCCTGTCACACCCTTTTATTTGTAGCCATAACTGCAAGCTGTTTTAAAGACAATGGCAATGGATGAAGGGTACCTTCATGCTGTGCCAAAGCACACATACGTAGCAATTCAGAACAATCAGTCTTGCTTTCATGAGAGCAAAGGGTGCAGCCAAATGAAATGGGTGGGTACCATATTAAACAATCTCAGAATTAACTAATAGGATATAGGAAAAAATTATTCCAATGCAGATGCTAAGTTCCCTTCCTCCTTTACACAATAAAATTTTTTACTATTTGAAAAGCACTACTTGAGAAAGGTTTCCATTTACTAAGACCTAAATATGGCCTGTTTTTGTGATGGAGTCTCACTTTGTGGCCCAGGTTGAACTGCAGTGGTGCAATCTCAGCTCCCTGCAACCTCCACCTCCCAGGTTCAACTAATTCTCCTGCTTCAGCCTCCCAAGCAGCTGGGATTATAGGCGTGTGCCACCACGTCTGGCTAATTTTTGTATTTTTAGTAGAGACAGGGTTTCACCATGTTGGCCAGGCTGGTCTCATCTCCTGACCTCAAGTGATCTGCCCCCTCAGCCTCCCAAAGTGTTGGGATTACACTCGTGAGCCACCACACCCAGCCAGCCTGTTTTTAAACAAAGGTTTGAAAGACCACGTACCATTTCCTTGTATAATTTGTTAAAATATATGCACTGGATGTTGGATTTGACATCATGTAATTTCAAAATTATGCTGTGTAGAAATGACTTTAGTGGAAACCTTTAAAAACATGTAAGCATTGTGATTCTAAAGAAAATCACTTGTTCCACAAAGTGCAAACTGAATGAAGCCAACAAGTAACAACATAAAGTCTAATGTGTGGTTTGTTGTGGGTTTCTACTGCTTTTATTCCTTAGGAAACAAATTATTCTCCCATATGGTTTCCCTGACTCCATTTTCCCTAATCCTAGTAAGTCCAAAACATTAAGCAATTAAGCAACTTTCTGGAAGTTTAGTGTTCACATAACTCAACTTCACGGCTTACTACGAGCTGAGCATAAACTCAAATTGTTTTTTTTTCTTTTTTTAATGATTGGGAAAAGAGGAGGACTATGTATTATATACATGCACACATACTTAAGTAGGCCTTTAAGCTAGAATGTAAAGTTCAGTTGATCAAACATTGAACTACTTTACTACTAAGACCACACAGGTTTAAAATGTGATACTTTGTCATTGCGGCTCTGCTGACAGGCTTCAGGGCAAAAATCAGAAAGGAGATGAAAAACCAGCCTCAAAATTGATAAATTACGACTTTACAGCCAAATCAATGTAGCCTTACACATAGATACAGTACTTGCAGTAACGGGGATAAATATAGGGGATAAAATTCAGATCAGGAAAAATCCTGCTATTGAAGCTGATTCAGTAAAAATTTTTGTAACGTAATTTTATTGCTGACTTTCCCCCTCCCCTGTACGACTCCTATTGTAGAGGTTTCTTTTAAAGCTTTTTTTTTTTTTTTTTTAAGGAATGCAGTGGCACAATCTCGGCTCACAACCTCTGCCTCCTGGGTTCAAGCTATTCCGCCTCAGCCTCCCAAGTAGCTGGGGACTACAGACATGCACTGTCACACCCGGCTAATTGGTATATTTTTTGGTGGAAATGGGGTTTCACTATGTTGCCCAGGCTGGTCTCGAACTCCTGACCTCAAGTGACCCACTCACCTCAGCCACCACGCACTGCGCCCGAACTAAGACTCCTTCTTTTTTTTTTTTTTTGAGATGGAGTCTTGCTCTGTCACCAGGCTGGAGTGTAGTGGGGCAATCTCAGCTCACTGCAACCTCCACCTCCTGGGTTCATGCGATTACTCCCCCCTGCCTCAGCCTCCTGAGTAGCTGGGACTTACAGGCAAGTACCACCATGCCAGGTTAATTTTTTGTATTTTAGTAGAGACAGGGTTTCACCGTGTTGGCCAGGATGGTCTCGATCTCCTGACCTCGTGATCCGCCCACCTTGACCTCCCAAAGTGTTGGGATTATAGGCATGAGCCTCCAGGCCCGGCCAAGACTCGCTTTTGAAATAGTCTTTTTCATTTGCCATTCCAATGCACTAATTAGGATGTTTATTTGAGGTTAAATGCTGGTGTGAGAGAAATCTATTGCTCAAACTAAACTGAAAGGGAAGTTGATTGAAAGAGGAGTTTGGCAACTCCTGCCCTAATATACTCAAGAATAGGAACAGACTATGATAATTTTCACCAAAAAGTACAAAAACACAATAGGTTAAAAATACATTTTAAATAAATCTTTTTTAAAAAGATTTTGAAAAACCAAACCTGTCTTATAGAGCTCCAAACCTAGAAAGATTATTACAATAAAAATGGGCTAGGTTGGGTTGGGCACAATGGCTCAAGCCTATAATCAACACTTTGGGAGGCTGAGGTGGGAGGATCACTTGAGGCCAGGAGTTCAAGACCAGCCTGGAAAACACAGCAAGACCTCATCTCTACTAAAAATGTAAAAATTAGCAGGACACGGTGGTATGCACTTGTGGTCCCAGCTACTCCAGAGGCTGAGGCAGAGGATCACCTGAGCGCAGGAGTTTGACCTTGCAACGAGCCAAGATCATGCCACTGCACTCCAGCCTGAGTGACAGAGCAAGACCTTGTCTCAAAAAAGGAAAAGCGGGGTGGGGGACTGGCTGGGTGCTACAGCTCATGCCTATAATCCCAGCTTTCTGAGGCGGAAGAGGACTGTTTGAGGCCAGGAGTTTGATACCAGCCTGGGCAACATAGTGCGATCCTGTCTCTACAAAAAATTTTTAAAAAAGTAAAAGAGAAAGATTTTCAAGGATGAGAATAATCATGATGACGTTAATGAGTTGAAGAGCTGGTGTTTCAAGTACTGAAAATAATCTGCTATTCCTAACATAAAAAGTACAGCACTCAATACATGGTAGAGTTTTTACTGTTTTTAATGATAGAAATGAGGTTACCATAGTAAAAGCTAAAATCACAAGCATAAACATAGACTTAGAGCTAGTTTCATTAGAATTAAGATATACACTAACTCATACTAAACAATTTCATCACTTTAACAGCATACATGTCACTGTAACTAGGCAATAAATTCAAACACTATTCCTTCTCCGTATCAGATGGCTTATTTCTGATGTAAAATCACTATCACAAGGGACACAAAACAGAGGGCTTCCCAGTAAGTCTGGTGAAACAACTCTTCTTTACATCAGTACCAGAAGATCCATATAAATCACACTAACCAACGGGAACTGAAACTGACTCTCTATTCACCTCCCTTGCATCTGGACTCTCTCATTTCTTCTTAGGCAGTAACATGGTCCTGGTACACATGGCTTCCTGGCCTCCACACTCACAACACTTGTCTGAATCCGCTGAATTCACATCATTCTCCCTTTCACAAAAGTTATTCTTTTTATTAAGAGGGAGTGGGAAGCAAAATGAGGAAGAAAATTAAGGGGTTTTTTTAAGAAAGAATATAAAGAAAGAAAAGCATGTTCCCATAAATTCCCAGAAACTTTACAACTATTACAAAAAAAAGAGATAAGAATGGGAGGGGGGAGTTGTCCTAGCTACCAAATTCACTTTGTGATACTTGATAAAAGCTGGTCTACTTAGTAAATTATGATATCATGACCTTAGATATACCCATTTACACATATAAGACACTCTCTCCTCCCCAAATTTTTAAAGCAAAATAGCATCTTAATTCCTCCTATAAAGCCTGGATTCTGCCCTAAGAGAAGCTACATCTTAGTTCTATGGCCTTGGGCATGTCACTATTTCTGAGTCTGACATTTCATAGAGCTGTGATGAGGGTTAGATTACTTAGCACAGTATCCAGCTGATACTATAATTATGCAGGTTCACCCTGTCTACTTTGTTCAAAGCAAATCAAAATTAGTGCTCATTCTTGCATCATCTTTTTTCACAGCTGACAGTTCTTATAATGGTGCTAACACACAGTGAAGTACTCAAAATTTAAATAGCCCATGCTTAAAAAAAAAAAAAAAGCCTGTAAAGAGAAATTAATGCACATTAAAACATACTATTCTGTTTTCAGAATTTATTCCAGAAGAGAAACTATCTTTGCCTAAATTAAAGATCTTTAGGGGGCAAAACACTGGTGGCAAGACTTGCTCACCTCAGCAGTATTCAATCCCGTATCAGCCGACAAGCCCTGACAACTATTAGTCTCTTTACTACTTCCACTATTCACCAAAAAAAGGAAACACAGCTAGTGCAAACCAAAAGCAAGTCCCTAATTCTTTCCTGCATTTGCCCCAAAACTACTTATATTAGATTTTAAAAGATTTTCCAAAGAAAACAGAATTTCTTAGTCTTTAACCAATTCTTCTCTAAATCCAGGAAACATAAAACTTGTTTCTGTATCTATTAAGTAAGCACTTAGCACTACTTTCTAATTATAAAGCCTACTCTAGCCACAAAGTCTATGAGTAAAACAGCTACTAAAGGAGTTTAAAAGGCTTGAAAAGACTCCTATATCTCCATACTTCCCTGCCCCCAAACAAGATAATACAGGCCAAGTGCAGTGGCTCACACCAGTAATCCTAGCACTTTGGGAGGCCAAGGCAGGAGGACTGCTTGAGGCCAGGCATTCCAGACCAACCTGGGCAACATGGTGAGACTCTGCCTCAATTAAAAAAAAAAAAAAAAAAGACTACACAGTCACTTGATGAGAGCAAGGCTATTTAAAAATTTCTATCCTGTTAACTGCCTAACATCATACAAACTTTCTACACAGCCAGGCGAAGCAAACTAACAGATGACAATTATCCCAGGTCCAAATCTACCTATCTGCCTATCTCTATATAGCTGAAGAGAAATATATTCCAAAACATTACCTCCGTGTAATGTCCTGCTATTCAAACCTAGAAGTTTAGTTGGAATACTCCTATCAGTAAACTGTCTTGAGGTCTCATAAAAGAAACTATCACTTAAGGAGCCAGGACTGCTGCTTTATTTTTGTTCTCAATCGACTTTACACATGTAATTTTGCAACCAGTTTGTATTTCCTTGCTGCTAGAGCTGCATCTACATCTTTTGGAGAGTCTCCTTATTTGGTCCCAGTTTCCTATGGCCTCTGATCTGCTGCTCTGCCTTGCTGGTAATCCAATTATCATTCTTCCTATATGCTTAAAACTGATCTAATGCCTATCTTCTGAACTGTACTATTTGCCAGACAGGGACCAGAGTAGTATGGTGAGGGGAGCCAAGAAAAAGCAGACTGTGGTATGGTACACGTGACATGACTCACCTGTTCTAACTGTTCCATAACCTGTCCTGACCAAGTGGCTCAGATAATACTGCCTGGCTCACTCTGAAAGACTTGTTCTTGATCCCAACCTAACCCATTACACTGGGCATGACATTCCTGGCCATGTGCCTTGTCCCGAAAACTTTCTACTGAAAATAGCAGAGTTTCACAATTAATTATGGCCATACTTACAGAAAAGGAAATTAACATTCAAGTCTCCTCCCTAGATACTTTCTCACTCAAGACCTACCAAAGGCCACCGATATAAATGCAGCAATGCCCTTATTTTACAGATGAGAAAACTATGGTACTTCACTATCTTCACATTTAAGAAAGTAAAACTAACAATACTAGATACTGTATAATGTTAACAAAGAAGTTTTTCTTGTTTTTTTTATTTTTATTTTTTATTTTTTTTTTGAGACAGTGTCTCACTCTGTCACCCAGGCTAGAGTGCAGTGGCACAATCACAGTTCATGGGAGCCTGGACCTCCCAGGCTCAGGTGATCCTCCCACCTCAGCCTCCCAAGTAGCTAGGACTACAGGCACATGCCACCACACCTGGCTAATTTCTGAATTTCTGTTGAGATGGGGGTCTCACTATATTGCCCAGGCTGGTCTCAAACTTCTGGAGACAACCCGTCCTCTCATCCCGGCCTCCCAAAGTACAGGCATGAGCCACCGTGCCCAGCCAAGACGACTCTTTTTAACATTGCCCTACAGAGCTGATTTTCCTTGTTCATTATATGAAAATCAGTCCACTGTAGTAACAAGGAATCTGGTTTACAACTTCTAATTCACTATCATTTCACCTTACAAATTCTCCTTTACCAAAAATAAAAGGCTACACCTTAAATAGTGACTAGCACCATGTGCTTTTGCAGCATTTAAATCAAATCCTAAAATTTACAAAATAACTTTAGTATATTCAAAATTACAAGAATATTTAGTATGCTTAATGGAATATAAAGCTTAATAAAAACACATCATTCATTCTAGACAAAATAATTCCTTCTGGGGAAGATACCTAAAATACTGTGTGGGAAAATGACCGACATTTCATTACAAAGACTTTTGAACTGTTTTAAATTTTACTGTGTGCATATATTATATATTCTAAAACTAAGTATACCTATAGATTCAATCACCAATTTACAGGAAATACAGGACATAAAGAAAGTGTTGAACTGAGCCACAGATGTAATCATTAAAATCCAGACTCTGAGAAACACTAGAACAACATAGTTTCTTCTTTTTTGAGACAGAGTCTTGCTCTGTCACCCAGGCTGGAGTGCAGTGGCACAATCTCAGCTCACTGCAACCTCCGCCTCCCGGATTCAAGTGATTCTTCCGCCTCAGCCTCCCAAGCAGCTGGGACTACAGATGCGTGCCACCAAGGTCCCGCTAATTTTTGTATTTTTTTTTTAGTAGAGATGGGGTTTCACTATATTGGCCAGGCTGGTCTCAAATTCCTGACCTCGTGATCCACCCACCTCGGCCTCCCCAAGTGCTGGGATTACAGGTGTGAGCCACCGCGCCCGGCCACAACATGGTTTCTTGAACAAAAAAAAAAAATAACCAACCAGAGGTAGTAAAACGGACTATAGACTAAAGGATTAGACTTAAAGGTCATTATCAACCAACTGCAAGGTAGAGACTTTATATGGATCCTGATTCAAACCATTACCAAAATAACTATGACATCTGAGACCAATGGATATGTGAATACTAGATACTTAAGATATTAAAGAATGAAGGGGTGATAATGGTATTGTGGATATATACATATGCAGATATAGTCTGTATCTTTAAAAGACAAGGATTCTTTAACATGAGTTATATACATATTATATATGTATATGTAACTCATGTTAAAGAATCCTTATCCATATATAAATATACACACACATACTCATTTTAAATAATCCTTTCCCCCTTTCAAAGATACAGACTAGACTGCCAATAAAATAATATCCACTCTGGAATTTGCCTGAGAGTAATTCAGGAGGAGGAAGTTGGAGGGGAATAGACCAAACAAACTTGGGCATTTGATAATTTGCCCTCCTACATGAGTAGAGTGGTTGATAACTGCTGAAGCTGGGTGATAAGTACATGAGGGTTTCTTATATGGATTCCACCTACTTTTGTTTGAAAATTTCCATAGCAAGTTAGAAAGTCAAACATTTACAAAATGTATGTAAATGAAAAATGGGTCATTTAAAAATGATAACCACAAACTTGAATATATTTTAATATTTTCCATATTTAATATATCTATTTTAATATTTTCAATATTTACCTAATATATTTTAAGATTTTAGATAACAAAAAGGAATCTGAGGATACTAAGACTCAGATCAATCTAAGGCAACAGATCAGTTTTGTTAGGTGGGGATAATGGCACTGTGGTTATGGGGGGGAAGTATCTTTTTAAAAGACACATACCAACGTAATTAGAGCCAACATGACATCTCTAGAATTTGCTTTTTTGGGATTTGCAAACAGTTTATTTTACAGAAATTCAACATTATAAACAGCAGGCACTTCCCCCCCACTGTCCCTCTCCTCCATCCGTCCCCACCCGTCCCACCAGGTGCAGATCATGCTATGCAGAGAGCGAGCAGCAATGCGGTCCCACTGCTTTGGAGTGAGAGTCGAGAGCGATGGAACCTGCCTGCACCACATCCATCCTGCCTGCCTCGCACATGCACACGCCTGCTCGCTGCGCAGATCACCAGAAACCTGGCCCAGCCCGCGCTGGACCCAGCCCACTTCTCCAAATCCTTCATGTTGTCGTCTTCCTCTTCTTTCTTCTTGGCGGGTTTTGATGGTAGGGCTATAGAGGGAACACTTGGTAGAGGGACTGTTTCGGGTCCACTGATTTCCAGCAAATTCTTGTCTAGTTCCTCCTGTTTTAGTTCTTAATTCCACCATGAGCTCATCCTCGTCAAACTTCTCTCCAAACCCTACAGGTTTCGAAATTGCTGTTGAAATCTCCTCCGCAAGTTCTTGCTGGTCAGCAATGTCGTGCATTAACTCATCAACTTTATCGATGTCCATGTTGTCATGTGCCGCCTTCATGGCGTTGGCGGCACAGCCCATGTTCTTGAGCACCTCGTTGTTGGTGTTGGCATTCTCCAGGGCCTGCCACTGGAACTCGATGGTTGATAATGTGCCGTTGATCTGCGCCAGCTGCTTCTCATACCTCTTCTTAACGCTTCGGTGCCTGGAGGGCCGCGCGCTTGTTTTTGGTGCCCTGCTTCTTGGCGGCAGTCAGCTCCTGCTCGATTTTCTTCTCCAAGAACTCCTGTTTCTTGCTGAACATCTCTCCTCCGTGTCCTGCAGCCACTGGATGGCCTCCTGGGGGGTCGGGCCGCCCTTGCCGGCCTTACCCCACTCCAGTCCCGAACAGCGTCCGGAACACCGAGGAACACCTACATGGTTGCTGCTCGCCGCGCCAGCCTTCGCTGCCCCCTCTAGCTCAGCTCGTTCCCAGTCCCGCCGCTCCCTGCCGCTGCAGGCCTCTCCTCCGCCGCCGCCCTTCCCAATTTGCTTTTTTTAAAAGATGAGGACAAGAACAGGTAGGTCAAATGTAGGGGTGGGACAAAACTAACTGCTACAAACATAAGGACTCACTGACTCTACTTCTGTGTATGTTTCCATTTTAAAAAGTAGTAATAACAGTAACAGTAAAATAGATTTCAAGGACTTCCTCCACTCATCCAGGAGGGTAAAAAAAGAGATATAATCCTAGTTCAAATAAGGGTCAAGTATGGGAGAAGGGGAGGAACCACTACACCACGGGTGTTCCATCTTTTGGCTTCCCTGGGCCACAATGGCAGAACTGTATTGGGCCACACAGAAAATACACTAACGATATCTGATGAGCTTAAAAAAAAATCTCAAAAAAAAAACCTCATAGTGTTTTAAGAAAGTTTACACATTTGTGTTGGGCCGCATTCAAAGCCACCACAAGCTGCGGGTTGGACAAGCTTGCGCTACACATTTAACTCACCTGAGTTTCACAAATAATCAGCAGAGGGCGTGGTGAGGGAAGTTTCAACAATGTTCCTTCACTTACTGGAAGCAAAAAAAGTGTTTTGGGAAAAGAATTATTTCCTCCTGCCAGTCCTGCCCTAGACATCCATTTACAAAGAAACTTTCAACATTTCGAAAGTCCAAGAAGTGGACGGCCAGTGTTTGTTTTCCATGGAACAAAGAAAGCTTTCCTAACATCCTAAGACGTACAATTCTGATTATACATACATAGCTTCTGGGTGTGAAAACAGTATTTTTTCATTCCCGGTTTTTTGGCTGTGCTCCAAGGGTTTTTTTTTTTTTTTTTTTTTTTTTTTTTTGAGACGGAGTCTCGCTCTGTCACCCAGGCTGGAGTGCAGCGGCTGGATCTCAGCTCACTGCAAGCTCCGCCCCGTTTACGCCATTCTCCTGCCTCAGCCTCCCCAGTAGCTGGGACTACAGGCGCCCACCACCTCGCCCGGCTAGTTTTTCGTATTTTTTTAGTAGAGACGGGGTTTCACCGTATTAGCCAGGATGGTCTCGATCTCCTGACCTCGTAATCCGCCCATCTCGGCCTCCCAAAGTGCTGGGATTACAGGCTTGAGCCACTGCGCCCGGCCGGGTTTTTTTTTTTTATCAGGTTTTTTTTTTTTAATCAAGTAATCTTTAGTGAGATCCCTTCTTGGGAAGAAGTAGAGGGTTTTTCAAAGACTTTTATGAAAATATTTGCACATACACATTTTAGCATTTCATGTAATGATACCAAGTGTTCTTTGAGGTTCTAAAAAGAAAAACAATCTAAAATTACCTAATCCTGTCAAAATTTCCAACAGAGGCTATCACTACCATATGTAAATCACATAATCGTTTTTGCTAGTAAAGAGAAAGGAAAATTAACATGCTCTGAGCACTTACTATATGTTAAGCATTTAATATGTATTTTAAAGCAAATCTTCCTAACAACCTTAATAGGTGGGTACTATTATTGTCCAAATATTACAGATGAGAAAACTAGGGCACCAAGAGGCTAGTAAGGTGTTAAGTAACTTAGGGCACCAAATAGTAAATGGCAGAACCAGGATGTGAACCCTAGCAGTCTGACTGCAACATTTGAACTACTCTATGTTAATAATGACATAAGAGTTAAAAAGAAATTACTGGCCCGGTGCGGTGGCTCATGCCTGTAATCCCAGCACTTTGGGAGGCCGAGGCAGGCAGATCACGAGGTCAAGAGATGAGACCATCCTGGCTAACACCGTGAAACCCCGTCTCTACTAAAAATACTTCCACACTAAACTAATTACCCAAGAACTACTAGATACAAAAATAACAAAATTTAAAAGTGTTGGAAAGGGGGAGAAAAAGAGAGGGCAAGAACTCTAAATCTTTTGAGAGAAAAGGGCAAGAAAACATTTTAACCAAAAAGAGAAGCTTTGGGGTCATTTTGCTGCTTGAAATATGTATTATATATCCTTTTTCTGTTTTGTTTTTTGAGACAGAGTTTCGCTCTGTCGCCCAGGCTGGAGTGCAGTGGCTTGATCTCAGTTCACTGCAACCTTCACCTCCCAGGTTCAAGCGATTCTCCTGCCTCAGCCTCTCGAGTAGCTGGGATTACATGCAAGCGCCACCATGCCTGGCTAATTTTTGTATTTTTGGTAGAGATGAGGTTTCACCATGTTGGCCAAGCTGGTCTCAAACTCCTGACCAGCTTGTGATGCGCCCACCTCAGCCTCCCAAAGTGCTGGGATTACGGGCGTGAGCCACCATGCCCAGCCCTATATATTTTTTTAATTTCTCATCATTTGCTCTTAGGGTAAAACAAACAAAGCAGCCAGCGAAATCCAATCGTCCAACAAGCCTTTTCTCTGATTAACTGAAGAAATCATTACAAAAGGTTCTTTCTTGCTAGAGGAGTACAGTTTCTCAACAGTTACAAGCAGGATCATTTGAAAATCTATGAATCAGATTGAAATAAAATGAGGATTTCTGAGAAATGTATCAAACAGGCCGTACATGGTTTTCTTTTCAACACTATTTTAAAATATGTGAATATAAACTCTTGCCGTTTTCATGGCATAAACAACACAACAAGAGTTATTCAAAATCTAACTACTCTTAATTAAACCATTTAATTTTGCAGTAGCCCAAGTCTTGGACTATTTTTTTCCCAGCTATGATCAGTGTATGTAATTTTATATTCCATTTTTTTGTACTTATTTCTATGTAATGATTATAATTTAAACGCACAAAATTTAAAAAATTCCTTTACTTTAGAAATTTCCACAAAAATAATTCGATTTTCCTTTTGGAAAACCTTGTTTCTCACACCAATGCCAAAAGATGACTAACCACATCATAAGGTAGAGGTCATGAAGCAAAAATTATTGATCCACACCAATTACAAGTAACTTCTTAAGCAATAAATTATATTTAAACCCACAAAGGATACATCATTTATATCTCCTGGCTGACAGTACAGGTTGAGAATCCCTAATCCAGAAATCTGAAATCCAAACTGGTTCAAAATCCAAAACTTTTTGAGCTCCAACATGATGCCACAAGTGGAAAATTCCATACCCAACCTCATGTGACAGGTCACAGTCAAAACACAGGCACACAACAATGAAGATGACAATGTTAACACAGCAAAAAAAGTGCTTATTGCCGACATGATGCAAAAGCATGATGGGCTTATTAGAGAACTAGAGCAGCATGCATTCATAACAAAACAAATCACGCTGATTTACAAAATCAAAGAATGACTGGTAAGACAAAAACTGTTGTTAATGAGACAAGTGACTCCGGAGGAAATATTTTTAAAAGCCATCTAGCAGAATGCCTTGTCTTCCCTAGAGGCCCCATTTCCTGGTCCCTCAATTGACTCTGATGTTTCTTCCGGCCTTAATAAAACAAACAAACAAACAAAATGTCCAGAAACTTTTTAATCAAAAAATAACATCAGAGGTGGAGACTGAAAGCCTAACCTTATTTGCTGATGCTGTTGCTTAACAGCAGCTACAGATATTCTGGTGATGCTATTGTGCTTAGTTACCCTGAACACATTATTATTCCACTGTATTAATGGTATGTCATACTTTTTACTGTTATTTTTTACTTTTTTCTTATACTTACATGTGAATAAGTAAAAGAAAATGACTGCTTATCAGTAGCATATAAATTCAGTTGAGTGTGATGGTGATGCCAAATAACTACAGACTATGCACATAAGTGACTAAGATTGTGACACCTTTGCTAACAGTTCAGTGTACACAAAACTTTGTTTCCTGAACAAAATTATTTAAAATGTTGTATAAAACTACCTTCAGGCTATGTGTATAAGATGTAAATGATGCTGGGTACAGTGGCTCATGCCTGTAATCCCAGGACTTTGGGAAAGAGGTGGATCACCTGAGGTCAGGAGTTCGAGACCAGCCTGGCCAACATGGTGAAACACCATCTCTACTAAAATACAAAAACTAGCCAGGTATGATGGCACACCTGTAATCTCAGATACTCGAGAGGCTGAGGCATGAGAATCGCTTGAACCCTGGAGGTAGAGGTTGCAGTGAGCCAAGATCAAGCCACTGCACTTCAGCCTGGGCGACAGAGCAAGACACTGTCTCAAAAAAAAAAAAAAAAGTAAATGAAACATAAATGAATTGTTTCAACATGTGTCCTATCTCCAAGATACCTCATTGTGTATATGTGAATATTCCAAATTCCAAAAAAAATCCAAAATCCAAACCACTTCTGGTCCCAAGCATGTAAGATAAGAGATATTCAACCTGTAGTACAAACATCAAATTGTTTTGAACAGGGTTGGAACAAACAAAATCACTTCTCCTTTAAAATCCTTAGTAACTAGTGTGGAAATTTCGTGAGGGGCTTATAATCATTAACCCTATCAGAGTAAATGCTCCTGAGGGCAAAGACTACACTTTCCAATACAGTTATGTGTATTATTCTATAAAGCAGAATTTCAGCAACATAGACTAAAGGAATATTCAAATGTAGAAGACTCAAAAAGTAGGCACACTATTAATATTTGGTAAGTAAACTGAATAGGAGTTTAAAAACAAATACAACGCACAAGGAAATAAAACTAAGCATTATTTCAAGATATCTACACCACAGCCATACAATGCAAATGACAAATGTCTTGAAGAAAGCCAAAAATTACACCGAGGTTCATTAATGAAGGCTTGATATGGTTTTCTTCTAAAGGGGAAAAAAACTAAGTTTGTGTCTGCCAAGAACACTAAATTGAATTCACATCGAATCTTCAAGAATATCACTGTTACTTTAACAAACCAAGAAGTCTAACATCCTTTAAAAGTAGAAAGATGGGAAATTACACTCATTTTTTACAAATTGGGAAGGGAAAGAGGTAGAGATTAATTTTCTCTTCTAAGTTATCAATTTGGAAGGGAAAAAAATGACCTAATCAAATTTTCATACAGCATTATCCATGAATACTAAATAAGCAGCATAAATACAAGCACGGGCATTACTCAAATTCAATTCTAACCAAGTTTGACTGAACATCTGACTTATGCAAGACTGAACTTATGCAAGAGTCCAAAATCTTAACACTTTTAACAGGAATTCTCACTGGATTATGACTTCGGTAACACCAACATGTATTTAAATCATAGCCATTAAACATGAGAAACATGAACAAGTGTTCACTTCAACAAGTGTTCGCTGAAAGGAAAACTTGAAACACCTGAAAAGACCTTTAATGAAATAAAACTGGAATGTTTAAGTAGACCAACAAATGAGCTGGCAGGAAGATTTTAATTGCTAAAACTGTTATCTTTTTATTTAAAGAGGCATGTTCTCCTTCTTGTTATGTCCCTTAAAAGGGGATGGAGGAAATCCCATGAAATGTTCATAACGGAATTTTTTTTTTTTTAAGAGATAGGGTCTCACTATGTTGCCAATGCTGGACAGCAGTGGTTATTCACAGGCACAATCCCACTACTGATGAGCATGGGAGTTTTGACCTGCTCCATTTCTGACCTGGAGACCTCCCTTCACCCCTCTTTAGGTAACCTGCTGTTCCTCAACTCCTGGGAGAAGGAACAATTCTTTTTATTTTTTTCTTTTGAGATGGAGTTTCGCTCTTGTTGCCCAGGCTGGCGTGCAATGGCAATCTCAGCTCACTGCAACCTCTGCCTCCTGGGTTCAAGCAATTCTCCTGAATCAGCCCAAGTAGCTGGGATTCCAGGCAGGCGCCACCACACCTGGCTAATTTTGTATTTTTAGTAGAGTCGGGGTTTCTCCATGTTGGTCAGGCTGGTCTCAAACTCCCAAACTCACGTGATCCGCCCACCTTGACCTCCCAAAGTGCTGGGATTACAGGCATGAGCCACTGCACCCAGCCGGAACAATTCTTAAAAGAAGCTTTACAACTCCTCATCTTTGCAATTTTTTTTTTAACCTCATTTGGCCAGAAAGAATGTTCTCTGCATTTTAAAATAGGACAATTAAAAGCAAGATAAACATGGTAAAGATTCACAAAATGAAACAAGACAACTGCAATAAGAACTGAGGTGAGGCCAGATATGGTGCTCAAGCCTGTAATCTCAGCACTTTGGGAGGCTGAGGAGGGAGGATCACTTGAGCCTAGGAGTTCAAGACCAGCCTAGGCAATGGCGTGAAACCCTATCTCTGCAAAAGATACAAAAATTAGCTGGATGTGGTGGCACATGCCTGTAGTCCCAGCTACTCAGGAGGATGAGGTGGAAAGATTGCTTGAGCCTGGGTGGTTGAGGCGCACTGAGCTGAGAACGCACCACTACACTCTAGCCTGGGTGACAGAGAACCTGTCTCAAAAAAAAAAAAAAAAAGTAACATAAACAACATTTTAGGTAACCACAAACACTCGAAATCCAGAGGCTAGGT
>NW_012119265.1:3678765-3682831 GCF_000951035.1 Colobus angolensis palliatus | reverse complement strand
AAATAAATAAATAAATAAATAAATAAATAAATAAATTCTTAAAGACTGCTGTTTGCCAAAGAATATAAATAATATATCTGTAAAATTATGCTAAAAGAAAAAGTGACAGAAATTAACTAATGCACTTAATACCTGGCATATAAAATATGCTATAATAAATCGGCTGTGAAATTCCACAAGTTAAAAATGTTGGTGTATTTTTTTAGCTTTTTAATCAATCTAATCATAGCCTATGTTAAGTAAAATACAGCAAAGAAAATGTTAAATGAAAGACGATTCCTTAAAGCATAAAGCTCTAAGGCCCTCTCTGGACTTATTTTCAGGAAATATTTCGATAGTCCTTTGTTCCACAAATTAGCTAAAATATAGTGATGATGGTAGAGCTCTTCATCCAAGAAAGAAGACAGTCTGAACAAGAGAAACCTATTCCCTAGGGTTAAAGTGACTGGAGTTTGTAAAAAGCACTGAAAACCTCCAGAGAATAATCCTGATGACTGAACTTGAAATAAAACCTCTTGCCCTACTTTGGAAACAAGTTTGCCTCTCCTGGTTTCTGGACAATAAAGAAAAAGTGTCCTCTGAGACTACCTTATGAAACTCAAATTTCATCTTCAGAAACTCCAGCTAATCAATAATTCCCTATTCTGTAGTTCCAAGAATGATTCTACAGTTTCAAATAAACTATTCTATAAACAAAATCTTTTTAATTGTCATAAAGCAAATGAACACCAACTCCTACAAATGAATCTGCTAAAAAGCGTCTAAGTAAACAAGCAGAGTACAAAACACAGCAACTGCTTTTTTTTCCAGGGACATTGTCTAGAGTCACTCATTGTCTAGAGACATGGTCCAGTGTATGACATACAATCATCAGCTTTCCTACAATACAGCCTTCAACAGAAATAGGGTGACCCAAGGCCCTGGCAAGAGAACTGACTACCCACCAAGAAGGTTGAGAAAGACACAAAATCGGCATGTGGCATGTGCCCAGCCAGACTTCGAAGCATTTGTGCTGAGATTTAAAGTTCTTATAAGGTTGTCTACAAGGAAAAAAACATGTCAGCAGGGCCTATCGTGGTCCGATGTGTGCTAAATGAGTCCATGACAGGATCAAGGGTGCCTTCCTTATCAAGAAGCAGAAAATCATTGTGAAACTGTTGAAAGTACACAGTCAAAAAAAGCTAAATTTGGCACGGTGCAGTGGCTCACGCCTGTAATCCCAGCACTTTGGGAGGCCCAGGTGGGCAGATCATGAGGTCAGGAGATCAAGACCATCCTGGCCAACATGGAGAAACCCTCTCTCTACTAAAATACAAAAAACTAGCCGGGCATGGTGTGGCCTGTAGTCCCAGCTACTTGGGAGGCTGAGGCAGTGGAATCTCTTGAACCCAGGAGGCGGAGATTGCAGTGAGCCGAGACTGCACCACTGTACTCTGGCCTGGTAACAGAATAAGACTCTGTTTCAAAAAAACTAAACTAAACTAAACTAAAATAAATAAAATTAAATTAAAAAAAGCTAAATTTAAAAATGAAACTTTTTGGAGTAAACAATTAATTTCAAAAAAACATAAAGCTACAAATTTACATAGCCCAGCTATGTCCTTTCTAAAGATAAGGAAAAGCCAAGTCTTCGATATGTGCCTATAATTCAGGGATAATATATGAAGCTTAGAATTTATTACGGGAGATAAGGCTCATTACGTGTGAAACAAAGAGCAACAAGCAACAGTATACAATGAAATGCCAACGTGCTGAGTGGCTAAGTACTCAATACACACACCACAGGAATGTGGGAAATGGTAAGGATGTTACAGAGGGATTGGTGAGTCTAACAAGGTTTTATGGGAACAGACTTCCCAAAACAGATGTTATATTTGGAGAAATGAAAGGAGAAAGCAAGGCTGAGGAAACTGCCTCAATACCAGGTTTATGGCAGGGAGTCCCAGAAAATGGAGAGGAAGGGTGGGACCATCTTACGACATCTAAACCTAGGCAGGTTTTCATTTGGAGAGTAGTATCATCATCCCACTGGAATTTTTGTTCAACTAACCTGCCAACTGTGTATAAGACTGAAGGGGGCAAATATGGAACTATAAAAAACCATCACAGACACAATCACAGAAATCTAAATTCACAATGATCATTGGTCTAGACCTGTGCTATCCAATACAGCAGCCACTAACCACATGTTGCCTTTGGCATCTGAAATATTAGTAGTCTGAACTGAGATGTGTTTTTTTTTTTTTTTTTTTTTGGAAGGAGATGGGTCTTGCTCTGTCATCCAGGCTGCAGTTCAGTGGCACGATCATTGCTCACCATAACCTCAAACTCCTGTGTTCAAGAGATTCTCCTGCCTCAGCCTCCCAAGCAGCTAGGACTACAGGCATGGGCTATCATGCCCAGAGGGATATGCTTTCAGTGTAAAATGCACACCAGATTTCAAAGATGTTACATGAAAAAAAAGACTAAACTATTTCAGTAATTTTTATATTGATTACAATGTGAAATCATGTTTTGGATATATTGTGTTAACATATTTTTAAAATATTTTTCAACTGTTTCTTTTTTAATGTGGCTAACTAGAAAATGTTAAATTACATACATACAAGGTTCATATTATAGTCAACCCTCAGTATCCATGGGGGATTGGTTCCAGGACTTCCCATGGACACCAAACTCCGTGGATGCTCAAGTTCCTGATATAAAATAGTGTAGTATTTGCATATAACCTATGCACATTCTACCGCATACTTTAAATAAACTCTAGATTACTTAAAATACCTAATACAATGCAAATGCTATGTAAAGAATTACGCTGTACTGCCATGACAAGAAAAAATATCTGTACATGTTCAATACAGATGTAATTTCTTTTCCTCAAGTATTTTCAATCTGAGGTTGGTTGGATACATGGATGCTAAACCCACAGACAGAGGGCTATTTCTACTCAACAGCACTGCTCTACATAGTTATCTCAACTTTTCTGATTCTCCCATCTCCATTTTTTAAAACATTTTTAACATGTACCCGCAAATATGAAATGTGATATATATAATGTACCACTGTACATATACACACCTGATATATACACATGTACCACTGTGCGTGTGTATGTATCTACGTACCACTGTATATGATATATATACAGTAGTACATGTATATATATCATGTACTAATATATTTTACATGCATATAAAATGCACATAAATACTAGTAGGATGAGAAGAATAAACAGAAGTTTCAACATTTTTCTTTCCACAATCCAATGGACTAATCCACACACTACCACACTGGAGGTTTAAGATATTATCAAAGAGACTGAACAAAAGGCAAATGCAAATGAAAGTTTCACTAAAACTTAATGACCGGTTGACCATGGAAGTAAAGGGAGAGGATGGACATAATGCTATTTGCTACTCAGTATCTACTGGCTCTTTATTTTTTTTGAAGGGGAGGGGCACTTAGCATTCTTCCAGATCCTGCCATCCACTGCTTCTTGATTTTCCCTTGGAAATCCACTTCCTCTCCCATGATGCTGCTTAGGAGAAAATGACCCCCAGCTCCAGAGGTAGGCCCAGGCTCGCTAAACTAATTAGCAAATCCTATTTCTCTTGCTTTAATCATTGATTCAGAAATGACAACATAACCCAAAGTCAATGAGACACAAGAATACATTTCTTGAGCTTCCAGAAAGAGAAACTCTCTTCTAGCAGTGGTTCTTAAGCTGAGGCTCACAGACACTCCAAGGGTTTATATATAGAATTAAGGGTGTCTTTAAACTCAGATGAGAAAAACAAATTACATCTTTAACCTCCAACTGAAATTTAGCATTTCCTTTTACTGTGAATTCAGCCAACACACCACAATAGTATTATATTAGCAATATCTGTTCATTTTGTCACCAGTAGAAATCACAGATATTTATTTTCCTATCACATGATCTTTGGTTGCAGATACCTCCAAATAGTGATAATACTCATCACCACTTGGAAATTATTAGACCCCACTAAATATATACATATTTTATATATATCTATATATAAATATACATATATTTATGTATTTT
>NW_012119265.1:3671069-3678116 GCF_000951035.1 Colobus angolensis palliatus | reverse complement strand
AAAAAAAAAAAAAAAAGAAACAGGGTGAGCATGGTGGCTCATGCCTATAATCCTGGCATTTTGGGAGGCCAAGGCAGGAGGATGGCTAGAGCCCAAGAACTCGAGACCAGCCTGGGCAACATGGTGAGACCTCATCTCTACAAAAAACTTAAAAGTTAGCTGGGTGTTGTGGTGCCCACTTGTGGTCCCAGCTACTTAGAAGGCTGAGAAGATTACTTGAGCCTACAAGGTTGAGGCTGCAGCGAGCCGTGTTAGCACCACTGTACTCCAGCTTAGGCAACAGATCAAGAACCTGTCTCAAAAAAAGAAACAGATATTACCAACAATTTTTTAAAATACTTTCATAACTATATTTTAATGTAACTAGTTTTCTTTGTACAGCAGTCCTATATATTTTCCTCTGGACTTGACAGCATGAGGATGTAGCGCTTGAGCTGCAACAAACGTGAAAACAAAGGGACCAAAACCACGGAAGCTGAGCTCATTAAATAAAGGAAGAGAAAGATGAAGTCTGATCACATAAGTATAACCGAATCAAGCTTCACCTTTGGAATTTTTAATATTGTGAGCCAGTGAATTTGAGTTGGTTTTCTGTTATATCAGCATTAAAAAATCTAAATGATACAGTTTTCAATAGTTTCTACCTCCGAAAACCAGAACAATACCCATGCCTTTGGACTGAAAAAGAAAACTTAGAAAAGGCTTAACTTTGTCACAATGAGGGAATCTGGGGAAAATGAGTTCAGTTCCTCACAAACTGAATGTACAGCAGACTCAATACTCCAATCAAGCTCTCACATGCACTTCCTATTTTATATATAGGCAATGCTAAGGTTTCACATATCACCTAAGTATGGGCAAGCAGACATACCTGCATAAGATACAGAGAACAGAAAGTACAGTCCTACCCAAGGAAGTTAAAGTTCTGATGGCAACTTTCTGATTCAACAGCATGGTTCTCGGTGGTGTGGAGGCAGTAGCCTCCTTGGCAGGCAAGCTCTGCAGTGTCATTCAGGTGTTTGTTTCTAGAAGGTCAGACTAATCTGTTCATTTAGCCCATTCAAAGTTTACAATCTCTTTCTCTCAATAAATCCTGTTTGCTACAACTACTTAAAGCAAATGCTCTTGCTACATGGTCCTGAATAAGTCAAGGTAAAAAGGGATATACAAAAGAAGCATCTTCTTAGTAGTCAGAAATCCAACAAGAGTTAACAGTTTATGAATAAAAATGTAGGCATGACTTGGATAGAAGTTATAATTACCCAAAAGGTAAGGGCTGGATTTTAAGAAGAAATAAAGGTTCAAGAACACAGCGTTAGACAGTCTGGATCTGGAAGAGAAAGAATTGTCAGAAAAGCTGAGAAATTAGAGATAAGCAAAGAACTAAGAGAAGAGAGAACTCAAAACACAAAGTCTTCTATACAACTAAGTACCAAAGACGACAAACAGGATAAAGATTTAACAGAAAGATTTGTGAAAAACATTACTTCCTTCCTCAAAAACTATCACTGGGTACAAAATAATACTCAAACTCCTTCCAAAGCCTGGTCCCAACCACCTTGCCTGCTACTGTTCCTTTATACAAAAGCTTCTAGTCAGTCTTTAAAAAAATAAAAAAAAAAATTCTTCTCTGGATCCTTAAATAAAGGCCTGTCCTTGTTCAGTCAGGCTGCTATAAAATACCTTATGTTGTGTAACTTCTATGCAACAGAAATTTATTGCTGACAGTTCTAGAGACTGAGAAGTCCAAGATGAGTGCACTGGCAGATTCAGTGTCTGGTGAGGCCCTGTTACTCAGAGATGGCACCTTACAGGATGGAAGGGACAAAGAGCTCAAGCCTCTTTTACAAGGGCATTAACCCCACTCATGACTTAATCACCTCCTAAACGCCCCAGCTCTTAACACTATCACACTGGAGATTAAGTTCCAACATTTAAATTTTGGAGGGACACCAACACTCAGACCTTAGCAAGACCCACTCCTAAGAAACTTTCCTCCTCTGAATTCATGTAACATTTACTTACCTCTCTTCAGATACCTAATTAAAACCCAAACTAAGCCCATGGTACATGCCAGTTACTCAGAAGGCTGAGGATTGCCTGAGCCCAAAAGTTCAAGGCTGCAGTACACTATAATCAGGCCTCTGAATAGCCACTGCACTCCAGACTGGGCAACATCTAGTCTCTTTAAAAAAAAAAAAAAAAAAAGCAGCCGGGCATGGTGGCACACACCCGTAGACCCAACTACTCAAGAGGCTGAGGAAGGAGGATGGCTTGAGCTCAGGAGCTCAGTGTTCCAGTGAGCAACGACTGCACCACTGTACTTCAGCCTGGGCAACAAAGCGAGACTGTCTTAGAAAAACAAAACAAAACAAAAAATTGAATCACAGAGAGAGCAAGAGCTATGTTCTTCATTTCTTTATACTCTGAACACCAAGCACAATGCTACCCTAATGTACTTCTAACAAAGCAGATCATTTGAACAAGCAGTTTCAGAAGAAACTAGTAGAAATAAGACTGCAGGAGATTAAAGAGCTAATGAAATTAACCTACAAGGTGCAGGAAGGAACTTTTTGTGGTGATGGAATGTTCTATATTTTGACAGGGATATAAGGGTTACACAGATGTATGAACTTGTTCAAACTAACAGAATGGTATACATAAGATTTGTACATTTCACTATATACAAGTTTTGTCTAAAAACAAGTAAACAAATTTAATAATAGGCATCAGGAAATGTCTAGGTGTAAAGTATACTTTGAAATACAACAAAAACAAAAGGATTGATGAATGGATAGACCGATAGATAGGCAATAAAGCAAATATAGCAAAATATGACTAACAATATAGGGATGGTGGGTATTTAGGTATGCAATGTACAAACAATTCTTTCCACTTTTCTGTAATGAATGAAATGTTTCACTATAAAATCCTCCAGAAAGAAAGCAAACACTGGAAATGAAGGCTGTGAGAGGCTTATATATTTCCCAAGTTCATCAATTAAAGAAAAGGATTGACTTTAAAGGAAAAGAAGGTATATGGAAAGGAGAACAGGTGTTCGGGTTGTCCCTCTTTTCTCTGCTTCTAATTTTAGATTGCCTATACAGACTAGTTCTGGCCTTGAGCACTTGTTCTTGCCTCTAAGGAAGCCAGAACTCAGTAAGTTCCATTCATTCTAGCACAGTCTCAATCTGTGGTATCTAGACCCTTCGTCTTGGGCTGTAATAAGCTATTCCCTATTCTTTTTAACTGAGTTTCTAATACCTCCTTAAATTGACCTTTAAGTAACACCTCTGGCCAATCTAGCATAACATAAATAGTTTATCCTCTTGACCCAACTCTAGCCTCTCACACCCAAGACCCACCAAAGCATGGCAATGTTAATTTGTTTTAAGGGTCCTTGCAGGAAGGACATTTCATCCCTGTGTCACAGATCCTGAGTATGTGGCACAGAAATCCTCAAAAAAATGTTTGCTGGATGAATGAAATCCATACCTAAAAATGCAATAACCACACTTACATAGCACTTAGTTTCATATTTACAACTATACTATACGGAGGGTAGGAAATGTACGTTAGGTTTCTGAAACTGAATATTTTTAAAGGGACTAATGAGAGCCTCTTCTGTGGAGCATTAACTAGAAGACGGAGGTTGGAATGAAAGGTTGACAAGTTCTTTTAACAAACACTAAGAAACAACTACACTGTATTAATGCTTTCCTGGAAAATACAGTATGTCATCAGCTTCAAAATACCACAAGCATTAACTAAAGGGGAGAAGATAAATTATGCAAAGATAAGAACTGACAGGAATTCAATTTCCAGATGACCTAAATGCATTTCAAGTTAATCTGCTCTTTTTTGTTTTTGTTGCTTCCAAAGGATTGCAGATTATGCACTTGCTGAATTTTGCCTTTGTCACACATGACCTAACAAGGAAGGCATTCATCATACCATAGTAGCTTCCCTCAAGTATCTGGTTCTAAACAGCTGCAAATTTTGGAAGATAACACTAAATGATGTCTCTAAAGATAAGTATGTTCTCTCCCAAACAAATATTAAAACAAGATTAAAATCTACTAGAATATAAAAACTGTCAAATTAAGCTAGCTGAACATAAGTTTAAAAAAAAAGTAAAAATTTTATAAAAATTTAAATCCTAAATGTTAATAAAATAATTGATCCAATAAACATATCCTGAGGAATTTCTACAATACAGTATTCTCATTCTTGACATTTGCTTTTATCCATAAGAAAGATGCCACATAACAAATGACTGTTTAATTTAGTGCCTTCAAATTACATAAGTGAATGACTTAAAATGATAAACCAATCTCAAAATTAATTTCCATAAAACCATTTATATGAAGTAAAAGCAGCTTCCCAGACCCAAAACTGGAAAGCATGGGTGAAAAATATCCTGCCAAAAATAGAAACAGACTGTAAAAATGTTTCACACGAGTTATGGCTTGTTAGATAACTGCACAACAACACTCACAAGCTGACTTTTTAAATATCTATCATGGTTCCTCAGTCACATCAGTATGCCCTATGACATGTATTCTTCACCTATTAACTCATTTTCCATGAGGAAAAAGAAAAACTTCACAATTGCTAAGCAAAATAGAAGGGAAAAAAGCACTGCCAAAGAGCAGGTGTCTCCTTATCAGCTGTAGGTCTTTCAACTCTGATTTAGTTTGACTTTCATCCTTTCCCATTAATACTAGTACACCTGGCCAGGAACAGTGGCTCACACCTGTAATCCCAGCACTTTGTGGGGCTGAGGTGGGCAGATCACGAGGTCAGGAGTTCACAACCAGTCTGGCCAACACAGTAAAACTAAATACAAAAATGAGCTGGAAATGGTGGCACGCGCCTGTAGTCCCAGCTATTCGGGAGGCTGAGCCAGGAGAATTGCCTGAACCCGGTTGGCAGAGGTTGCAGTGAGCCGAGATAGCGCCACTGCACTCCAGCCTGGGCGACAGAGCGAGACGTCGTTTCAAAAAAACAAACAAAAAAACGAGTACACCTAACTTACACAGAGCCATATAGCCGGCCCCAGAATGGCTGCCACTTGGGAAAGACAAATACAAGTGTCCATTCTGGACCCCCTTCAATTGCATTACATAGTATCTTACCAAGATTCTTTCATCTTAAAGAGAAGGTTGACTAACACTCTCAATATCAGCAGTTTCATATTAATTCAGGTGCCTCTCAAGTCTCTGGTGATCCAAAGGCTCAAATTTGTATCTTTTATACAAAATTTTGTATACAAAATTTGTACATACAAAAAACAATTTGTATACAGAATTGTATCTTTAGAGACTTCACTCAACACTGTCAGCATAAAATTCCTAATTTCTTAAAAGAAGGAAGAAAAAAACAGAACAACTTTCAGGAGTGCACACAATGCTGTCAAATTCCCAAGGTTGTGGTGAGGATCAAAATAAGATGTACAGAAAAGCCTTGTTTTGTGAACTTCCAGTCAAATCCAATAGTACCTAATAGGGGTAAATTTTTGCTTTTATTTCCTGCCTGAAAATGGGCATAACTTCCATCTGCATGTTGATGTAAAACCCAGAGAGACAATATCTTATCAATCACCTTTAAAAGACAAATTGGGAGCAGGAAGTATTGAGAGACAGAGAGAGAAAAAAAAAAACCCTACCATTACAAGTCAAGGTCAGTGAGGAAGGATTAAGGACTTCTACTCAAGCTTCCTGCTAAAGACACCAATTGTAACTATGCTTCAATTTTAAGCCATCTACCTTTTGAACTAGATTCCATTTACATTATTCTACAAAGAGGAGGAAATGAAAAGTACTGATACGCTGGAATACCTGAAGAGGGTCACTATGACAAGTGACTAGCTTCTCTTCCAGTTTAGATCTCTTTTGAAAGCTTTGGAAGAAAAACAGTATTCACTGACAAATCTTTAATTCTGTAATTTCATATTTAAAAGCACTAGAGACAACATTTTAGTTACCTATCCAGACAAGCGGTCCTGGAATATGTTATTATAATAAGTTATAGCCGGGTCTTAGTAAGAAAGCAAGAAAAAGGCTTGTTGCTGACTTCTAAACCATGGTAGCACGGGGTGGTAGCATGGTAGCACAGGGTGGGATAGGGACAACCTGGATAAATTAATTCCTCAGGTAATTATTATTTAAGACAAATGTTGGATTAATTCAAACTCCTCCCTCCCTTTACAACAGAAAAAAAAATCATGTAAGATCCACTCTCCCTCCTCCTAGCCATTTTCTAACAAAAAATGCTAACAAGCAGATAGATGTCCAGTTTTTAAAAAAAAAAAAAAAAAAGTAAAGCAAACTGATTTATCAACACTAGAAGTGGTTCTCTTTTTTTCAGTAATTCTGATCGCAAACCATCAAACTATGAATTTAGCTTCCTAAAAGGCTTTTTACATTACAGCCTCCAAAAAACCTCCTACCTTGACTTAAATCTTTCTAAATCAAATGTCTTATACTGAGCTGTACTCGCAACGCTTGCTGGACAGGAAGTTAAAGAAATTGACAACTATCACATTAAAATTGCAAAATGCTGATATCGAACAACTTTGGATTCAAATTCACTGCGATTCCAGGCGTTCGTGGAAGACAACTTCCTTTTTCTCCCCTGCGGGTACCCTCGGCCCTTCCGCGAGCCCAGGTCCCCACCCGGGCCTGCGGTGACATCCCAGGACCCACCTACTGACGCCACAGACACGCGGACCCACAGCTCTATGACTTCATCGCGGACTGGGGACGAACCGCAGTCGGCTTGCGCCAGCCCAGAGGCTGGGGAGGCGTCCGAGCCTCCGTCCCGCCTCGTCCCCGAGGAAGGTTAAGGACAAGCGCCAGCTCACCTGCGCTGGGGCAGGGAAGGACAGAGTGGCCGAGCGCGACAGGGGCTAGGCGACCCAAGTCCAAAGGCTGACTTCCTCACCGCCTGGGGTCCTGTAGGTGGGAGCGCCGGTCCGGTGCCCGCTCACGGCCTATCTGTGATCTCCTCGGCTTCAGCCGGGACCCGGGACCCCGCTCCCTACCC
>NW_012119265.1:3663877-3670674 GCF_000951035.1 Colobus angolensis palliatus | reverse complement strand
CCACCGCTGAGGCGGACCGAGCACCCAGCACGGCGCGGCGGCGCCCAACGCTCGCCCCGAAACCCATTTGTTTGGCTAAAACGGAGTGACGTCACGCGCCGGCCCAATCGACGGTTGGCCGGGGGAGGGGCCACGGAACCAGGGTGTCACGGCGCCCCCTGCCGGACACTGGGGGCGGGAAGGCGGAAAGTGAAAAGGGAGACATGGTGCGTCTGCGGCCCCCAAGTGGTAGAAAATAGAAGTTTGAGCACTACTGTGGGGAATCAAATCCCCCAGGCCAGCCAGAAGGGTGGTGATGCCAGGGTTCAGTCAGCAGACATGTCAAGTTTATGAATATTCGTGGGTAGACTTGAAGCTATAAATGGTCTCAGATACTATTAGATAACCTAGTAGACCTGGATCCCCATCTTGGTTCTGCTGCTAGCTTGGAAGGCTGGGGTTCAAGTTTCAATTTGTGAAATGACGAAATTGGAAGGGTCCCTTCTGACTCTCTTTCCCATGCAAATCATGGCAGGGTTACCTGTCAGAAAGTAGATAAACGTTGAGGTTGACACCAAACTGTTAAAGTCTGTAGAAGCTTAAGGACTGGTTAATGATGGACATAAATTTTTAATACTTTACATTCAAATCAGAGGGCCAGTGAGGAACTTTTGATCCCCAACCTTTAAACTTATTATTGTTTTCATTGTGAAAGTAATATTAACCACATTGAAAAACATGAGGACAATGTATTTTCTTTTAGACCTTTTGCCCCATCACCTATATTTTACTACACTGTGTAATAGTAGTTGTATGCGATGTTGCATCCTCTTTTCACTTTTATAAGCATTTCTCATATTTCTACATAAGCTTCATAACTAGTTTAACAGCTGCATAAAAATACATTAAGTGGACATAAAATTTACTGCATTAATTCTCTAGTTTTGGACATAAATTGTTTCCTTCACTTTTTGCCATTATAAAGAAATCATAGAACATCTTTGTGAATGTAGATTTTTAAAGACACCCAAAAGTGAAATTACTAGGTGAAAAAGACTATCAACACTTTCACAGTTACTAATACAAACTGCCAAATTATTTTTAAAAAGTTGTACCAAGTTACACTTAAACCAGCAACTTTGATTTTAGCCAGTCCTTAACAAAAGTGCTTTTGTCCAATTATAAAACTACTCTTGTAAAATATATGTGTAAAATCTTAAATATTAAAATATAAAACAAAATAAATATAAATATTTCCTATAATCTCATCACCAAGAAATAACCACTTAATATCTCCATCTAGACCTTTATCTATACACATATTTTTAATAAAAATTGGAGAAGGGAAGGCCAGGCGCGGTGGCTCACATCTCAAAAAGAAAAAAAAAAAATTAAAGAGGGGTGTTATATGGTATACCTTGGCATCAAACTGTATGTCTAATTTAATATATGATCAATATTAGCTCAATATATCAAGATCATTTGAAGCTTCTTTATGTCATAGTTAGTTCAAAATTGTAAAACTTCAATCTATCCTTTCAGATTCATCTTAAACACTGTCCTTCTTAAAACCTCTTGATTCTGTCTGGGCGTGATGGCTCACGCCTGTAATCCCAGCACTTTGGGAGGCCAAGGCAGGCAGATCACTTGAGGTGAGGAGATCAAGACCAGCCTTGCCAACATGGTGAAACCCTATCTCTACTAAAAATACAAAAGTTAGCCCAGTGTGGTAGTGCACACCTGTAGTCCCAACTACTTGGGAGGCTGAGACACTTGAGATCAGAAGATCAAGACCAGCCTTGCCAACATGGTGAAACCCTATCTCTACTAAAAATACAAAAATTAGCCCAGCGTCATAGTGTATGCCTGTAGTCCCAGCTACTTGGGAGGCTGAGGCAGAATTGCTTGAACCTGGGAGATGGAGGTTGCAGTGAGCTGAGACCACACCACTGCACTCCCACCTGGGCGACAAGGGTGAAACTCCATCTAAAAAACAAACAAACAAATTTGATTCCTGTTGATTAGAGGAATCAAAAAGTTGATTCCTCTAATTTTTTCTCTTCCTTTATGGCCCTTATATTACTCCATACACATCTTCCGTATGTGTATTTAATAGCCCCTGCTGGATTCTAAATTGCTAGGGGAAAGATTATATCCTAGTATTCACTAAAGAGTATTGCACTTAACATTGCTTAAATGTTTAATGAATAATTACAACCATGTTAGTGATGTACACTTTTCTCATGATGGTAGATGAGTATGATGCCTGTTTTATAATGGTATTGGCCAGGCCCCAGGGCTTGAGGCTACAGTTAGCGGAGATCACACCACTGCACTCCAGCCCGGGCAACAGAAAGAGACCCTGTCTCAAAATATATATATAATGCACATATATATATGCATATATATATGTCTTTACTGCAGTGTGTTAGTATCCAACATTACATTTATGATGTTATTACATTTATGATGTATCATCCAGACATTGTTCTAAGTACTTTGCATACTTTGTTTCATTTAATCAGAAAAACACCTCTATGAGGTAAGGACTATCGTTATTTCAAAAGAGGAGAGTGGGGCTTAAAGCATTAAGCTGTTTGGCCCAGGGTATAGAGTCAAACTTAGCAAAGATTCCAGAGCCCTGACCATGTCACTATATTGTTATTGGGAGTTTCAAATGGGTCAAAGACATTGAAACTGCAAAGCACAATGCAAATATCATTCAACTGAAATGACAGTGGTTTCCATATGAATAGCACATCATTGGCAAAAGTTCCATCAGAGTTCATGTGTTCTAGAGCAGTGCTTCTCAAACAATTTGTAGTTAGATTAGTTTTGTTGTCATTTTGCTTTGTTTCTAAATATTTAGTACACTGTGAACTGATTGTTTTGTGAAATGTCATAAAACTGATTAAACCACTATAAAAATGAAATTAATTTTAAAAAACATAATGAAAGCCCAAATTATTAATTATTATTTTTTTTCATCTTTTTCTTGAGATGGGATCTCACTGTGTTGCCCAGGGTGGTCTCAAACTCACAACCTCAAGCAATCCTCCTTTCTCAACCTCCCAAGTAGCTGGGATTACAGGAGTGAGCCACCATGCCTAGCCTATTAATTATTGATTATTGAAGTCCACAGACATAAAATTATTCCATCAAATTGCTAGTAAAGTTTCTAAAATCTTATTCTTAATTTCGGTTCTTGTCTCGGATGGGCCAGTGGACCACACTTTGAATAGCCCCAGTCTAGGAGAAAGAACTAGGAGAGAGTGTACCCATGTTAGGCAAGACCTTCCCTTGATTCTGTTTCTCCATTTGTATAATAGCAGTGATCCCCTAGAAGCAAAGTCAGAAGAGCCAGTATAGTTTGTCAACCCACAGGCCCTGTGGTAGGTCCTCAGGAAGGTGCTCCCCAGGTGGGCATGGGGTGGCACACTGAGGCCATGGGACTGGTAAGAGCTGAAAGAAGAACAAGACTGAGGTGGCACAGCAGCAGAAAGGTTCTAAATGTACATTGTATATAAATTAGGTTATTCCATTAGTAATTAAAACTTAGTCGTCTCAAGCCAGCAAACATCATATTAAATTAAAACTCAGTGCAAGGGGCTTGTCTTGCATAGACTTGGTTTCATTTCTGTTCTCTGCTCAGAAAAAAACAAAAATCAAAAACTAAGAACTTACTGTTTATTCCTCAATGAGCTTACTCCAACCTCCAAAGAAAAGCACCCACTGCTATGGTTTGAACGTGTCCCCCAAAGTTTATATGTTAGAAACTTAATCCTCAATGCAACAGTGTTAAGAGGTGGGGCCTTTAAGAAGCAATTAGGTCATGAGGGCTCCGGCCTCATGAATGGATTAATGCTATTATCAAGGGAGTGGATTACTTATCAAGAGAGTGAGTTACTATAAAAGCAAGCTTGGTGGTCTCTATCTCTTGCTCTGTCAGGTGTTCTCTTGCTCTTCCACCTTATGCCGTGGGATGATGTAGCAAGAAGCCCCTCAGGAGATATGAACCCCTTGACGTTGGACTTCCCAGCCTCCAGAACTGTAAGAAATAGATCTCTGTTCTTTATACATGACCCAGTCTCAAGTGTTCTGTTATAGTAGCACAAAACCGACTAGGACACCCACCATTTCATCTTCTCCCTCTCACCCCCAGCCCCTCCTTATCAAACTTACTTCCCCCACTGCGGGAGAAAGGAAACCAAGAGGCAGGCTCCTTTAGACTTTGCATCTAGACCTATCTTTGCTGCAGAAGCTAGGCCACTGGGCGTAATAATGCCTTTCCCTACATACTTGACGGTGTTATTATAAAGACCTAATAAGAAAAGAGAAGCAAAAGTGCTTTTAAAAGTTTCAACTTTGCAAAGGTAAAGCATGCACTTAAAAATATGCCTGGAATGTGGCTGTTGGAGCATGCTTCAAGCCCTGAGCTTATGCCCAGGTTTATGCATGTGTGAAGCTCACTGGTGATGATAGGGGGATGGGCAGGAGCTACTCAGCCATGAGAATATAAATATTATCCACAATAAATAGAACAACTCAGGAAAAATTAGAAGACCAAGGCAGCAGACTGTCTAACAGATATGGGTATATCTTATAATTAAGATGTGGATGGTGACATAAAGTTGAAGAAGTATTGAAACTAGGAAATCATAGTTATAATCCTTCTTTTTGGATCTTGTGCCCCTGTGAAAATCTGATAAGAGCTAAAAACCAAGAGTCTCTTGGGAGACTTTTGGCAGAAGTAAAAAAGCACACCCTGATATACACACACAGTTTCGAAGATAATTGTAATTGTCTTAAAAAGTCCCTTAGATCAACTTGCCTTATAGTGATCTGCACTCCCATGGGGAGTGTAAGAGACATGTAGAGCAAGGACAGCCCTTCTGGTAAAATGGATGGGAAACAAATCAAGGTCCCAGATCCCCCTATCCCCACGGTATTGCCCTGAGAACATTCAGAAGATGGTTTCTACGCTGTCAATACAGTGAGCCACACAATTTCCATAGGTATCTTTTTTTTTTTTTTTGAGACAGGGTTTTGTTCTGTCGCTAAGGCTAGCAGTGGCACCAACTCGGCTCACTGTAGCCTTGACCTCCCAGGTTCAAGTGATCCTCCCACCTCATCCTTACAAGTAGCTTAGACCACAGATGCCCGTCACTGTGCCTGGCTAATTTTTTGTTATTGTTGAGATGGGATCTCCCTGTGTTGCCCAGGCTGATCTCAAACTCCCAGGCTTACATGATTCTCCCAACTCAGTCTCCCAACATGCCAGGATTACAGGTGTGAGTCACTGTGCCCACATCTCACTTCTGATAGCATATAAAAGGAGAAATTCCGGCCGGACGCAGTGGCTCACGCCTGTAATCACAGCACTTTGGGAGGCCGAGGCAAGCAGACCACGAAGTCAGGAGATCAAGACCATCCTGGCTAACATGGTGAAACCCTGTCTCTGCTAAAAATACAAAAAATGAGCCGTGGGTGGTTTTGGGTGTCTGTAGTCCCAGCTACTCGGGAGGCTGAGGCAGGAGAATGGCATGAACCCGGGAGGCGGAGCTTGCAGTGAGCCGAGATTGTGCCAGTGCATTCTAGCCTGGGCAACAGAGTGAGACTCCATCTCAAAGGAAAAAAAAAAAAAAGGACAAATTCCAGCCAGGCTCTGCGGCTCACACCTGTAATCCCAGCAAATTGGGAGGCTGAGGCAGGCGAATCACAAGGTCAAGAGATCAAGACCATCCTGGCCAACACGGTGAGACCGCCCCCCCTACTAAAAATACAAAAAAAAAAAGAAAAAATTAGCTGGATGTGGTGGCACACACCTGTAGTCCCAGCTACTCCGGAGGCTGAGGCAGGAGAATAGCTTGAACCCGGGAGTCGGAGGTTGCAGTGAGCCAAGATCACACCACTACATACCAGCCTGACAACAGAGTGAGAGTATGTCTCAAAAGAAAAAAAAAAGGAGAAAGTCCTTCTCTTGCTAAAGTTATAAGCAAGGCTTAGACTGAAATCTTCACATTCTTTT
Source organism: Colobus angolensis palliatus (assembly GCF_000951035.1). Lineage (NCBI taxonomy): Eukaryota > Metazoa > Chordata > Mammalia > Primates > Cercopithecidae > Colobus > Colobus angolensis. The sequence goes on along the minus strand of NW_012119265.1, from coordinate 3,664,667 downwards.
CATCAAAATTAACACTTGGGCAGATTAGATAACAGACCACAATGGTCTCCAAGTCCCACCTTAATGTTTGAATTTTTACTAGAATTCTAGGCACAAGAAACAATCTGCATTCCTGATGTCCCTACATTTAAAATCTCTCTATATATATTATATATATATATATATATTTTAGATGGAGTCTCACTTTTGTTGCCCAGGCTGGAGTACAGTGGCGCAATCTCAGCTCACTGCAACCTCTACCTTCCAGGTTCAAGTGATTCTCGTGCCTCAACCTCCCGAGTAGCTGGGATTATAAGGATACACCACCATGCCCAGCAAATTTTTGTGTTTTTTAGTAGAGATGGTGTTTCACCATGTTGACCAGGCTGGTCTCAAACTCCTGACCTCAGCTAATTCGCGCCCCTTGGCCTTCCAAAGTTCTGGAATTACAGGCGTGAGCCACCATGCCTGGGCAAGCCTATATTATTTTTTTAAAAAACAACCACATCAAAAGGCCGGGCGCCGTGGTTCAAGCCTGTAATCCCAGCACTTTGGGAGGCCGAGACGGGCGCATCACGAGGTCAGGAGATCGAGACCATCCTGGCTAACACGGTGAAACCCTATCTCTAATAAAAATACAAAAAATTAGCTGGGTGTGGTGGCGGGTGCCTGTAGTCCCAGCTACTCGGGAGGCTGAGGCAGGAGAATGGCGTGAACCCAGGAGGTGGAGCTTGCAGTGAGCCGAGATTGCACCACTGCACTCCAGCCTAAGTGACAGAGCGAGACTCCATCTGAAAAAAAAAAAAAAAAA
>NW_012119265.1:3643969-3662527 GCF_000951035.1 Colobus angolensis palliatus | reverse complement strand
CTTGAACCCAGGAGGTGGAGGTTGCAGTGAGCCAAGATCACGCCATTGCACTCCAGCCTGGGTGACAGAGCAAGACCCTGTCTCAAATAAATAAATAAATAAATAAAATTTAAAAAAAAGACATGATCCAGATAAGACCATAGACCCTGGAGCTTGAACCTGGAGGTCTGGATCTTTTAAAGAACCAGGAGATGGAAGACCTGTGCATAGGAGACTAGAAGCCAAAAGAGTAACATTGCCTTAAGAAATAGAAGGCAAAAAAAAATCACAAAAGGAGAATGCAGGTTTGCATATCCCACTAATTATTATAGCACAGAAGGAATTAAACCCAGCTGCATTCCAACTACAAAAATATAATAGGCAAAGGGAAGTAGCTCATCACACACACACACAAAATCTTCAAGCCCTTTGATTCTTCTCCCCGCCCTTAGAATAAAATCAGAACCCTTTACTGTGGCCCAGCATAATCAGACATGTTCCTTTTCTCAACTCTCTTTATTCTCCCAACTTGTCTCAACTAAAATGTCATCCCCTCGGAGAGCCTTCCCTGACCATCCAGTGTAGTATTTCAGCCTTGTTTTCCTTTACAGTGCCTCCTACCTGGCACATAATAGGCACCCAATGAATATCTGTTGAATTAATAAAAATATTTATACTTTCTTTTACTGAGATATTTAATCCAGGCCACAAATGTTACAGTGGATGACTAATAAAAGTAACATGAGTAGAGAGACTTGTACATTAAAAATAGGACCTGAATAAAGGCAAAATCTAAGTCATTGCTGCAAATATGTGACCAAAAGTAGAAACCTCTGAACCCTACAAAACCTAGCCAACCAGCCAGTCATGATTTTGATGCTTCAACACAAATGACCTGTGATTTAATTACCAAGATCACTCATTGATTACAGGATATTTGCATTAGCCAGTTGGCATTTAGATAACGACTAGTATTCATTAGGTAATGCCAAATAACTTAATGTTAAACTATTTTATATTTTTAATAAACCCCTGGTCCGTTCGTTGAAAATAGCAAGAAAGAAAATGGTGGGGGTGTGGGAGTCACTGCCCTCTGGCTGCCTACTGAACAGCAATTTCCCTTTTCTTGCTTGTTAACAGAATCCTGATCTGCTACCCTATCTGTGCTTCTGGGGAGGTGGGCCCAGAACCATTGCGTGAATAATGATGGACCTCAGCTAATGGTTCTCATGGAGTGATAGATTTTGCCTCCCAGAGGACATCAGCAATGTCTGGAGACATTTCCAGTTGTCACTACTTGAGAGGACGCACGATCTGCATCTAGAAGGGAGAGACCAGGGCTGCTACTGCTCAATATCCTATAATGCACAGAACAGCTTCTACGACAAAGAGTTATCCCACCAAAAATGTCAGCAGTAACAAGGTGGAGAGAACCTGCTCTAGGGTAATCAGTGTGGTCCTAATCTCCCTGTCAGTGACTGATTCAACTCACATAATAATCTTATGGGAGTGTGAGGTGATTCTAGCCAATAAAACGCAATGGGAAGTTGGCTGAGATACTTCTGAAAAAAATCCTCTCTTATTCCTAAAAAGAGACATTCATTTTCTGTTGAAATGCATTACTTTACTAAATGAAATCATATTTACCCACAATGAGAAAAAGAGAAACACGTAATAAACCATCTCTGCTGCTAGATGCCATTGTGTCTGCAATGTGGTGTCTAGAACTATGGCTGCCATCCTGGAACCATGAGAGGAGTTAGTTGAAGAAACAGGAGGATGGCAAAGAGGAAGGATGGAAGTTACCTGAGGCTGAGGACATCAGTGCACCTCTGATTTAACCAATCCTTGAGACTTCTTGTTATATGAGATAATAAATTCCATTGCTATTTAAGTCATGTATAGGGCTTTAAAAAATATTATAGCTGAAAACATCCTGATATACATTTTATATTTTTATTTGATATGTAGGAGAGAAAATAAAATATGGGAGGAAAGACACTAACCTCCTTTGGGGGCAAGCTCTACAGTTGTCCAGCGATAAAATAATTTTGCTTTGCTGTGCTTCCAGAATGATCTTAAACTAATGATACCAGAAGTTGATAAAATCAGTGGGGGAAACAGTCTATCTATTAATGCATAAGACTGTGTTATTTAAGTAAATGAGTAGGCACTCATGTGACATTTTGAAATCTTCAAGAAAATGACATTTTCCAGTTATTGAAATTTAATTTGGGGGAGCCTGCGGCATTAGCATGAGACCAGCCAGCCTGTCCTTATTCTTCTAGCACACCTAATTCACAGGCACCTGCTACAGCAAAGGAGGAGCTGCCTGGTTAAAATAACCTAGTTACATCAGCCTGCTAAAAATGGTCCTGGGGATAGATTTCGCTCAGCATTGAGTTCTTTGAACAACAACAAAAAAAACCCAGCAACTTATTCTGCAGTTTTAGGGTTTGCTGACATTTTCTTACCAGGCATAACTATGCTTTTATTGCCAAGTCTTACTTTGAAATACCAAAGACAACTTTTCAAAAAGCGCAGGGCTTGGATATCAACATTTCCTTACCAAAAAAAAAAAAAAGCATTTGTTTTGTTAATTAGTATTGAACCTGAATACGGGTGCCATCAGATACTTTCCTTGGAAAAGTATATGGCGATTTGGCTTTTTTTTTTTTTTCTTTTTTTGTCTGTCACCCAGGTTGGAGTACAGCGGCATGATCTTGGCTCACTGCAACCTCTGCTGCCCAGGTTCAAGCGATTCTCCTGCCTCAGCCTCCCAAGTAGCTAGGATTACAGGTGCCTGCCACCACATCTGGCTAATTTTTGTAGTTTTAATAAAGATGGGGTTTCACCATCTTGGCCAGGCTGGTCTTGAACTCCTGACCTCATGATCCACCCGCCTCTGCCTCCCAAAAGTGCTAGGATTACAGGTGTGAGCCACCGTGCCCAGCCAATTTGGCTTTTTTTAAAGTGTACCATTATATAGGCTCAATCACGCCACTGTATTACAGTTCACTGTCACTGACAGAGAATCCCACTGACCTTTCACAGCAACTCACACCTTGGCCCTTCTTAAGACTGCTGAGCTATATGTATTTTTGTGTTCCTTCAGCAAGACTCACTCTGAACAGTAATGCCTACATGTATCACTAAAGTCAGCTGAGCCTTTTTGTCCTTTCTCTTGATGTCCCTCCCCTCAGCAAAGCCAAAGTGTACCTTCAAAGTAGCATAAGGACAACCTTATAAAATTACTGAATTTGTGAGCATCTCATTGCTCCTCCTGGTTCAGATCTATTCTGGTTTGCTTATCTTGGAGCTGACATTTTCACACCCAGATTTTATGCTCCTTAATGCCCCATTGCTCCTGTGGTTTCTGCCATCTGTTACTTTTACTATTGCTGCACTTTTCTAGCTTTCTGTATTTCTTTCTCTCTCCTGCCTCTGTCCCTACCATATCTCCCATATATTTTGACTTTCTTTCCAATAGGCTTGACATCTATAGTCATCACTAGCCAAGAAGACTCCTGTTGATCTGCACATGATATCCCCCTGGTCTCTGCATGTCGAGTGTAGATCTGAATCCTTTCCCTTTCTCAACTCTTTCCTCCATTCCTTGCTACTCAGGGGCTGCTTTTGCATGGATGCATGCATTTTCTTTTTTATATTTTTCAGTACTGGCAAAACTCTAGAGTTCTGTACTCTGAAAAATGCTAATATGTGTGGTAATGGCTGAGCACCGGCGCTTATGCCTATAATCCCAGCACTTTGGGAGGTCTAGGTCTAGTAGGAAGGACTGCTTGAGCCCCAGGAGTTCAAGACCAGCCTGGGCAACATAAGAAGATCCCGTCTCTACAAAAAATAGAAAAAGTTAGCTGGGCATGGTGGTGTGTACCTATAGACCCAGATACTTGGGAGGCTGAGGTTGGAGGATTGCTTGTACCCAGGAGTTCGGAGCTGCAGTGAGCTACAATTGTGCCATTGCACTCAAGCTTGGGTGACAGATTGAGACCCTGTTTCTAAAAAAAAAAAACAGTGTGGTCACTAGCTCCATTTTTAAGTTCATTAAATCCTTCTAAAAAAAATACCCTAAATATGTTTTCACGTCTGTGTGATTCTGTGTGTTGGCACATCCAAATCTGTTTGCTGTTTTTGTTGTTGTTTTTTGAGACAGAGTCTCACTCTGTTGCCCAGGCTGGAGTGCAGTGGCATAATGTCGGCTCACCACAACCTTCACCCCCCCAGGTTCAAGCGATTCTCCTGCCTCAGCCTCCCGAGCAGCTGGGACTACAGGCACGCACCACCATGCCTGGCTAATTTTTGTATTTTTGGTAGAGATGGGCTTTCACTATGTTGACGAGGCTGGTCTCAAACCCCTTGACCTTGTAATCTGCCCGCCTCGGCCCCCCAAAGTATTGGGATTACAGGCATGAGCCACTGTGGCCAGCTGGCACATCTAATTCTTAATTTCCTGCTTTAAGGAGGAAATTGTGTTCTGATAAATAAAAGCCCTATTGGAACATCACAGAAAAAAAAAAGAAACATGGAGTTTTTCAAGCTCCAAAATTATCGGCTGAGCCATCCTTCTTTCAAGAGCCTATACAAAGTATAAAATGAGTAAAGCTGGTATTCATTGCCTCTTTAATTTCCACCCTTGTGCTTCTCCTGGGTGGCTGTCAAGCCACCCAGAAAAGACACAAGCACTGTGATCCACATCAACATGTTCCTATCCACTTACTGCAGTGTCATTCCCCATGACTTCTTCCCTACCTCTCTAAACAAATTAGTTATTCCCAAGATCTATGATCGTGTGGTATACTTTGTTTCCATGTTTGCTATTTCATTTAAAACATTTTAATGTAATTTATGCATAGAGCTACCCCTTTCCCTACGTGAGCTCTTTAAGGGCATATACTACTGATTGATTGAATCAGTGAGTGGATGAATAATCAATGAGAACAATTTCATTTACTACATCGCACTAGTCAGAGATAAAAATACTTCTTCATTAAGTGCAGTGATATTTAAATTGCCACACTTGTCGATATTACATAAATGAAACAAAATTAAAGAGTATGACCCTCCCTAAAGGCCATAGCTTTGGGATCCTTTTCTGAATCGTTAACTAGTCTTCATTACCTGAATGTGCTGGAGTGAATCTTATTGGCCTTTCCAAAGGCTGATATTTTTCTTGGTGCCTTTTCAAGGGTTAGATAACTTACATGTTCTTTTCAGGGAGTTTGATTTCAAATGTTGGCAGATTGAACCTTATTATCATGGATGAGACTAAAATTTGCACATTGTTGTCAAAGATAAATTATATGAATCTGAGGCCAGGCACAGTGGCTCATGCCTGTAATCCCAATGCTTTAGAAGGCCAAGGCAGGAAGATCACTGTAGACCAGGAATTTGAGACCAGTCTGGGAAACATAGCAAGATCCTATCTCTAAAAAAAAAAAAAAAAATTTTTTTTTGAGACAGAGTCTCGCTCTGTCACCCAGGCTGGAGTGCAGTGGTGTGATCTCGGCTCACTGCAAGCTCCGCCTCCCAAGTTCACACCATTCTCCTGGCTAATGTTCTGTATTTTTAGTAGAGATGGGGTTTCACCGTGTTAGCCAGGATGGTCTCGATCTCCTGACCTCGTGATCCGCCCGTCTCGGCCTCCCAAAGTGCTGGGATTACAGGCATGAGCCACTGCGCCCGGCCTACAAAAAATTTTTTTAAAGTAGTGGGGCATATTAGCACACCCGGTAGTCTGAGCTACTTGGAAGGCTGAGGGAGAGGACTTCCTGAGCCGAGGAGTTGCAGACCAGCCTGGGCAACATAGTGAAACCCCATCTCTATAAAAAAATTCAAAACTTAGCCAGGCATAGTTGTACGTGCCTGTAGTCTCAGCTACTAAGGAGGCTGAAGTGGGTGGGTCACTTGAGCCTGGGAGGCCAAGGCTACAGTGAGCTGTGATCACACCCCTGCACTGCAGCCTGGGTGACAGAATGAGATTCTGTCTCAAAAAAAAAAAAAAAAAGCCGGGCACGGTGGCTCAAGCCTGTAATCCCAGCACTTTGGGAGGCTGAGACGGGCGGATCACGAGGTTATGAGATCGAGACCATCCTGGCTAACACGGTGAAACCCCATCTCTACTAAAAAAATACAAAAAACTAGCCAGGCGCGGTGGCGGGCACCTGTAGTCCCAGCTACTCAGGAGGCTGAGGCAGGAGAATGGCGCGAACCCGGGAGGCGGAGCTTGCAGTGAGCCGAGATCGCGCCACTGCACTCCAGCGTGGGTGGCAGAGCGAGACTCTGTCTCAAAAAAAAAAAAAAAAAGAAAAAAAATTAGCCAGGCATGATGTCATGCACCTGTGTTCCCAGCCACTTGGGAGGCTGAGGTGGGAGGATCACTTGAGCCCAGAAGGCTGAGGCTGCAGTGAGCCGTGTTCATGCCACTGCACTTTAGCCTAGGTGACAGAGGGAGACCCTATTTCAAAATAAATAAATAAATAAAAACACAATTTAATATTCATCTAAGTGACAATTGAATCTGACAATTTTTTTTTAGCAATAGAGATCAAAGTAAAAAAACCTGACAACATTTTAATCCAGTCCAAGTACCCTTTTATTTGATTCTCTGTCAGTCTTATGGAACTATCAGCAAAATCTAAATCCAGAGCCGGACTTACAAGTACCTAATTCTTTTTTAAAAGCTGTTTTCAAATACTCAAGAGAATGCGAACTACTTTTTTCCTATATATTATTTTCCCCTATTCATTGAGGTAAAAAATAGAGAAAGGGCCAGAAAACATTTCGTTCATGTGATAAAAGCAAATTGCAAAACAACACACACAATATGCTACCATTTATACAAATCTTTTTTTTTCTTTTTTTTTTTTTTTGAGACGGAGTCTTGCTCTGCCGCCCAGGCTGGAGTGCAGTGGCCGGATCTCAGCTCACTGCAAGCTCCGTCTCCCGGGTTCACGCCATTCTCCTGTCTCAGCCTCCCAAGTAGCTGGGACTACAGGCGCCCGCCTCATCGCCCGGCTAGTTTTTTGTATTTTTAGTAGAGACGGGGTTTCACCGTATTAGCCAGGATGGTCTCGATCTCCTGACCTCGTGATCCGCCCATCTCGGCCTCCCAAAGTGCTGGGATTACAGGCTTGAGCCACCGCGCCCGGCCTATACAAATCTTAAAAACATACAAATCACACACACACACACAACAATACTTGGTATTGCTTATGGACAGCTACAATTGCAATAAAAGCTTAAAGACATGAGTGAAAAATATCCAAAACAACTTCAGAATAATAGTTACCCCTGGGGAAAAAGGAAGGGGGAAAGAATTGGAATGGAGCACAAAAGAGCTTCAATTTTATCCATAACATCATATTTAAGAAAGAAAATATGTGAACAAAAATGGTAAATCTGTGGATGTTTGTAAAATTACTCTGACCTTTTTTGCATCTTAGATATATCTCATAAAAGTAACAAGTAAATGCAGATTTTTCACTTAAAAAATTTAGAAGAAGTTGTGATGTGAATACCTTTGAGAAGAAAACCAATAAACTTATTAATTACCTCTAGGTAACTCTAGGTAATATTGACATGAAACAAAAAAACCTTAGATTCATTCTTATTTTCTGTTCTTATCCCAAAGCATTTGTGAAACATAGACACTATTAGCTAAACATTTAAAAGCCTTACTATATAAAACATAATTCTTTGTTAAGTGGAAAAAGTGAAGCTATTATTTCTACCACTATTTATGGGCATGACTGCTCTATTTTTCCACTGAGAAGACAATAACAGATCCTAGGCATTTATAAGACACGTGGAATCTGAAGTCTAGGGGCAGGCAAATGCTTCTGTAATGCTGTGAAGAGCACACACGGAAATGGCAATGAGATAGATATCAAAGTTCTCCTTTCACCCCTAAATCATCCTCCTATCAGTTTCTTTTCTAGTTGGTTCCATACTCTTGAAAAGGGAGTTCCGTGACCTCCCTCATGGGATGTGCGACAGGGGTGTGGCTCCTTATGGGAGGGGGAGCATGCAGACAGGCAGGTGCAGGAGCTGGGGTGAGCACTTTTGGGCTCCAGCCCCATGGTTGCATCTAGGGATGGGTGCCTGCAACTCCTGAAGCCCCAGTGGGCATGTTACAGTGCTCTTTTAACTTGGCCATCCACAGAGAGCTTAAGTGTTAACCAGCTCAATGCCTTCTTGGTACCCGGGTTCTTGTCTGGCATCCAGGAATAATCAGGTCACATGGACAAATTGAGGGATGGTAAATGCAGGATATTTTACTGCCAGATGGAAGTGGCTCTCAGCAGAACGAATGGAGAGATGGAAGGAGGATGGAGTGGGAAGATGATCTTCCCCTGGAGTTCAGCCATCCCACGGCTTATCTCCTATCCAACCATCCCCAGCCAAACTCTCTCGATGTTTAAATGCTTCTTCTGTTCTCTCCTTTTCTTCCGTGCCACGTCACTCTTTTATTCCTCTGCTCTTCTGTTCATCTGCCCATGGAGCCTGGGGTTTGGGGTTTATATGGGGACAGGATGGGGGGCGTGGCAGGCCAAAAGGCAACATTTGGGCACAAAAAGAGGAGCGCCTGTTTTCATTTAAGGCCATGGGTTTCCAGGCTTGGGGGTGGGGCCTTTGCCAGGGAACTGCCCTCTTCTACCCATTATTTCCCTGACTCCTGCCCGTATCCTTCTCAGAGTGTGTACACAAAACAAAGAGATTCGTGGCTGACCTGTTACAAAACAGTACCATTCAATGCCAAGCACAGTGGAGGGCCCAGGGAGCCAAGAAATACATAAGGAGAAATGTACAGGATCCCAGCCTTGTCTTTATGGAGATGCAGCAAAGTCTGTGGTCACACTGCATCACATGCCCAAATTCTTGATCCATATGCTTCATGCAAAATAAATTGCAAATATATTGTTAGGGCTAATGAAGCCTCAGCAGGCTCTAAACAAAAAGCTGAATAATTATTAAAACCTTTTACTTTTGCCTAAAAAGTATAAAAGTCTTGTTGAAAAAAAGAAAAGGCGGCACTTATTTTAAAGGAGTTAGTGCCAGAGACCTATGTCAAAAGCTCCACCCAACATAAAGAAATCATTCTGGGATAATATTAGGTACCTGATGAGAAGGAGAGCTAGTAACAGCAAAGTACATTCAGAGGGCTTTTGCTAGCTGAGAACACCCTGGGTTCTGTGCAAGGCATTCTACAACCTTTTCCCATGCTGGTCTTTACTTACCTCAGGGGAGTAGATGGCAACTTAGAACTCAAGGTAGATTTGTTTTTCCTTAAAGAAATGTGAAGGTAACATCTAAAGGCCTCTTCTACAACAAACAGATCAAAGGCTCCTTGAAAGCATTTACAGGCAGTGGTTTACAGCCTTAGCTGCACTTTAGAATCACCTAGGGAGCTTTGGAAAAGTACGATGCATAGTGACAGCCCCAGAGCAACTGAATTAGAATCTCTGGGAGGAGGAGCCCAGGCATGCGTGATTTTGATGAATAAGGAAGAATTACTGCCAAAGGGACAGGGAGTGCTGGCCAAAGTGCTGGTCTTGGGGAGGGGGGTGGGCTATGCAGGGAAGCTTGATTTCTATCACGTTTGCCTATTTCATGGTGTAAATATTCCCATCGTGGCCAATTTCAAGCTACTAATGTGAAGCTGGGAAGAGATGCGTATAATCTGCTCTCACTAGCACCTGAGTGCTAGCTCCACCACAACACAGGAGCTTTTGATGATGAAGTTACAGTAAGGGATGGAAAGGCAACATAGTATGTCCTGGGGCTTTTCTGTCCCATCTATAACATCTCACCCCCAACAGGAAGATAAGAGAAGAATCAACTGGAACCAGCGGCTCCTGGGTCAGGTAGGAAGGTGAGCCAAAAGAAGATCCCAAGTATCTGTTAGTGTGAAGGACACCAAGACAAGGTCTCTCTTGCTCCTGTAGAAGATCCACATTGAGATGGAGTTGGCCTCCTGATGAAGGGAGCCTTTCTCTGGGATCCTGACCCAATGAAGGCAGCATATGATTCATACAAGATGCAGAGCCCTGGATCTCCATGACAGTACAGTTGAATGTTCCTTTTTCCCTGGGTATCTGGTCATCCAGAGGATTCCCTAGTGATCCTCTTGGGCCTCTGCCAAATATTCCATTTGGAATATAAGGATTCTTTTCCAGACATCCGAATGCATGCATTTTCTCCTCTTAAATTATCAGGGTTTCTCTCAACCAACACAACTCCCAGCTCATTATCATAAGCCTTTCTTTTATAGGTAATAAGATAGCTTTGATAATAGCCAGCTTTTCTTTTGAATTTTTCTGAAAGAATTTGGTTTCTATTTTATAGGTGTTCAGCTCTTTACATGCATGACTGATCTTTACATCTGCTTTCAAAAGATTCTTCTCTGTATTTATAGGGCAAACTTTCTCTGAATTGTTTTTTCAGTGAAAATTCATCTTTTTCCTTGATGCAATTCTGAAAGAACTTAAAGTTTCTGCCAAAGCTTTGGCCTCTCCCTTCCTGATTTGTTGTTGTTGTTGGTTTTTGTTTGTTTGTTTTTTTCCTGCAATGACCCGTACTCATTTGGAGACTTTTAAGATGATCTTTAAGTGTGTCAATTAATTTACCTTCTTTCAGTTAGTGTACATTTAGTTTCTTTTTCTTCAAGAGGTTTTAAATGATTAACTTATCCATACCAATCCATTTATTCAAGCTCCTTTTGGTTTATCTTCATTATATCCAAATGTAAGTTTCCACCATCTAGGCTCGCTTCTTCAAGAATGGCAGCCTAATCTCCCACTTTTAGCGCATGTTCACCCAGAAGCTTGCTTTTTATCATTTAGAGCTTGTCCCTTGTGGCTGGGAGCAGTGGTTCATGCCTGTAATCCCAGCACTTTGGGAGGCTGAGGCAGGAGGATCACTTGAGCCCAGGAGTTCGTACACTAGCCTGGGCAACATAGGGAGACCCTGTCTCTACAAAAAATTTAAAAATGAGCCGGGCAGGTTGGTACACAGCTGTAGTCCCAGCTACTTGGGAGGCTTAAGTGGGAGGATCACTTGAACTGGGGAAATCAAGGCTGCAGTGAGCTAAGATTGTGCCATTGCACTCAAGCCTGTGCAACAGAGCAAGACCGTGTCTCAAACACAAACAAAAAGCCTTGTCCCATGTGCAATTTAGAGTTTCTAACTTTTTTTTCAGTTAGATAAGGTAATTTACTCTCCCATTCCACTTTTCACTTTGTGCTTGCTTTTTTTTGTTTTGTTTTGAGACAGAGTCCAGCTCTGTCGCCCAGGCTGGAGTGCAGTGGTGCAATCTTGGCTCACTGCAACCTCCGCCTCCCAGGTTTAAGTCATTCTTCTGCCTCAGCCTCCCAAGTAGCTGGGATTACAGGCGTGCACCACCAGGCCTGGCTAATTTTTTGTATTTTTTTTTTTTTTTCAGTACAGATGGGGTTTCGCTGTGTTAGCCAGGTTGGTCTCGAACTTCTGGGCTGAAGTGATCCTCCTGCCTCAGCCTCCCAAAGTGCTGGGATTATGGGATTACACTGTTAACAATGGACGCCACCACGTCCAGCCCTTTATGTTTTCTTGAAAACCAGAATTTTCATCCAAAGCATCTTTTAGTGCTTCTGAACTTGTTTTCATTCTTGTCATGTATTTTGAAAACTGTTTTGGTTGCAGCTACTTAAAGTTGTATGTGTTTTGATGCATCTTCTAAAGACTGAATCTTTCTTTTAAGTCAATCATACCTCAACTTGTTTTAAATGTTCAGATTTCTCTTCTATCAGTCCTTTTCTCAAACTCTTTATTTTAAGCCCAAGAAAAGAGTTGAAAATTTCCAGCTCTTTATTAATGGCCTCCAGTTTTTCTGTTTTTGATCATTTGTTCTCAAATGTAACTTCTGTTAAAATTATTCAAGGTCTCTCAATTCCTTTATTTATTTATTTTTTCTTGAAGTGGATTCTTTATTTTGCATTATTACTGGGACCACTGATGAAATTTAATGAGGTTTCAGGATTAGATACCACTAATTACCAATGTTAATTCCCTGATTTTTGTGTGATTAAATAAGAGAGCGTTCTACGTAAACCCCTGAAAATATTTGGGGGTGGGTGATAGGGCGTCACAAATAGTGATTACTCCCAAACAGTTTAAGATTATGTTTTTTGGTTTTTTGTTTGATTTGTTTTTGGGACAGAGTCTTGCTCTGTCACCCAGGCTGGAGTGCAGTGATGCAATCTCGGCTCACTGAAACTTCCGCCTCCCAGGCTCAAGGGATTCTTCTGTCTCAGCCTCCCCAGTAGCTGGGATTACAAGTGTGTGCCACCATACCCAGCTAATTTTTGTATTTTTAGTAGAGACGAGGTTTCACCGTGTTGGCCAGGCTAGTCTTGAACTCCTGACCTCAAGTGATCTGCCTGCCTCAGCCTCCCAAAGTGCTGGGATTACAGGCATGAGCCACTGCACCCAGCCAATATTTTTTTAAAAAAGGTTTCTGGCCGGGCGCAATGGCTCACGCCTATAGTCTCAACACTTTAGGAGGCCGAGGTGGGCGGATCACAAGGTCAGAAGATCAAAACCATCCTGGCTAACACGGTGAAATCTCATCTCTACTAAAAATAAGCCGGATATGGTGGCACGCGCCTGTAGTCCCAGCTACTCAGGAGGCTGAGGCAGGAAAATCGCTTGAACCCAACGCAGAGGTTGCAGTGAGCAGAGATCGGGCTACTGCATCCAGCCTGGGCAACAGAGAGAGACTGTCTAAAAAAAAAACAGGCCGGGCGCGGTGGCTCAAGCCTGTAATCCCAGCACTTTGGGAGGCCAAGACGGGCAGATCACGAGGTCACAAGATCAAGACCATCCTGGCTAACACGGTGAAACCCCGTCTCTACCAAAAAATACAAAAAAAACTAGCCGGGCGAGATGGAGGGCACCTGTAGTCCCAGCTACTCGGGAGGCTGAGGCAGGAGAATGGTGTGAACCAGGGAGGCGGAGCTTGCAGTGAGCTGAGATTCGGCCACTGCACTCCAGCCTGGGCGACAGAGCAAGACTCTGTCTCAAAAAAATAAATAAATAAAATAAATAAATAAATAAAATAAAAATAAAACAAACAGACAAACAAAAAGGTTCTGCACTGCACTTGCAACTTTAGTGTAAGTTTCAGGTTAAAAGAAAATAATGACCTTATTTTTTAGTGCAGTTTTTAGGTTCACAGCAAAATTAAGCAGAAAGCACAGAGAGTTCCCATATATCCCCATTCCCACATATGCACAACCTCAATCACTATCAAGATCCCACACTACAGTGATACATTTGTTACAACTGATGAACCTACATTGATACATCATTATCACCCAAGGTCCATAGTTTACATTAGGTCTCACTCTTGGTGTTATATATTCTTTGGGTTTTGAAAAATGTTTAATGGAATGTATCCACCGTTGCAGTATTGTACAGAATAGTCTCACTGCCCTAAAATTCCTCTGTGCCCTGACTATTCACACCCCTTCCCCCAGTCCCTGGTAACCACTCATCTTTTTACCATCTCCATAATTTTGCATTTTCTAGAATGTTATATACTTGAAATCATACAGTATTTAGCCTTTTCTTTCCTTTTATTTTTTTTTTTTAGACAGTCTCTGTCGCCCAGGCTGGAGTGCAGTGGTACAATCTTGGCTCACTGCAACCTCCACCTCCCGGGTTCAAGCAATTCTCCTGTCTCAGTCTCCCAAGTAGGTGAAATTACAGGCATCCACCACCATGCCTGGCTAATTTTTGTATTTTTAGTAGAAATGAGGTTTCACCATGCTGGCCAGGCTGGTCTCGAACTCCTGACCTCAGGTGACCCGCCCACCTCAGCCTCCCAATGTGCTGGGATTACAGGTGTGAGCCACCTGGGAGCTAACGCACCCAGCCATAGTAGCCTTTTAAAAATTCTTCTGAATGAGGTTAAGATTGTAAAATATTTAATGTCTTTCTCCAGAAGGGCAAAAGTGGCCAGTCATTTGTCTCTACTTGCATAAAGTAGACTTTTAATAATTAGAAATATAACTATGAGTACCACCATTTTCCACAGCAATCCATGAGGACATGGGCCTGGGATGAGGTACCTGGTTATGCCGCCACCACCTGGTACAGTATCCCTAGGACAGGTGTGACACAGAGCATCATCATCATCACTCTGAATCCCTCAGGTTGCCAGGACACTGCCAGCCACATCAGATGCAGAGAGCACCAGCGAGCATTGCACGTAGAACCAAACCAGCAGCTGGCAACAGGCACAGACCTCAGTAGAAGCAGGGGACGGAAGCCCATAAAATGCTGGCCAAAAGCTTTTCCTTCCCTGAGTTCATATTTCATTCCAAGGCCATGAGGGCTTTATTCTGCACAAAGGTCAAAGAAAACTCCCCATTCTCAGCTCCCTCCTTGATTTTTGTCTAGCCTTTGAATGTGAATGGGGCAATTTACTGGAGGAGTCATATAAATAGTTTCAACTTACTTTACTACTTTTAACATTAAAAAGCTAAGGACGAGTCCGGGCGCGGTGGCTCACGCCTATAATCCCAGCACTTTGGGAGGCCGAGGAGGGCAGATCACAAGGTCGAGTTCGAGACCAGCCTGGCCAATATGGTGAAACCCCATCTCTACTAAAAATACAAAAAAAATTAGCTGGGCATGGTGGTGCATGCCTGTAATCCCAGCTACTCGGGAGGCTGGGCCGGAGAATTGCTTGAACCTGGGAGGCAGAGGTTGCAGTGAGGCAAGATCTCGCCACTGCACTCCAACCTGGGCGACAGAGCAAGACTCCACCTCTACTAAAAATACAAAAAAAATGAGCCGGGCGTGGCGGTGCATGCCTGTAATCCCAGCTACTCAGGAGACTGAGGCAGGAGAATTGCTTGAACCCAGGAGGCGGAGGTTGCAGTGAGCCAAGATCTCACCACTGCACTCCAACCTGGGTGACAGAGCAAGACCCCATCTCAAAAAAAAAAAAAGCCAAGGAGGAAGCAAGTGGTACTTTCAAAGTCTTCATGTTTCTAGAATGTGGAGTCCAACTGTGATCAAGGAAATAATTATTCTTGCATGATTCCTCCATGTGGTAGTGAAACGTTTGATGACACAAAAGCCCTTCAGGTTGCTACTATTCAAAATAATAATCTGAGGGGGTATTGAGTGCTGGAGGGATCTCCTCTCTCTCACAAAGGCAAGAGTATTGGGCCACCTGAGTATCTTTTCAATGTAGCACCTGAAAAGTGCCACAGTCTCCAGTCCTGGAGCCAGGACTGGTCCAGTTCAATGAGTAGCTCTATCTTAACAATGAAACTGTGGCTCAGCTGGGGATTGGTTGATTTTAACTGGGTAGGGATGAGTAGGTTTGCTGACCTCAGCTGGCCTTGCTCATATGTCCCAGGGTTACCTGGGGTTCAGCTGATCTGGGCTAAACTGGGCAGCTCTTCTCATCTCAGCTGGACTTGCTCATGTGTTTTGGGGTCAGCAGGGGGTCAGCTGATGTGGGCTGGGCAGGGCAAGCTCAATGTATTTCTGGGTCAGCTGGGAGTCAGTTGAGGTAGGCTGTCCCTAGCTATGCACTGGGACCTGCCTTACCTTTCTCTCATTCTCTTCCTAGAACAACAGGAGAGCTCACTCTTGTCTTCTTTTGGCTATAGCAGAGGCACAAGAAAACCCAAAGGTTTTTTGGGTAATGATCCAATCTGTATTTTGAAACATTTTCTCTGGCTGCAGGATGTCAGCAACTATTTTGACAGCCTTTTCTCTCCATGAAGTCCTCATCCTCACGGAAAAAAAAAGTTATCTAGAACTGGAATATAGAGTAAGTGCAGATGTGAATGTCCATTGCTTCTTTTGTTTCTATGGTTCCCTTCACCAGCTCCAGAACCACACCATCTTTGCCAGGATCTGCACCTGCAAAATGCAGGCCCTGTACTCTCCCTCCTTCCCCATGTAACTCCATCTTGAAACAAACGCTTGAATCTAGTTAGCAGAATCTACATCACTCGTATGCACCCTGACAAGAAGGAAACCTTGGAAAGGGAGTTTGGGGTTCCACATTGAGAAGGCAGGATTTCTACTGAGGAACTGTGATAACAAGGAGAGACTATTTGGAAGATTTCGGGCAGCTGCGAATGACAGATGTTCATGACAGTTGCCGTATTTGTCTCATGTGAACTGGCTACTCAGGACAAAGCTGCTCATCTATAGACTGGACATAAAGCAAAGCATTGCCACTTAAGATGGCTTGTAGAAGCGCTCTGCCCAGTAGGAACAAAGAAGGATAAACTGGCCCAATTTCATCCTCTTTCAGGGAATCTGAAAGTGAGACATACAAAGAGGGTCAGCAGTGAGCAGGCAGAGAAAGTCAGGTTACAAGAATGGGAGTCAGACAAAAGTAGGAAGCAGAGCGACACCGTCATCTGAGTCAGATGCGATAGTTACAAAACCTGTTATGGTGTCAGTACATTTGCCACAGTATCTGGACTGAGATTCTAATTTTGTGTGGAGCCTGATGTAGAACTCCCATCACATCGGACTTGAAAACATCTCTGCTCTTTTCATCTATAAAAATCCAACCCACCGCACCCATAGAAAAGACAAAATACAATATAAAGCAGCAAATTCTGTGTCCAAAGGTGGCCCACCAGATTTGAGTTCCTAAAGGGGCCATGTGTGGTTAATTTGTGTATCATGCCCAAGCATCTAGTACTTTTGGGAAGCACCCAGGAGATGGTCATTGAAAATTGAAATGAGGGTTTTAGCAGTAAGTGTTATGAGATTCAGAGTAGAGAACAATCACTGTTATAACTGTAGTGCATTACATATGCTGGGTTTATCCTCTCACCACAGATCCATAATCTGCCTTTCCTCTGCCCTCCTCTGTATCTTACAAGGATGATTTCTAAGGACTGCATGCACTGTCCTCCCTTATTCTGTGGCTTCTTATTGGGAACGGCCAAAGAGAAGCACTACTCCTGGTAATGGGAAGAGGGAAAGAGGAATTGGTTTCCTACCACCCTCTATGGCCACAGCTACTGCCAGGTTCTGTTTTCCACAGCTCCGGCTGCCCAGTCTATGGTGACACTGCGCCTTTCCTTTGTCTCTTCAGGCCTGCGGTGGTAAGAGATTTTAGCTGTCATAAATCCCTGGGTGCTTTACTAGCCTTTGATGGGTCCCTCAATCCTGCCCACCCCTCTGAAAATAGTCTCTTTATTAAATTCTTCAGTGAAACCCATTAAATGTGTCATCTATTTCTAGCCAGCACCCTGACTGATACACTGCATTCATATTCCAAAAAGGAGGGAATAGCTCTGTACTTGTCCCCAAGTAGTCTTACTACCTGATCTTACCAAGGAGGGCAAGTTCACACAGTCTGAAAGAATGTACAAAACAGCCTTTTGCTTCTAGCACTGGAGATACAGGAGTGATTCCTCTGTTCCTTCTAGCAGTTTCTACTCCCCCAGATTCTCTCACTGGGGCCAGGTCTCAGCCTCTCCTTCTCCCATCCCCTTCACAGAGAAGCCTCCTCTCCTGTTGTCTCTCTCTCTCTCTCTTTCTCTGTCTCTCTTTAATCTCTCTTTCTCTTGACTCCAGGAACCCACTGCTCCTGGTGCTGACTGTCAGTCTTTGGACCTGGTCTGGTTTTTCCAGATGGGGTTGGGGTTTCCAATACTGGAAGCTCAAGGTAGAAGGAGAAAAAAGAGGCCTTCTTGGTGGTCTTCCCTCAGGTTGTGGTGTCTATAAAATAATCAGACTGTTTTAACAGGTAAGATTAAACATCCTGTAGGTGTTTCCTGCATTTGCTGGAAGGTGTGCCAGATGGCTGGGTGTCTTCGATTAGGTTGACTCTAGAAAGAGAAAGGGAAAAGGTGGAGATTGGACCTCCATCTTAGCACCTTAGGAACTCTTTCTTTGAGGCTGGGTGCAGTGGCTCACGCCTATAATCCCAGCACTTTGGAAGGCTGAGGCAGGCGGATCACAAGGTCAGGAGTTCAAGATCAGCCTTGCCAATGTGGTGAAATGCTGCCTCTACTAAAAATAAGAAAATTAGTTGGGCATGGTGGCATGCATCTGTAATCCCAGCTATTTGGGAGGCTGAGGCAGGAGAATCGCTTGAACCCGGGAAGCAGATGTTGCAGTGAGCCAGATCACGCCATTGCACTCCAGCCTGGGCGTGGCAGAGAGACTCTGTCTCAAAAAAGAAAACAAAAAGCCAAAGGGAAAACAAAGAAACTGACTTGAGCTGAGCTTTGAAAAAGAGATAAAATTAGGCTGGGTGTGGTGGTTCACACCTGTAATTCCAGCACTTTGGGAGGCTGGGATGGGCAGATCACTTGAGTTCAGGAGTTTGAGACCAGCCTGAGCAACATGGTGAAATTCCATTTCTACAAAAAATACAAAAATTAGCCAGGCATGAAAATTAGCAAGGCACAGTCCTGTTGTCCCAGCCTACTCAAGAGGCTGAGGTGGAAAGACGGCTTGAGCCTGGGAGGCAGAGGTTATAGTGAGCTGAGATCACACCACTGCACTCCAGCCTGGGCAACAGAG
>NW_012119265.1:3633183-3643589 GCF_000951035.1 Colobus angolensis palliatus | reverse complement strand
AAAAAAAAAAAAAAAAATAGAAGATGGAAAAGGTTGTGTCCTCTGACCAACATCTCCCCATTTCCCTCCCCAGCTCTGGCAATCATCAGTCTATACTCTTGCTTCTCAGTGTTCCAATTTTTTAGAATACACATATGAATGAGATCATGTGGTATTTCTTTTTGTGCCTGGCTTATTTCACTTAATATATATAATGTCCTCCAGGTAAATCCATGCTATTGCAAATGACAAAGATTAGTTCTTGACCCACAGATTTAATGTGAAGTCTTTCTCAGAGGTGTCACTTACTCATAACTTCAGATAATCACCTTTGCAATTGTCTCCAATCCTCACTGTGTTTCAGGCCTCCATTTCCAACTCCACTAGGAGGCACGGTAGCCATCTAAAGGCAGTATACCTCAAACTGAAATCTTTCATCCTAAACTATTAATAGCTGTCTGCAAGTTTTTCTATTCTTACCAAGCATGCCTTTCTCTCAGTCTCTCAATTTTAAAACTTTGAGGTCATTCTTATCTTCTACTTTTCCTTTTCTACCACATTTAGGCCATAAGCAAAGTGTAGTTTCTTCTATAAACTTTTCAAGAACCACTACTAGGGCATAGCCCCTTCACAATCTCACATCTGAATAAGTGTGTTTATTTTTTAACTTGTCATTTTCTCTACCCTTCCAACTCAATTTATATGTGAATTATGAAAAACCGCCCTGCTTTAAAGACTCCTCAAAACTCTTATCCTAGCACTTAAGGCCCCCAAATTGGTTCTTTACTTAGCTCACCCAGCTGGGCATGGTGGCCTGCACTTGTGGTTCCAGCTACTCAGAAGGCTTAGGTGAGATCTCTTGGGAGGTGGAGGCTGCAAAGTTCTAAGATTGTGCCTGTGAATAGCCACTGCTCTCCAGCCTGGGTGACAAAGCGATATGCTCTTAAACAAAAACATCAAGTGGCTTTTGAGTTTTCTGAAGTCTGGAATTTTGCAGTCCGGATAGATATGGTCGCTCTGCCCCATAAAGTTATTTGGACCCAGGGGTCTCCTTCTAGCTCACCACCCTGATGACATTCCTGGGGTAGAGCCCTAATTCTCATTATACAAGGCAGGATTTCTGCTCCAGGAAACAGGATGGAGGAAGTGACAAAAAAGGAGTACAGGGGCACATTTGAAGGAAGGCTCCTAGGAGCTGTTAGCATCACTACCCTTATCACATGGCCATATCCACCTAACAAGTAGGCTAGGAAATGAACTTTTTTTCTTTTTTCTTTTCTTTCTTTCTTTCTTTTTTTTTTTTTTTTTTTTTTTGAGACGGAGTCTCATTCTGTCGCCCAGGCTGGAGTACGGTGGTGTGATTTCAGCTTACTACAACCTCTGTCTCCTAGGTTCAAGTGATTCTCCTGCCTCAGCCTCCCAAGTAGCTGGTGTTACAGGTGTACACCACTACCACCTGGCTAATTTTTGTATTTTTAGTAGAGACAGGGTTTCACCATGTTGGCCAGGCTGTTCTTGAACTCCTGACTTCAAGTGATTCGCCTACCTCGGCCTCCCAAAGTGCTGGGATTACAGGTGTGAGCCACTGCTCCCAGCCTGAAATGAACTTTTTTACTCGGGAGGCTTAGGTGAGATCTCTTGGGAGGCCATTTGTCTGGCTAAACATTCTATTACTGTGCAATGCAGGGGTAATAAATACTGGGGGACAATAGGCACTTTCGGCAACTTGAATAAATGAACCTATTAGAGTTGATTGATCTAAGCCTAGGTGACAAAATTAGTAACTTACATGGGAGAGTAGTTATTCATTTATAATCTGTCAAACAGGACAGGCAAGATGAGAGAAAATTCCCAATTCGGGCCGGGCGCGGTGGCTCATACCTGTAATCCCAGCACTTTGGGAGGCCGAGGCGGGCGGATCACAAGGTCAGGAGATAAAGACCATCCTGGCTAACACAGTGAAGCCCCGTCTCTACTAAAAAAAAATACAAAAAAATTAGCCGGGCGTGGTGGCAGTCCCAGCTACTCGGGAGGCTGAGGCAGGAGAATGGCGTGAACCGGGGGGGCGTAGCTTGCAGTGAGCCGAGGTCTCATCACTGCACTCCAGCCTGGCAGAGCAAGACTCCATCTCAAAAAAAAAAAAAAAAAAAAGAAAGAAAGAAAGAAAGAAAGACACTTCCCAATTCAGAGGAATGAAATAATGAAAAGGGAAGAATAAATGGTAAGTTAAAATAACTCTGTTTATATACCACTTCTGCCACCTAACAGTTGGGCAATCTTTAACAAGTTGCATAGCCTCAATAAGTATATGATCTGTCTGTAAAATGCAGATAACATCATCTACTCTACAAAGCTGGGAAAAGATTGAGATAATATTTGTTAGGTGCTTTGTAAGCAATAATACTCAGATCACAGTTATTATTAGTAATAACAAAGCTTACAATGATGTAGTAAATATTTTAGAAAACATTGATTAAAAGTGATATGAGACTTGTTATCTTTTAAAATCACTTTTTAAAAACATATTGAACTTGTAGTTAATTTTTTAAAATTCTCACTATTTTTTCCCCTGCTGGTCAGGTCTCATTTGTTAAATTGTGTATCCAAAAACCAGTTGAGCAAATATTCTCATTGTATCATAACAAACTCATGAACGCAAAGCCAGAAACTTCAGATTAAAAATAAATTTTGATTCTAATATTATAATATTTATACATTCATTTTTATAGCAAAATAAATTTCACAAAATTATAATAAACTAAATAAATGGAGTCCCAAATTTTACACGTACTCTCTTTTGCATAAAGAATAGGAATTAGTTTGGAAAAGGATCTCACTGGCTTTGTGTAGTGCATTTACAAGTTATAGTGGGAAGAGCAAAGGGGCTAGCCTCATTTCTACTACACAATGGCCTCACTGCAAGGTAATATCTTGGTCTGCAAGGCAGCCATAAGGTCAGGAGATTGGTTACATACAGGTAGATGAATTAAGTGAGCGTATTGAGATGAGAGCTGGGTTTTTCTCTGTCACAAAAGGGAATTAACTGTTCAGAAAGGGAGAAAACTAAACCTGGAAGCAGTGATCTCCTAGTAGCAATGATCACACCCAGCACCCAGATGGAGGCTTCTGAATACCATTCTCCACTAACAGAATCCAGAAATCCTTGAAGAAATGGTTGATTTTAGGACTGGAACAAGGACAGTACAAAATGTTCCTGGAACATCTTGTTTGTCACGAAAGTAGGAAAGCAATCAAAGAATGATGAGGACATGTTAGAAGAAGTCCTAGTTTGAAGGGCTTCCATTAGCTAAATCTGGAACAATTTGAATATCAAAATAAATGATAGCAACAGATTATCCATTGAATAAAACAGATAAACAAGGGAGAAGGAAAAGCTTTTTTTTTTTTTTTTTTTTAAGAGACAGTCTCACTCTGTCACCCAGGCTGGAGTGCAGTGCCACAAGCATGGCTCACTGCAACCTCGAACTCCTGAGCTCAAGTGATTCTCATTTCTCAGCCTCCCCTGTAAGTGATGCTACAGGTATGCACCACCATGCCTGGCTAATCTTTTGTTTTTTTTTTTTTTTCTTTTGTAGAGATGAGGTCTCACTATGTTGACCAGGCTAGTTTCGAACTCCTGGCCTCAAGTGCACCTGCCTTTGCCTCCCAAAATGCTGGAATTACAGGCATGAGCCACTGTGCTAGGCCAAGGAAAACTTTACCTTATAATAGAAAGCCAACTAATAAATGTAGAAAGAATAATGGGATTAGAATAGCATCATTTGTCAATCATTATAGTAATAATTGATTTAGGAAAAAACCAATAATGGATGCTAAAGCCAGTGGGAGAGTGGGGACTGGGGAATGTGATGAAGAACACGATATTTGTATAACATAAAAGTAGGTCTCGCCGGCCCCCACCAAATGCGGAGCAACCCGCGAACTCACACCGGTTTCTCTCCATCCTCAGCCTGCGCGCCACCATCGCCGTCATGCTGGCGCCGCTCTCCGCCGCTGCGCGGTGACCGCAACCGCCCGGGCCGGCCCTCGAGGCCTCCTGCATTCTGCCCCAACCCCAGTCAGTTCACTGCTATTCCCATGGGTCACACGAGACAGATGAGGAGTTTGATGCTCGCTGGGTAACATACTTCAACAAGCCAGATACAGATGCCTGGGAATTGCGTAAAGCGATGAACAACACACTTGTTAGCTATGATATGGTTCCAGAGCCCAAAATCATTGATGTTGCTTTGTGGGCATGCAGACGGTTAAATGGTTTTGCTAGTGCAGTTCGCATCCTAGAGGGCGTTGAGGACAAAGCAGGACCTCATAAGGAAATCTACCCCTATGTCATCCAGGAACTTAGATCAACTTTAAATGAACTCGGAATCTCCACTGCGGAGGAACTGGGCCTTGACAAAATGTAAACTCCATGGCTTCCCAAGGATTTATTGATATTGCTACTTGAGTGTAAACAGTTACCTGGAAATACTGATAACATATTACCTTATTTGAACAAGTTTTCCTTTATTAAGTACCAAGCCATGTAATGGTAACTTGACTTTAATAAAAGGGAAATGAGTTTGAACTTAAAAAAAAAAAGTAGCTCTCCACAAAATACTTATTAATAACTTTTAACCTAGTAAGTACAAAATACTTATTAATTAATTTTACAGTGAAGAAATTCAGCAGACACCGTCTTAACCAAGTGATAAAAGTCAACACTGATAGAAATAGAACAAATTACATTGTTGTCTTCTGATGCTGCATTGAGAAGAACATAGCATCACTTCTGTGGTAGTCTCCACAAAAACCCACTACCAACAAATAACCTGAATCTAACCATGAGAAACTTAAGGCAAACTCAAGTGTAAGGACAGTCTACAAATTAATTCCCTGTTCTCTTTTAAACTGTCGACGTGAAAGACATGGAAAAACTGAGGAATCTCCAAGTTGAAGGAGGTTAAAGAGACATAGCAATTAAATTCAACACATGATCTTCTATTGATTCCTGGGTCAGAAAGGAAAGGGTGATTATAAAGCACATTATGGAGACAATCAGTGAAATTTGAATGCAGTCTGCAGCTTAGATGTTAGTATTGTATCAATTTTAATTTATTGATTATAATGATTTTACTGGACTTTTATATGTTTTATATACAAAATGAGAGAGAAAAAGATAAATGTGGTAAAATGTTAACAATTGATTAGCGAATCTAAGTAAAGAATACAGAGAAGTCACCAAATTATTCTTGCAATCTTCTGTAAGATTGAAATTACTTTAGAAGAATTATTTTTTAAAAGCATAATATATCATGTAACATATATTAAATTTCAGTTCCCTGAAAGTTATAGGGCTTCTAGAAACATGACAGTGAGAGCATGGTTTTGGATCTTCTCAAACCCCTACATATAAACAGAGAAACTAGACAACAAAATTAAAACTCATGGATCACATTTACAGCAAAAGAAGACAGCAAGGCATTCCCACAAACCACAGAATACAAGCATATGGGAACACATCACCATCAAGCACAAGACCTGCATGATGGCGGAGTGTGTGTAAGAGATAGGAAAGGGAGCACATGGGACATTTGATAGACTGAGAACAGGAGATTCCAAAGAGCAACAGGCATTCACTGGAAAGCACAATGGATCAATCCATGAGTGGCAACTGAAACTGGAAGGGGTTTTGCCCATTTTAATTGCAGATGAGCGCAAGGAAACCCAGTAAGACCTAAAGGGGTGGGGACATTCTAGACATTCTAGCCCCTCTGAATTTCCAATACTGTCTGTCCAAATCTCACTTCCAGGACACAGCTTGGAAAGAAACTGCTGGGTGTGTGATCAAAATCGATCAAGATAGGGACAACACATAAAAAGGAGATCCAGGCCGGGCGCGGTGGCTCACACCTGTAATCCCAGCACTTTGGGAGGCCGAGGCAGGTGGATCACCTGAGGTCGGGAGTTTGAGACCAGCCTGACCAACATGGAGAAACCCCGTCTCTACTAAAAATACAAAATTAGCCGGGTATGGTGGTGCATGCCTGTAATCCCAGCTACTCAGGAGGCGGAGGCAGGAGAATTGCTTGAACCCGGGAAGCGGAGGTTGCAGTGAGCCGTGATCGTGCCATCACACTCCAGCCTGGGCAACAAGAGTGAAACTCCATGTCAAAAAAAAAAAAAAAAAGGAGATCCAGATAAAAAGTAAATAAGGAGAGCAGAGCCAGGAAATCTCAAAACTGCAGACAGCTATATATTTAAAACTTTACACAAAAGCAAAGAAGTACCTCAGTGATGTTAGCAAAATCTATCTGAACCTAGCCACGATTTAAAAGTTCAGAAAAACTAATTTTACTTAAGAAAGAACAATAGAAAAATACTAAGGTCAAATTCCAAATTTACTAAAAGAAAAAAAGAGAAAATAAGGGGCAGAATAACATTCCTACAAAAAATAAAAGTACATCATAAAGACATACTCAAGAAGCAGATCAAAACTATAATGTGGGAAAAAAAAAAAACCCAAATAAATAAAACCCACTCTAATGTGGCCAGACGGAATGACTCATATGGCTCATGCCTGTAACCCCAGCACTTTGGGAGGCCAAAGTGGGTGGATCACTTGAGCCCAGGAGTTCCAGAGAGCCTGGGCAACATGGCGAAACCCCGTCTCTACAAAAAATTAACTGGGTGTGGTGGTGCACACCTGTGGTTCTTGCGGGGCTGAACCAGAAGGATTGCTTGAGCCCAGCAGTTCGAGACCAACCTGGGCAACATAGGGAAACCCCATCTCTAAAAAAAGGAAAAAGAAAAAAAAATTATAGTAATAATTAACACTAAACTAGAAGAAAAGGCCCGGCACAGTGGCTCATGCCTGTAATCCCAGCACTTTGCGAGGCCGAGGTTGGTGGATCACGAGGTCAGGAGATCGAGACTATCCTGGCTAACATGGTGAAACCCCATCTCTACTAAAAATACAAAAAAATTAGCTGGGCATGGTGGCGGGTGCCTATAGTCCCAGCTACTCGGGAGGCTGAGGCAGGAGAATGGCCTGAACCCGGGAGGTGGAGCTTGCCGTGAGCCAAGATCGCGCCACTGCACTCCAGCCTGGGCTACAGAGTGAGACTCTGTCTCAAAAAATAAATAAATAAATACATAAATAAATTAAAAGAAAAAAGGGAAACACACTCACACACACACGCACAAAATGCCTTAAGAGAAGTAGTAGATGAAAGGAGGAAGTTGCCTGTAGAACTAAGACAAAATAAAATTTAAAAGGGAGGCAGATGATAGAATATAAAGGTTATATGATCTGACAGGGTAGCTATGATACAACAATTTAAAACTGGGGTAAGAATGGGGATAACATGCAAAATTGTTTACCATTTTCAGTAGCTGGCAGGGATTGTATTATGAATATTAATTGTCAGTAGTAACATGTTATTCTAAAATTACTACTACTATTATTCTGAGACTGCTGGTTTTATGTGGGAAAAAGTAAATGAAAGTCATGAAATTTTCAAATTCTATCATCCCCTGTTACCTTGAGAACTAGGGTTCTTGGTGTGGAGGAAAGGAGATACAGATGTAATATAGAAGTTAACTAAAAACCTTGTAGTTATAATTTAAAATGGAAATGTTAGCATAAACTCTGGAAAGGAAATAAATCTCTGGGCCCCAAAATCACTCAAGCTGGGAACTGCCTAGGGCAAATCTGCCTCCCCTTCTATTCAAAGTCACCCCTCTGCTCCCTGAGATAAGTGCATATCTGATTGCCTCATTTGGAGAGGCTAATCAGAAGCTCAAAATAATGCAGCCATTTAAATCTTACCTACTTATGACTTGGAAAGCTCCTCCCTGCTTCGAGTTGTCCTGCTTTTGCCTCAAGTTGTCCATCCTACCTTTCCAGACTGAACAAATGTACATCTTACACATGTTGATGTCTCATGTCTCCCTACAACGTACAAAACCAGGCCAGGCACGGTGGCTCAAGCCTGTAATCCCAGCACTTTGGGAGGCCGAGGCAGAAGGATCACTTGAGGTCAAGAGTTCAAGATCAGCCTGGCCAACATGGCAAAACCCTGTCTCTACTAAAAGTACAAAAATTAGCCAGATGTGGTGGTACACACCTGTAATCCCAGCTACTTAGGAGGCTGAGGCAGGAGAATCATTTGAACCCAGGAGGCAGAGGTTTCAGTAAGCTGAGATGGCGCCACTGCACTCCAGCCTGGATGACAGAGTGAGTGTCAAAAAAAAAAAAAAGGTACAAAAGCAAGCTGTGCCCCTACCACCTTGGGCCCATGTCGTCAGGACCCCTGAGGCTGTGTCACAGGTGCGGGTCCTCAGCCTTGGCAAAATACGCTTTCAAAATTAACTGTGAACTGTCTCAGATTTTTGAAGTTCACAACTCATAAGACATTATACCTACTATATAGAAAAGACTTAGAAACAGTCACTCCACCATGGTCTTGAAATGTCATTTCCCATTAGAAGAAACCAGGGTTTCTTGGAGAAATGGCGGATTCCGAAATTCCAGGGTTTGGTTTTTGGTCATTGGTTTTAATTTATTTTATTTTTAATTGACAAATAATAATTGTACATATTTATGGAACACAAAGTGATATTCTCTCTTTTTTTTTTTTGAGTCTCTCTTTGTCACCCAGGCTGGAGTGCCGTGGCACCATCTCAACTCACTGCAGCCTCCATCTCCCAGGTTCAAGTGATTCTCATGCCTCAGCAGGAGGTTCACTCTGTCGCCCAGGCTGGAGTGCCGTGGCCTGATCTTGGTTCACTGCAACCTCCGCCTCCCATGTTCAAGCGATTCTCTTGCCTCAGCCTCCTGAGTAGCTGGGATTACAGGCATGCACCACCACTCCAGGCTAATCTTTGTATTTTTAGTAGAGATGGGGTTTCACCATGTTGATCAGGCTGGCCTCATGATCCGCCTGCCTCAGCCTCCCAAAGTGCTGGGATTACAGGCGTGAGCCACCGTGCCTGGCCCCAAAGTGACGTTTCAATTCATGTATAAATTGTGGCATGATCACATCAGAGTAATTAGCATATCCACCATCTCAGATATTTATTGTTTCTCTGTGGTGAGAACATTAAAAACCCTCTCTTTTTAGCTCTTTGGAAATGTGCAATACATTATTATTAGCTATAGTCACCTTGCCGTGCAGTAGAACACCAAGACTTACTCCTCCTATCTAGCTGTAACTTCGCACCCAATGACAAATTATCTCTCCTCTCTGGTTCACCGCCCCCCCCAACCCTGTCCCCAAGGCTCTGGTAACCACCATTTTACTCTCTACTTCTAGAAGTCTGGCTTTTTTAGATTCCACATATAAGTGGATCATACTGTATTTGTCTCTCCATGCCTGGCTTATTTCACTTAACATAATATCCGCTAGGTTCATCCTTGTTATCACAAATGATAGAATTCCCTATTTTTTTAAAGGCTGAATAGTACTCCAATGTGTATATACATCAAATTTTAAAAACCCATTCATCTGTTGATGAACGTTTAGATTGTTTCTATATCTTGGCTAACATGCGTATTGCTGCAATGGACGTGGGAGTATAGGTATTCTTTCAGCATACTCTTTTCATTCCCTTTGTGCATACGCCCCATAGTGGGATTGCTGGATTTTATGGTAATTCTATTTTTGGTTTTTTGAGGAACCTCTATACTGTTTTCCAAAATGGTTGTAGTAATTTACATTCCCACCAATAGTGTACAAGTTTCCTTTTACTGCACATCCTCACCAACACTTGCTATCTTTCATCTTTTCAATAATATACAATCTAACAGGTGTGAGGTGACATCTCATTGTGGTTTTCATTTGCATTGCTCTGGTAATTAGAGATGTTAAACATATTTTCATATAGCTATTGGCCATTCGTATGTCTTCTTTTGAGAAATAGCTATTCAAGTCCTTTGCCAATTTTTAATAGGGTTACTTGATTTCTTGTTATTGAATAGTCTCGGGTCCTTGTATATTTTGGATATTAGCTCCTTATCTCATGTATAATAATAAGTTCTTACAGCTTAGTATTTCTAAAAATGACTTCTTGAAACATTCATTCACAGGAGGTTAAGAAGCACTATTCCGGCTGGGCACGGTGGCTCACGCCTGTAATCCCAACATTTTGGGAGGCCGAGGCAGGTGGATCACAAGGTCAGGAGTTCAAGAACAGCCTGGCCAACATGGTGAAACCCATCTCTACTAAAAATACAAAAATTAGCCAGGCGTGGTGGTGAGCGTCTGTAGTCCCAGCTACTCAGGAGGCTGTGGCAGAGAACTGTTTGAACCTGGGAGGCAGAGGTTGCGGTGAGCGGAGATTGCACCACTGCAATCCAGCCTGGGTGACAGAGCGAAACTCTGTTGAAGAAGAGGAGGAAGGGGGAGAGGGAGAGGGAAGGGGAG
>NW_012119265.1:3616902-3633113 GCF_000951035.1 Colobus angolensis palliatus | reverse complement strand
AGAGGGAGAAGGAGAAGGACTATTCCAAAAGAGAAAAATAAAGTTTAGGTAGTCAAATAAGTCAAACAGATTTCTTTATTGTGTAATATCTTAAGGTCTTTAATAAGCTAATGTGTATTTTGAAGCATTAAAAAGGGACTATAATTGCATTATTTCCCAAATTTATTTGACCATAGTTTTTCCTTTTTTAAGGACAGAAGTGTTCAAGAACAGGATGTATGCCTATCTGTAACAGCACAAATAAGGGGTTCTATTATGCTTATTATTTTGTAACATATTCTGTTCAATCAGGTCAGAGACTTTGTTCTACTTATTACCCTATTCCCAATGCCTAAAACAGTGCCTGATTCATAGTAGCTTAAAACTATTTTGTGAATGAATGAATGATTTAATTCTCAACATGGAAAGCAGGTAAGATTAAAGACCTTTGGTCAGAAATCAAATGAAATTCAGTTGTAGATTTTGTAGAAATTCGGAGTACTGGCTTCGTTAACAGATTGCCAGTCTGTTAAGTAATTCTCCATGCTGTCCTAACTGCAGCCTAATGTGTATCTTTCACTGCATTTCCAGCAATAAAACTGCAGGGACGGTTATTTAAAGAAACCTATAATATACAAGTGCTAAATTATATTACTCTGGTGAATAATGTATAAGTAAACTGCTTCTAGAAATTTACTCAAACTTTTATTGTACTGTCTGAAAGTTTACCTTTGCACCTTATAGATCTGGGGAGGCAGCCAATGTTAGAGTTAATTAAGATCACAGGCTTTGGAAGTTAGGTAGTGACACCCCATTCTACTTATTTCCTTCTATTCTTTTGGAGGAAATTTTAATCCCACAACATACTGTGACATCATGGCAGAAAAGGAACCAGAGATCGTTGGCTGAATTAATATATGAACCACAGCCTCCACCACAGCAACTCCACTTCCATGGTGTCTCACTCTTCTATTTATTTTAGGTTGGCATTTTGACAGAAAAAATAAATCTCACGAGTACAACCTTGGACTAAAATTAGAGTACTATATTTCATTTCCAGTGCTACCTCTGATAAGCCCTATTGCCATGGGAAAATTATTTAACCTGAAGCGCATTTATTCCTTTGTTTATAACAATGACAAAAGTCTGATACTCAGGGAAACAGATAAAATGAGAACAAAATAGCATAATGTGATATTTTAAAAATCTCAGCATATTAAGGAAGCAGCAGGGCATGGTGGAAAGTGCAGTGGACCAAAAGAAAATTTGGATTGTAGTTCTGATATGTCACTAGAAGGCTGGGTAGCTTTGGACACATTACTTAACCTCTATGGGTTAGAATCTAGCTGCTAGGTTATCTCCAGGATACCTTCTGACTCTTAAAAAAGTCTAAGAATTTAATTATTACTTTGGGCATTACTACTGCACATGTCCAAAACTTTTTTGTAAATTGCTTCTTCTACTGTCTCATGCTGAAGTCTTTGTGGAGGCCAATAACTACCATCCCTTTCAAATTCTGAATCAAATGATAAAGTATGAGATAAAATCTAGCCTGGATGCAGTGTTTCATGCCTATAATCTCAAAACTTGGGGAGGCTGAGGTGGAAGGATCGCCTGAGGCCAGGAGCTCAAGAGCATCCTGGGCAACCTAGTGAGACCCCATCACTACCAAAAATTTACTAATTTAAAAATTAGCCAGGCATGGTGGTGTGCACATGTAGTCCCAGCTACTTGGGAAGCTGAGGCAGGAGGATCACTTGAGCCCAGGAGTTTGAGGTTGCCATTAGCTATGGTCACACCACTGCACTCTAGCTGCAAGACTCTGTCCTGCCACCCACCCTGCCCCTTGCAAAAAAATGAAGTCTAAGACATTAGGGATTGAGTGGAGGCCACATATCATCTTCATGATTAATAAAGACTTGAACAGATAATATGATATTTACCTGTAGGCAGATCGACTTCTTAAAACAACTTCACACTTACAAGACAGTCTTGCCTGTGTAGGTTCAGATATTTCTGGCCTAACCTAGCCCTCTTCCCATGGGGTCAAGTACAGCAGGTCCTTGAATAATGTCCTTTCATTCAGTATCATTTTGTTATAAGGTTGATTATGAAAAAAAATCAGTTCCTAGTGGGGCCACTCTCTGTGTGGAGTTTGTGTGTTCTCCCCACATCTGCATGGGTTTTCTCCTGCATCCCAAAGATGTAAGTGTGAAGTTCATTGGCATGCTACATGGTCCCAATCTCAGTGAGTGTGGGTGTGTGTGAGCATGCCCTGCGATTGGATGGCATCCTGGCCAGGGTGGGTTTCTGCCTGGTGCCCTGAGCTACTGGGAGAGGTTCCAGCCACTCATTACCCTGAACTGGAACAAGACGGTTGGAAAAGGAATGAATGAATAATACAAATCATTGTCAAGTAAAAATCTGTAAAGTCTGCAAATTTGTACGATTGTCATGCAATCATACAAATGCCTGATCAA
This sequence comes from Colobus angolensis palliatus, assembly GCF_000951035.1. Taxonomy (NCBI): domain Eukaryota; kingdom Metazoa; phylum Chordata; class Mammalia; order Primates; family Cercopithecidae; genus Colobus; species Colobus angolensis. Next base: position 3,630,654 of record NW_012119265.1, on the reverse strand, counting down.
TAATGCCATATAAAAGCACTTGGCAAGCCCACCATATCTGTTATTTATTTATTTTGAGGCAGGCTGGAGTATAGCAGAGTGATCTCAGCTCACTGCAACCTCTGCCTCCTGGGTTCGAGCGATTCTCATGCCTCAGCCACTCAAGTAGCTGGGATTACAGGCGCGCGCCACTGCACCTGGCTGATTTTTGTGTTTTTAGTAGGATGAGGTTTCTCCATGTTAACCAGGCTGGTGTTGAACTCCTGGACTCAGGTGATCCACTCGCCTCAGCCTCCCAAAGTGCTGGGGTTACTGTCATGAGCCATCGTGCCTGGCATAATGTTTTTGACCTTTGTGGTGGTAGTAGGTGCTCCTTAAAATTTTCACTTTGTAAACATTTATTCCTAGATTTCACCTCCACAACAATGACTGCCATCACTCACTAATTCATCAAAAATTGGGTAAATAATTACCTTGTTTATCTTTATTAATCTTTCTTTAATATATGGTAACCTCATATTTATTTTAATGTTTAATGTTAGAAGTGTTTGGATCTTTATTTAGAAGTTTGGTGATGTTTTGTGATAGAAATATGCCATAGAAACTTAACTCTTGTTATATCAATTAGTCCGTGGTAAAACTGGTTTCATTATATATCATTTCACTTAAAGTCAGTTTCCAAGAACTTATCAACAATGTTATGAGAGGAGTTACTGTATAAGTACAATTTATAGAATGGAAGAACAAAGGAAAGTGTGAGCTCCCTGCAGAAAGCTCAGTTCCCAGAGAAAGAAAGAGGATGTAGCTAGGCTGTGCCTTCCCACCATCTTCTGCAAACTCATTAATCAATTACGGTGTGTGAGAGGAGTGAGAGCATGCATAGAACCAAGGGTGTTAAAATAATGCATGATTCTCCACAGCAGGGGAAACATCAAGTTAGGCAATAAATGTTCCCTGGCCTTCCCAAAATACTCAGCTTTTTGTTCGCTTTACCCACTGAGCTTAAAAATTAAGCTCATGGTCAAGAAGAGAGAGAGCTCTTCGCCTTGGATGAAGAAAGAATCAATATGATTTCACTGGAGGCTGCTTTTCCAGTCCCAACTACTGCTATTCCCTCTGACCAAAGCCTTGTCAACAATCATTCTAAAAGTGAAAGGTGATTTGATATTTGGCAGAATCCATGACCCCTAAATCCTCAACCAGACAACTACCCCAGATTCTTGAGATAAATATTTAGAGAAACTCTTGACCACTGGTTTCCATAACAGGTTTCAACCAGTAGGCAGAACAAGTTTGTTTGTTACAAGGAATTGGCTTACACAGTTGTGGGGCTGGCTAAGCAAGCCTGAAATCCAGAGCGAGCAGTCAGCAAGGGAAGATCATGAGCAGGCTGGAACCCTATGGGAACAGGCTAAAGCCTGTTGTCCACAGGCAGTCGGGAAGGAAAATCCAGGAGGAAGGGAGTGCAATTGCAAGCCCAGCTGCTGTTTGGAGTCTCTGAGTTCAGGGAGATGTAACCCTTCCCTCCCTGCTTTTTAAATAACAGCTTTATTGGCATAAAATTCACATACCATATAATGCACCTATTTAAAGTATTCAGTTGATGACAGTATATTACAAAAGTTGTGCATCATGACAATCAATTTTAGAACATTTTCATTGCCCCAGGAAAAAATCCTGTATCTATTAGCACATACTCCCCATTTCCTATCAGCATCCTCCAACCCCCACACCACCAGCCATAGACAACTACTTTCTGTCTCTGTAGATTTGCCTGTTCTGGACAACTCATATAAATGAACTCATAGAATATGTGGTCTTTTGCATCTGACTTCTTTTACTTGGTAAAACGTTTTCAAGGTTCATCTATGATGTAGCATGTATCAGTGCTTCATTCCTTTTCATTGTTGAATATTCTATTGTGTAAATATATCACATTTAAAATGGTATTTATTCATTATTTGAGTTGTTTTTACTTCTGGACTATTATAAATAATGCTGCTCTGAACTTTTGTGTAAAGGTTTTTGTGTGAACATATATTTTCATGTCTCTTGGGTGTATACCTAGGAGTGGAATTGCTGGGTCATATGGTAACTCTATGTTTAATTTTTGAGGAAGTGCCAACCTGTTTTCCGAAATAGCAACACTGTTTTACATTCCCACCAGCAACTAATAAGGATTCCAGTTTCTTCACATCTTCATCAACACTTGTTACTGTTTATTTTATTTTATTTTTATTTTATTTTTGAGATGGAGTCTCTCGCTGTTGCCCAGGCCGGAGTGTAGTGGCTCAATCTTGGCTCACTGCAACCTCCGCCTCTTGGGTTCAAGCAATTCTCCTGCCTCAGCCTCTCGAGTAACTGAGATTACAGGTGATTGCCACCACACCTGGCTAATTTTTAAAATATTTTTAGTAGAAACGGGGTTTCACCATGTTGGCCACGTTGGTCTCGATCTCTTGACCTCAAGTGATCCACATGCCTCAACCTCCCAAAGTGCTAGGATTACAGGTGTAAGCCACCATGCCTGGCTTGTTATTGTATATTTTAAAAACTATTTTTAGCCATCCTAATGGATGTGAAACAGTATCCCGTTGTGGTTTTGATTTGCATTTCCCTAATGACTAATGATGTTGAACACTTTTTCATGTGCTAACTGCCCATTCATATATCTTTTTTGGAAAATGCCTATTCAAATCCTTTGTTCATTTTGCAAATGCAGTTGTCTTTTTATTGTTGAATTGTAAGAGTTATTTATATATTTTAAATACAAGTCCCTTATCAACCACATAATTTGCAAATATTTTCTCCCATTTAGTAAGCTGTCTTTTCACTGTCTGGATGATATTCTTTGAAGCACAAACGTTTTAAATTTTGGTGAAGTCCAATTTATATAGATATATTTTTCTTTTGTCACTTTGGTTGTTAGTGTCATATTTAACAAATCATTCCCTAATTCTAGATCAAGAAGATTTACTCCTATGTTTTCTTCTACGTGTTTTATAGGTTTAGTTTTTATATTTAGATCCATAATCCCCTTAGAAATAATTTTTGTGTACAATGTGAGATTGAAGGTTTAAATTCATTCTTTTATATGTGAATATCCAGTTGTCTCAATCACATGTGTTGGAAAGACTATTCTTTCCCTTGTTAATTATCTTGGCACCCTTATTGAAAATCAGTTGACCATAAATGTAAGAGGGTTTATTTCTGGACTCTCAATTCTATTCCATTGATGTATATTTCTGTCTTCTGTCAGCACCACAATATCTTTATTACTATAGCTTTGTAGTAAGTATTGCAATCAGGAAGTGTAAGTTCTCCAACTCTATTCTTTTTAAAGATTGTTTTGATTATTCTGGGTCCCTTGCATTTTCATGTAAGTTTTAGGACTAGCTTGTTAATTTCTGTAACAAAGGCAGCTAGAATTTTTTTTTTTTTTTTTTTTTTTAGACGGACTCTCGCTCTTGTCGCCCAGGCTGGAGTGCAATAGCACGATCTCAGCTCACTGCAACCTCCGCCTCCCCGGCCTAAGCAATTCTCCTGCCTTAGCCTCCCAAGTAGCTGGGATTACAGGTGCACAACACCATGCCCAGCTAATTTTTGTAGTTTTAGTAGAGATAGGGTTTCGCCATGTTGGCCAGGCTGGTCTTGAACTCCTGACCTCAGGTGATCTGCCTGCCTGAATCTCCCAAAGTGCTGGGATTACAGGCGTGAGCTGCCACACCTGGCCAATTTTTACTTGTTTCTACTCAATCTGGATGTCTTTTATTTAATGTTCTTGTCCAATTGCCCTGGATATAACCTCCAGTAAAATGTTGATTAGAAGTGGTGAGACAAGACATTTTTGTCTTGTTCCTAATCTTAGGAAGAGAACATTCAACCTTTTACCACTAAGTATGTATGATGTTAGCTGTTGGTTTTTCTTTCCTTTCTTTTTTTTTTTTTTTTAGACTGAATCTCACTCTGTCACCAGGCTAGAGTTCAGTGGCATGATCTTGGCTCACTTGCAAACTCTGCATCCCAGATTCAAGCAATTCTCCTGCCTCAGGCCCCCAAGTAGCTGGAACTACAAGTGTGCACCACCACACCCAGCTAATTTTGTATTTTTTTTTTTAGTAGAGACAGGGTTTCACCATGTTGGCCAGGATGGTCTTGATCTCTTGACCTCGTGATCTTCCTGCCTCAGCCTCCCAAAGTGCTGGGATTATAGGCATGAGCCACTGCACCTGACATAGTTTTTCATAAATGCCTTTTATTAAGTTGAGGAAGTTTCCTTCTATTCCTTATTTGTTGATTGATTTTATTATGAAGAGTTGCTGAATTTTGTCAAATACTTTTTCTTCATCTATTGAAATGATCATGTGATTTTTGTCCCTTATTCTACTATATAGTTTATTACATTAATTGATTTCAGGTGTTAAACCAGCCTTGCATTCCTGGGATAAATTTTAGTTGGTCATGGTGTATAATCCTTTTTTATATGCTGCTGGATCCAGTTTGCTAATATTTTATTGAGAATTGTTGCATCTATATTCAAAACAGATATTAGTGTTTAGTTTTTTTTCTTGTGCTGTCTTTGATTTTGGCATCGGGCCTTATAGAATAATTTGGGAAGTGTTTTCTCTTCTTTTACATTTTGGAAGAATTTGTGAAGAATTGGTTCTTCTTTAAGTATTTGACAGAATTCACTAGCAAGCCCTGGCCTGGGAAGAGCCCTATTTTAAAGGCCTTCTAACTGATTGAATTAACCACCCTGGATAATCTCGCTTTTGTCAACTTAAAGTCAACTAATTAGGGACTTTAACTACAACTGCAAAATCCCTTCATGATAGCACCCAGATTATGTTTGACTGAATAACTGAAACAAAGTATGTGTATTCTATAATAGGACAAAACATCTGCTGCCTCCCTTTCATCTTCCAACTTTTGCAAGAGATCTATTGCCATTCACTCAAATGGGAAATATACTAGAAAGGGACTTCTGGGGACTGTAGTTCAGCCTAGTCAAGTTTATACATCACAAAGCCATCAATTTCCAAACCCACAAATGCCTTAGAATCATCTGAGAATTATTTTTTTTAAGAGATTCTCTCTGTGTTACCGAAGCTGGCTTTCAACTCCTAGGTTCAAGCCATCCCCCTACCTCAGCCTCCTGAGTAGCTACAACTCATGCTACCTCACCTGGTAGGTAGATTTTGGGGGGCCACAAACCTACTGAATTAGAATCTCCAGAAAACTTAATTTTTTTATGTATGCAGAAAATATAATTGAACTGGGATTTAAGAATCACTGCCTAATAACAATTATAATGATGCAAATGATAACTAATATATACTGAATCTATGTGCAAATCTAAGCACTTGTATCAATTATATAATTTGGTTTTTACAACAAATAGGTATGCTATTATTCCCATTTTACATATGAGAGAACTGATACTCCAAGTTACACACTCAAGATCACATGGTTGAACTTGAGATCACAAAAAGGGTAAAGCTTTTTAGTCTCTAACTCTAACCACCAGTTTATAGAAAATGCATGGGGCAGAAGAACATGTTTAATGACACCACAGGAATCAATCAGTAAAATCCAGAATGTTGGAAATTCTATAAGACAAATGACTTAGTTTTTTTCAACAATTAAATTGAAAGGAATAAAATAGAAGAAGGGAGAGACTTGTAGATTAGCACTGTCCTACAGTGCTTTCTACAATGATAGAGATGTTCTGTATCTGTACTATCCATGTGGCTATTTGGCACTGGAAACATGGCTACTGCAACTGAGAAATGGAATATTTAATTTGATTTAATTCTAATTAATGTTTGGATTTAAATAGTTACAGGTGGCTAGTGGCTACAATGTTGGACAGTGCAGTTACAGATTAAACTAAAAAGACAGATCAGCCAAAAGCTCCATGTAGACCTTATTTAAATCCTGAGTCACACAAAATAATGTTTTTCTTTTCTTTTCTTTTCTTTTTTTTTGAGGCAGGGTGGAATGCAGTGGCGTAATCATAGCTCACTGCAGTCTCAACTCCTACACTTAAGTGATCCTCCTGCCTCAGCCTTCAGAGTCGCTGGGACTACAGGAACATACCACCATGCCCAGATAATTTTTATTTATTTATTTATTTATTTTTTGAGACAGGAGCTTGCTCTCTCACCCAGGCTAGAGTGCAGTGGCGTGATCACAGCTCACTGCAGCCTCAACCTCCTGGGCTGGAGCAATTCTCCCACCTCAGTCTCCTGAGTAGCTGGGACTACAGGTGCATGCCACCACCCTTGGCTAATTTTTTAAAATTGTTTATTAGTAGAGATGAGGTCTCGCTGTATTACCCAGGCTGGTTTCAAACTCCTGAGCTCAAGCGATCTTCCTGCCTTGGCCTTCCAAGTTACTGGGATTACAGGCATGAGCCACAGTGCCTCATCTGTGGCGAATTAAAAAAAAAGAAAAAATCTGTGGATACTGGGTCTCATATGTTGCCCAGGCTGGAAGTAAAATAATTCTTAAAACTTTTTTTATGACACAGTTAGGGAAATAGACACTTAGTAGATATTTGTTGAATTTTTAAAGTGTGATAATAGTTTTAGAGTTATGACTAAAAAAAGACTTTACCTTTTAGAAACACATACTAAAATATTTAAGCAGGGAAATGACATGATGTCTGGAATTTATTTTATATTCCTTTTGAGGAAGGAAGGGAAACTGGGTGGAGTATAGATGTAACAGGATTGGCTATGAATGGATGATTGTTGAGGCTGGGTGATGGGCACATGATGGTACAAAATAATTTTCTCTTGACCTAAGAACTGAAATTTTCAATAATTAAAAGTTTTTTTCCAAAGGCATTTGAGTGATGCTTTTCCCGTGCATTACATCACTTAATCATCGCCACTGTCTTGTGAGGTAACTAGAATGACTAGGTGCAGACTAATAATCCAAGGCTCAGAGAGATTAAGTTACATGGCCAGGATCACACAGCTAGTTAGAGGCTGGATTCAAATCCAGGCTCTCCACCTCAAACTCTCATTCTTCTATCAACCCGTACTTTGTAGGATGAACAGTAAAGTCATTATGGATTGCTTCATGAGAATAAGGTGAGAAGAACCAGAGGAATGGATTTAACACCTTTGCTCTCATGCAGAATGATGAATTTGTGGCATGTGCTTCTCTAATTAGGAAGAGATTAATACCAACCCCCAGCTGCTATGAGTTATCATCAAGCATGGAGAAAGCATGCTACTAACGCGGATTGATTTATAAGTTCCAGATGTGAAAAGAGAGGATCTATTAAGTTTTTTCCATATACCGTCAAAGACGATAGTAAAAATAATTTACGCTATTAAATTCATTGACTGAAATTGCTCTTTGCAGGACTAAAAGCTTTTATTATCTTCCTTTTCCTTCAAAATACAGTCAATAGGTGCTGAGAAAAATTTTTTTACCAGGATAACATCTGAAACAGGGATGAATAATTAACTAATACTTGAATCTTGTTAATACATCTATGGTAAAATTAAATGACTTTTGGCCAGATGCAGTGGCTCACACCTGGAATCCCGGCACTTTAAAAGGCCAAGGCAGAAGAATTACTTGAGTCCAGGAATTTGAGACCAGCCTAGGCAACATAGTGGGACCTCATATCTACAATTATTATTATTATTTTTTAATTAGCCAGGTGTGCTGGTATGTGCCTGTAGTCCCAGCTACTTACGATGCTGAGGTGGGAGGATTGCTTGAACCTAAGAGGTCAAGGCTGCAGTGAGCTGTGATTGTACCACTACACTCCAGCCTGGGCAACAGAGGAAGACCCCATCTCTAAATAAATACATACATTAATTAATTAAATAAATAAATATTTTTTGTCCTTAGATCACTTATGATTTCCTAAAAGACCTATGCCTATTGGGATATGATGTATGTTTACATTTCATACATAAAAGATTTTGCAAAGCATAACTTTGCCAATGCTTTTAGCAAAGATTTTCACTCCTTGACAATTATAATACAATGTAATGTTTTTCTTAAGCTAATAAATTTACCACTAAATATCTTGTAGGAAATACAAACAAGGTATATTAATATACTAATTATTACTCTTTGTATCTAGATCTTTGGTCTTAGGTATCACTACTTACAGGTGATATCCTATTATAATAGTCAAACTCAGCAATTGAATGAAAAATTACATGTAGCTTCATATCCTCTGAAAAGATTTGCAAAGCTTTGACTAGCTCTATGTCAGAATATAATAAAAGAGAAAAAAAAATGGACCATTAATGACGAGACAAAAATAGTAAGAAAAAAAGCTTGTGAAGTCAATCCTGAAACAAACCAAGTGTCCTGTAGAATGTTATTTCTAGGCCAAGATAGTAATGGCCTTGAAGAACCTTAGCCTTCTTGTCTAGCACAAAGGTCTGCTTCCCAAGCAGCTGCTTTAAATCTGACATCTCCATCATCAAGATCAGTGGTCATTGCCTGCTTCACACCTGAGTTTATCCATTTCACCTGAGAGCTGAAGTTGGTGGAAGGCAGGAATCAGGGATCAGGGAGTCAGGTAGAAGCTAAATGGCACACACCGATTTCTGGAACACTGAGTGCCAATAATTAAAGAACAAAACACAAATGAGAGATGTTGCAGCACAAGTTGCAACCAAGAGTGCCCTGGAGTTTCCTTGGAAAGAATAGGATGTGAATACTTTATCATAAGGGTCTGAGAAGGCTTCATCAACTAGGAATGTCTTTCCATGTGTCTTGAGTGAAGACTTATGTGTTTTCTTTAAATGCATTTTATTTAAAAACTGAGGTCTGGCCAAAAGGGTTTAAAGATTTTCCTATCTTCTAAAAATTGTGAAAACTAAAAAACAAAATCACTATTCCTACGCAGGACAAATTTTTTTCTTCTTCTTTTTTCTTTTAGAAAAGAAAAAATTGGGGAAATACTCAAGGCAAAAATTCTCCATTTAGGTATATATACATGACGAAGTAAAGTAATCCTTACCCTCACGGTCAGGAATAGTATAGAAAACTACTGTTAGATCTTATACTGTTACGAAATATCTTTTACAAAAAGGGTTGAATGTATAAGATAAAACACCTCTTTGTTTCAGAAGTAAGCACATCATCAGTTTATGTCAAGAAGCCATTCCTGATTTACTACACCTGCTACATTCCTTCCTCACTCTGTAATTTATTGTTTTTTTTAAATACAGGATGGCTCAGCAGATGTCACATCTGGGTATCCTACAGGTTGGAGTTTTAGTTTGTTTTTAGCTGGATGGCATGACAGAGTTTAATGCCTTGGATAAGCTTACGCTGCAAACATTTTTAGCCTGAACTATGTTACATCTAAGATTTTCCTGAGACTTTAAGACTGACCTGATAAGGAAGAAAAAGTCAACACTATTTCAAAAGGAGGAGGAGGAAGATGGGGGAAAGAAACAATAGTTTTGGACCTACCAGATTAACTGTGTACCCTGGACCTGATACAATAATTAATGCTGCATTAGATAACCCAGTTTTGTGCAATGAGCAAAAACTGTCAATGAAAAATGTCTGGCTGTTACATATAGTATTTAGTGCAGTTTCCCAAACATTGTTTTCTTTTCTTTTTTTTTTTTTTTTGAGACGGAGTCTGAGTCTGGCTCTGTCGCCCAGGCTGGAGTGCGGTGGCCGGATCTCAGCTCACTGCAAGCTCCGCCTCCCAGGTTTACGCCATTCTCCTGCCTCCGCCTCCCAAGTAGCTGGGACTACAGGCGCCCGCCTCGTCGCCCGGCTAGTTTTTTGTATTCTTTAGTAGAGACGGGGTTTCACCGTATTAGCCAGGATGGTCTCGATCTCCTGACCTCGTGATCTGCCCGTCTCGGCCTCCCAAAGTGCTGGGATTACAGGCTTGAGCCACCGCGCCCGGCCCCAAACATTGTTTTCTGAATTTAATTTGATTTAGCTTTTGGCCCCTCTTAATACTTGGCAGGCAAAGTACAATATAAATAAAATCCTGTGTAGGATTACCAGATTTCTGGGCTATTAGCGCTATTCTCTTTTCATTTCATCAGTGAAACAAACTGTACTTGCAACTTAAACTGGAATAGCCATTAGTAGCTGGCTACCAAATGCCATTAGTAAATATGCTACCAAAACTAAACAAGACAAAAAAGTCTCTAAATATGACCACACACACACACACACACACACACACACACACACACCCCTCCCCCCCACAACACACACAGGTTAGGAGTCATAAAGCAAGATAAATTATACTACTATCAAAAACACAACCTCAAAACAAAAATACCAGAGGCAGAAAGGATGTGAGTAAACAGTAATCTTCACGGCTGACTGAGTAGGAATTATACGATGTAGTCTTTTTTTTTTTTTTTTTTGAGACGGAGTTTCCTTCTGTCAGCCAGGCTGTTGTGATCTCCAACCTCTGTCTCCCGGGTTCAAGCAACTCTCGTGCCTCAGCCTCCCGAGTAGCTGAGATCACAGGCGCACAACATCATGCCAGGCTAATTTTTTAATTTTTAGTAGGGACAGGTTTTCACCACGTTGGCCAGGCTGGTCTCCAACTCCTGACCTCAAGTGATCTGCCCACCCTGACCTTTCAAAGTCCTGGGATTACAGGCATGAGCCACTGTGCCAGGCCTGATGTAACTGTTTTGAAGAGCAATTTGGCAATATCCAGTAAGGAGGTGTGCAAACCTTATAACCCATCAGTTTCATTTGTAAATAGATAACCTAGAGAAATCAGACATTTGCATAAGGAGGTATGTTCAAAGCAGCATTGTTTTTACTAGTGAAAAAAAGGAGAAATAATCTAAATGTTTATTAATTTTAGAATAGAAAGATAAATTCATAAAATGTAATACTATTCATTATTTAAAATAAATAAACTCCATCTACATGTATCATCATAAATAAGTTTTGAGGTCATGTTGAATAACAATGGTGAATTCCAGAATGATAGGCAAAGTAGATGCAATTTATATAAATGTTAACATTTTACAAAAATATATTATTTAAAAATGTTAGGGTCAGCCATCGTGACTCACACCTGGAACCCCAGCACTTTGGGAAGTCAAAGCAGGAGGATCACTTGAGCCTAGATATTTGAGACCAGCCTAGGCAACATGGTGAGACTCCATATCTACAAAAATAAAAATAATTAGCTGGGTGTGGTGGTGTGCATCTGTCATCCCAGCTACTTGGAAGGCTGAGGTGGGAGGATCCCTTGAGCCTGGGAGGTCGAGGCTGCAGTGAGTCATGATGGTGCCACTGCACTCCAGCTTGGGTGGACAGAGCAAGACCTTGTCTCAAGTAATAAATAATTCAAAATTTAAAAAACATGGCTCTGTGGAAGAAGCATAAAGCCACAGAAGTATTGGAGGATTTCAAATAGTTCATGAAAACAATGGAATTAAAATATAAAAATAAAAAATATAAAGTTTATTTCTCAACATAAGTTCCATCAAGTTCAAAACAGTTTTGTAAGAGACAATACTAGTCATTTAGTCCATCCCTAAAGAACTGAGCATTCTGGAAATGTGTGCAGTCTTTTTTCACATTATTAACTGAAGAAAAATGGTGGCCCATTAAAGATATTTTTTAAGATTAGGAAACAAAAAAAGTCAAAAAGAGCCAAGTGAGGACTGTGAAGTGGATGTCTAATGGTTTCCCATGGAAACAGTGACAAGATTGCCTTGATTGAAAGAGGAATGAGCAGGAGCATTGTCATGGCAGAGAAAGACTCTCTGGTGAAGCTTTCCCAGCCATTTTTCTGCTAAAGCATTGCTAACTTTCTCAAAATACTCTCACAGTCAGCAGAAACTCAACCAGCAAAATGCCTTAAGTATTCCCCCAAACTGTTACCGTGACTTTTGCTCTTGACCAGTTCACTTTTGCTTTGACTGGCTTACTTCCACCTTTTGGTATCCATTGTTTTGATTGTGCTTTGTTTTCAGGATCATACTGCTAAAGCCATGTTTCATCTCCTGTTACAATTCTTCAAAGAAAGGCATCAGGATCTTGATCCCATTTACTTAAAATCTCCACTGAAAGCTCTGCTCTTGTCTGCAGCTGATCCGGGAGCAATTGTATGGGCACCCATCAAGTGGAAAGACTGCTCAACTTTAATTTTTCAGTCAGCATTGTGTAGACTGAACCAATTGAGATGTCTGGGGTGTTGGTTTTTGTTTCTGTTGTTCATCACTGGTGCTCTTAAGGTAAAATGTTTTCCTTGCAAATTGATGTGGATGGTCTGCCACTGCAAGCTTCATATTCAACACCATCTTGTCCTTTCTTAAAATGAACTATCCATTTGTAAACTGCTGATTTCTTTGGCACATTGTCCCCATAAACTTTTCATAAAGCATCAGTGATTTAATCATTCTTCCACTCAAGCTGCACCATAAATATGATGTTGGCTTTTGCTTCAATTTTAGCAGAATTTATGTTGCTCCAAGAGGGGCTCTTTTCAAACTGATGCCTTATTCTTCTTAGTGTCTCAAACTAGATTCTGTTCAGACATGTTATGACAAGATAATGTGAGTTTCCTTTGGTGCCAAAAAATTTTGAAATCCATTCTTAGTTTTTTTTCATAAAAGGAACTTTCCAAAATCTTTTTGAAGACCCTTCCTATAATGCTTAAGGTATTCGTCAAAATTGGAGGTGACTCACTTGTTTAGGCTAGGCCTAATTTGGGTCCTTAACAAAAAAACAACAACAACAAAAAAACGCAGCTGGGCATGGTGGCTCATGCCTGTAATCCAAGCACTTTGGGAGGAGGATTGCTTGAGCCCAGGAGTTTGAGATCAGCCCGGGCATCAGGGTGAGACCCTAGCTCTAAAAACAAACAAACAAACAAAACTTTAATAGAAAATAAAGCAATGAGGTAGAAGTTTCAGTATACCAAATAACTGGAGACCATTCAAAAGGTTTGTGGGTTTCTTTAAAGTGTTTTAAAATTCATTCTTCAAAAATGTTCAGACATGACCACATTGGTTTCATCACAGTGCTTATGAAGTTTCTTCATTTTTCATATGTCCAAGCAAGCCTGAACACCCCCAACTCCCTCAACCATGACCTTTTGCAGAAGCAGACATGGAGGGCTTTGATGCCAACTAATACGTGCTTCAAAGTGGACAGAAACAGATATCACGACCTTAAAAAAAAATCTCTCCTGAGATTGAAATAAATTATAATGATGCCATCTGATCATAACTCAATGACCTCATTTGAGCCAAGTTTGATGGGCAGATCCTTCTCTGTTCTTTATTAGCAACATCTGCCAAGAGGCTAGCACAGTCTGAGAATAGCTTCTCACAGGAACTATGCAAGTGTTACTATTGCAATACTGTGAAATTAATCTCTCTTAGAAAGATGCTTGAAGATCCTGTTGTAACTTACTGAAGAACAACTGTTAACAATCCATTTGTTCTTTCTTTCTTTCTTTTTCTTTTTTTCTTGCAATGAAGTCTCACTCTGTCACCAAGACTGGAGTGCAGTGGCACGATCTTGGCTCACTGCAACCTCCACCTCCTAGGTTCAAGCCCTTCTCTCTGTCTTAGTCTCCCGAGTAGCTGGGATTACAGGTGCCCGCCACCACGCCTGGCTAATTTTTGTATTTTTTAGTAAAGATAGGGTTTCGCCATGTTGGTCAGGCTGGTCTTGAACTCCTGACCTTAGGTGACCCACCTTGGCCTCCCAAAGTGTTGGGATTACAGGTGTAAGCCACTGCACCTGGCCCCAGTTGTTATTTCTTTTTTTTTT
>NW_012119265.1:3611515-3616752 GCF_000951035.1 Colobus angolensis palliatus | reverse complement strand
ATCTCCTGACCTCGTGATCCGCCCGTCTCGGCCTCCCAAAGTGCTGGGATTACAGGCTTGAGCCACCGCGCCCAGCCTATTTCTGTCCTTTTAACATTTTCTTTTTTTTTTTTTCCCTGAAAGACAAAGGAAAATATTTAAATATTTGGTCCATGTGATGGGGGTTTGAGAGGTATAAAGGGTCTCCAAAAACACAGGCACATTTCCTTCAGGATGCTAGTTATTCTGGTGAGGGGTGGAAAGGATGGAATTGGAGAGGGTATGAAAGAACTTCAGTTGTATCTGTAACATTTTTTCTTTAAAAAAAAAAAAAGGCTGAAGCAAATATTACAAAATGGCAACATGTTAAAACTAGGTGGTGGCTCTATGAGTGCTCATTATATAATCCTCTCTTGTTTTCTCTCTGCTTAGAACATTGAATAGAAAAAGAAATTCAGAAATAAATTACCAAAAGGACAAACAACAAAACTGAAGAGTATTCAAAACATATATGAGAAAAGAATCTATTTTCTTAATATGTAAAGACAAATCAATAAGGAAAAGATAAATGACCCAATAGAAAAATCAGCTAAGGATATGAATAAAAAATTTACATTAAAAGTTAATGAACTTATAAAATAGCCTAAATATGTATCTCCCATGTATGTCTGCATGTGTGTGTGTGTGTGTGTGTGTATATATATATATACACTCACTAAACAAATGCAAATCAAGAAAACAATACTGCTTTTCATTATCGTACTGGCAAACTTTTCTAAAGTTTATCGGTTTTATCAGTGCTGAGGAAACATAGCTTCAAGTTTCTGAAAAGAGTGTAAACTGCTGTAATAATTCTGGAGGCTAAAAATTTTAAGTGCACATTCTTTTTGAGCACTTTCACTTTTAGGATTTTTTTTTCTTTTATAGCTGCACAAATGCACAAAGATATATGTACAAAGGTAATGTTTGTCAAAGTAAAAAATTGAGGAAAAACTAAATTTCTATCAATGGAAGAGATTAAATTGACGATGGTACATCTAATTTACAGAATTTTATGCAACTATGAAGAAAAAGTAGTAGATCTATATGTTGACAAAGGAAGATGCCCATAATACAACATAAGTTTTAAAAAAGCAAGTGGTGGAACTATATATTTAATACAATCCTATTTGCATTAAAAGGCATATATTAGATACATGTTTGCAAACATATGTCTGTAAGAAACAGTGATCATCTCTAGGAGATGATACTGGAGGTTGAGAATAGGAAAGAAATCTTTTATTTCCTCCTAGACTCTTAATACACCAGATCTTTATGCTGCAAATGACAGAAAACTGAAACTGCCTTAAGAAATGAATTATTTAGGCTGGACGCGGTGGCTCAAGCCTGTAATCCCAGCACTTTGGGAGGCCTGGGCGGATCACGAGGTCAGGAGATCGAGACCATCCTGGCTAACATGGTGAAACCCTGTCTCTACTAAAATACAAAAAACATTAGCCGAGCGTGGTGGCGGGCGCCCGTAGTCCCAGCTACTCCGGAGGCTGAGGCAGAATGGCGTGAACCCGAGAGACGGAGCTTGCAGTGAGCTGAGATCGCACCACTGCACTCCAGTCTGGGCCACAGAGTGACACTCCGTCTCAAAAAAGAAAAAAAAAAAGAAACGAATTATTTATTGGCTCAATTTAAATGAAATCTGTGAGCAGTTTCAGGTTCCTCTTGAATCAGGGCTGCCCAGTGTGTCACTAGGATGCTTCTTCTGGGTGTTAAGTTCATCCTTTGCACATATGAATGGTTCTTTCTGGGGGTATCTGACAACCCTGGTTATCTGGATGACTCCGCTCAAGTTAGCTATATGGCGACCGTTACCAAGCTTTACCACCTTGCAAAGCTCAAAGGCAAGAATGAATGCCTCTCTTTTCCAGAGGTCTCTATTGGCTCCCAGGTGTTCGTCAGTTCTTACTGGATTATATGACCATTCTTGAATCAATCATCATCAATGGTAGTGATTGATATGGGGTCAATTTCACCCAAACCAAGTAACAGAATGGGATCTGGATGGTTTCCCAAAAGAGGGTGGGATGCTATGCAACAAACAACAGATATTCACTGTTGCTAGATAATGCTTTACCAAGTGCATCACACACACACACACGTTACAGTCTTCTAAGGCCTAGAATCTGAGCTCCACAGGAAGGGACTGTGTCGGTATCACACATTGTCCTATCCTTTGGGCCTAAGTCAGTTCCTGGTACATGGTCAGGAGAATGCATGTATTAGTAGAAGAAAAACAAAACAACGTACCTTGCAACTTCACTTCTAAGCATTGGCTACAAATTAGAAAAAAAAATAGTTATAGAAGAGTATTGTCAAGACTATCATCTATACTATCTTCATCCAAAGTAAATAGAAGAGAAGCTGATGCAGTGAGAGAGAGAGATATTTTTTTAAGGAGAAACACTGATGGCTCTTTTAAACATTTGCTTTTTGTTGATAGAAATTATTCAATGCATTATGGAGATTCATTCCCATAAACTATTGCAATAATGGTTGAACTCAGTAATTTTTTTTTTTGAGACAGAGTTTCACTCTTTTGCCCAGGCTGGAGTGCAATGGCACAATCTCAGCTCACCACAACCTCCACCCCCTGAGTTCAAGCGATTCTCCTGCCTCAGCCTCCCAAGTAGCTGGGATTACAGGCATGCGCCACCACACCCTGCTAATTTTGTATTTTTAGTAGAGATAGGGTTTCTCCATGTTGGTCAGGCTGGTCTCGAACTCCCGACCTCAGGTGATCTACCTGCCTTGGCCTCCCAAAGTGCTGGGATTACAGGCGTAAGCCGCCACATCTGGTCAGCAAATTCATTTACACCATTATTCAAATAGGAACTTAGGATCAGGCTAATTTACTTTAAGATTTTTCTTCTTCCTCCTCTTCCCTTTCCTTCAGCCTCCTCTGGGTACTCCTTACACTGGGCCACTGTGAACTGCTTCTGCTTGTGCAACTTGCCATATAAATAGTGTCGCCAGACAAAATACAGGATGCCCAGTTACATGTGAATTTCAGATAAACAATGATTTGTTTTTTATCATAAGTATGTCTCAGATATTGCATGGGGATATGCTTATACTAGAAACTTGTTATTTATCTGAAGTTAACATTCAACTCACAGGCTGAATATTTATTAGCTGTAGTTCTGTATTTTTATTTGCTAAATCTGGCAACCTTACACATAATTCTAAGGGCCTGTTGTGTCCGGAATTGGTTACTTACGGTGGGTTCTTAGCCTCACTGACTTCAAGAAGGAAGCCACGGACCCTCGCAGTGAGTGTTAAACAGTTCTTAAAGATGGTGTGTCCGGAGTTTGTTCCTTCAGATGTTCAGATGTGTCTGGAGTTTCTTCCTTCTGGTAGGTTCGTGGTCTTGCTGATTCCAGGAGTGAAGCCGCAGACCTTTGCAGTGAGTGTTATGGCTCATAAAGGTAGAGCAGACCCAAAAAGTGAGCAGCATCAAGATTTATTATGAGGGCAAAAGAACAGAACTTCCACAGCATAGAAGGTGACCCCAGTGGGTTGCTGCTTCTGGCTCAGCTTTTATTCCCTTATTTGGCCCCACCCACATCCTGCTGATTGGTCCATTTTACAGACCGCTGATTTGTCCGTTTTTACAGAGTGCTGACTGGTGCATTTACAAACCTTTAGCTAGACACAGAGTGCTGATTGGTACGTTTTTACAGAGTGCTGATTGGTGCATTTATAATCCTTTAGCTAGACAGAAAAGTTCTCCAAGTCCCCACCCAACCCAGAAGCCCAGCTGGCTTCACCTCTCACAGTGACAATTTTTAGTTTGCTAAAGGGTAAAACCATGGACTTTCTGGACTACAAAATACCTGATTGTTGGAATTTTACTTTTAGATCTGCCTCTTTTATAAAGTAAGACCCTGTGTAACCACCACTCAGGTTAAGAAATATATATACACTTTCATTTTATTTTTATTTATTTTTTTGAGACAGAGTCTCACTCTGTCACCCAGGCTGGAGTGCAGTGGCATGATCTCAGCTCACTGCAACCTCCACCTCCTGGGTTCAAGTGAGTCTTCTGCTTCTGCCTCCTGAGTAGTTGAGAGTACAGGCATGCACCGCCATGCCCAGCTAGTTTTTGTATTTTTAGTAGAGACGGGGTTTCACCATATTGGGCAGGCTGTTCTCGAACTCCTGACCTCATGATCCACCTGCCTTGGCCTCCCAAAGTGCTGGGATAACAGGCATAAGCCACTGCACCCAGTCAGAAATATAGTAATAGTAGGACTATGCCAGTACCTTAGAAGCTATCTGTGTTCCTCTCCTCGGGTGGCATCCTTCTCCTTCCCTCAATGGGTAACCACTATCCTGACTTTTATAATAATCATTCTGTCTGGTATTTCTTAGGTTTGCCACCTATATATGCATCCATACACAACATAGTTTATTTTGACTGTTTTTGAACTTTATACAAAAGTGTCTATGTAAGTGATCTTTGTGACTTGTTTCTTTCACTGTGTTTATAAAATGTATCCTTTTTTTTTTTTTTTTTTTTTTTTGAGACGTGGTTTCACTCTGTCGCCCAGGCTGGAGTCCTGCGGTATGATTACCGTTTACTGCAGCCTCAACCTCCCAGGCTCAAATGATCCTACCATCTCAACCTGCAGAGTAGCTGGAACCACAGGACCATGCCACCACATCTGGCTAATTTTTTTTCTTTTAGAGACAGGGTCTCACTAGGCTGCCCAGGGTGGTCTTGAACTCCCAGGCTCAAGCAATCCTCCCATGTCAGCCACCCAAAGTATTGGGA
Source organism: Colobus angolensis palliatus (assembly GCF_000951035.1). Classification (NCBI taxonomy): domain Eukaryota; kingdom Metazoa; phylum Chordata; class Mammalia; order Primates; family Cercopithecidae; genus Colobus; species Colobus angolensis. Next base: position 3,611,945 of record NW_012119265.1, on the reverse strand, counting down.
TTACATGCATGGGCCACCGTGCCTGGGAGTTTATCCATGTCAATGCATACAGCTGTGGTTCGTTAATTCTTCTTTTGTATATTGTTCCAATATGTGATTGTACCCATAATTTATTCATCCATTGTACTGTTGTGCTGCTGATGGTACAGTTTTAACTTAAACTGACAATTTTTTAAATGTTTTAAATGTATAGAAATAAGCCCAAATAACTATATCATGTGTAAAATGGGAATAATAAAAGAAAAAATAAAATAATAAAATAACTATCATAAAAGAGTTTCACACTATGCAGGAAAATTGCTAATATTTAGTACTCTCTAAGATTTGTTGTTATTGTTTTCAATAATAGGGAAATATTTAAGATGGCTTATATAAAATGGTTCTCATTTATAGTCATTTAATTTTTTTTTTTTTTTTTTTTTTTTTGAGA
>NW_012119265.1:3607553-3611465 GCF_000951035.1 Colobus angolensis palliatus | reverse complement strand
AAATTGCTAATATTTAGTACTCTCTAAGATTTGTTGTTATTGTTTTCAATAATAGGGAAATATTTAAGATGGCTTATATAAAATGGTTCTCATTTTTTTTTTTTTAAATTTTTTTTTTTTTTTTTTTTTTTTTGAGACAGAGTCTTGCTCTGTCGCCCAGGCTGGACTGCAATGGCAGGATCTCAGCTCACTGCAACCTCTGCCTCCCAGGTTGAAGCGATTCTAGTGCCTCAGCCTACCGACTAGCTGAGATTACAGGCAGGTGCCACCATGCCTGGCTAATTTTTGTATTTTTAGTGGAGACAGGGTTTCACCATGTTGGCCAGGCTGGTCTCAAACTCCTGACTCAAGTGATCCGCCCACCTTGGCCTCCCAAAGTGCTGGGATTGCAGGTGTGAACCACTGCACCTGGCCTAAATTTTTTGTTGTTGTGCAACATACAAAGAATAAAATGAACAAATCTTAAGAATATAGCTTTATGAATTTTTACATATACGCCTATGCAATCACCACCAGATCAAAATGTAGAACATTTCCAGCACCCTTTTAAGATGACTGTTTTATGACTCTTTATTTCCTGTTGCTACCTACTAGAAAGCTGACTGCCCACATTTTTGAATACACGTCTAATACTGGGCCGCACGATGTTGGTTTCTGGGCTTTTGGGTGCCACCATATGGTAAGCCTGCTGTACTGCAATAGATTTCCAAAATAAAAAGTAATAATACAGATTCTGATGTGGTTAACAATGAAAACAGAGGACCTAATATTTCCACTAAAAAAGAAAAAGACTTATCTTCCAAAAGGATAATTTAAGATCATGTACATAATGACATTACATGTTCACAGTTAAATTGATCATATAATTTTCTACTTGTATATTTAGCATATAAAGAAAAAAAGATTGCAGCCTGGCATTGACAAGAGAATACTGATAGAGGCAGGAGGCAGAGAACTCTCCTAGGCAGATAGGGGAGGGTCCCTGGAGAACCCCTGACCTGCCAAGGTCATTGTGCACAGGGGGCTTGCTTAAACATGCCTGCTGAAGGGGTGGCCTGCCTCTCCACACCTGTGGGCGTTTCTCGTTAGGTGGAACGAGAGACTTGAGAAAAGAAATGAGACACAGAGACAAAGTATAGAGAAAGAAAAAGTGGGCCCAGGGGACCGGTGCTCAGCATACAGAGGACCCACGCCGGCACCGGTCTCTGAGTTCCCTCAGTATTTACTGATCATTGTCTTTACCATCTTAGAAAAAGGGAAGGGGCAGGATAATAGGATCATGTAGGGAGAAGGTCAGCAGTAACACATTGAATAAAGATCTCTGTGACATAAGTTTAAGGAAAAGTGCTGTGCCTTGATATGCATATGTAAACATCTCCATAAACCTTTTTAGCGCATAAAGAGCAGCATTGAGCTAGGAAGTCCCACCTTTCACCCTAAGGCGGTTTTCTCCTTTCTCAGTAAACAGAATATACAATCGGGTTTTACACCGAGATGTTCCATTGCCCAGGGACGGACAGGAGACAGATGCTTTTCTCTATCTCAACTGCCAAGAGGCCTTCTTTTCTCTAATACTAGTCCTCCTCAGCACAGACCCTTTACGGGTGTCAGGCTGGGGGAGGATTAGGTCTTTCCCTTCCCACGAGGCCGTATTTCAGACTATCACATGGGGAGAAACCTTGGACAATACCTAACTTTCCTAGGCAGAGGTCCCTGCGACCTTTGGCAGTATACTCGTCCCTGGGTACTTGAGATTAAGAGAATGGTGGTGACTTTTAACCAGCAAGCTGCCTTCAGGCACTTCTTTAACAAAGCACACCCTGCACAGCCCAAAATCCTTTAAACCTTGAGTCACCACAGCACGTCTCTTGCAAGGACAAGGTTGGGGGTAGGGTCACAGATTAACAGCATCTCAAATACAGAAGAAAATGGAGTCTCTTATGTCTACTTTCTATATAGACACAGTAACAGTCTGATCTTTCTTTTCCCCACAGCCCGCAATGAAAAATTCCATCCCTTAACACATCCGTAGAAAGGAAATAAATCAATGTGGAGCAGCTCAGACTAAGGACCAGCATGCGCACTGGAAGGATGGGGTGGAGCCACCAGGAATTGGTGCCCTATGTAAATAGGGAACCCAGCCCCATCAGCGGATATAGAAGCAACTGTACTCAACTGTGAAGGAAGACAACCAGCAACCTGCTTTCAGGACCCCTTTTTGCTGAGTGCTCTCCTTTTCGCTTAATAAATTCTATTCCACTCACTCTTTGATGTTCCCGTGCCTAATTTTTCCTGGTCATGAGACAATAACTCGGATCTAACTGAGCTAAGGAGTAAAAAATCCTGCATCAATATGAATTTTATTTAAACACTGGATTTTTGTAAAAGTCATGGTGTTCAAGCCCAGCAGGCCAACTTTAAACTCTGAAATATGGTACAATCCAATGGTAATAAAGGCACAACATATTTCATAAACACTAGAAAGGTCAACGTTGATTCTTTGTGTAAGACTTTCCCCAAAAAGATATTATTTGGATTCAGTCTTGAAAGAAGAATAAGTGCGTGTAAGGCCGTAAGAGTGAGGAATGACTCTTCAAGCAGAAGGAACATAATGACAAAGGTATGGGGAATGGAAACACGACTTGTCCACAAGCAGAGAGAAAGCAGCTCAATGTGGTTAGAACGTGGCCAACAGGAGAGTAACTACTAGGAAATAAAGCTTAAGAGGAAGATGGAGTCCAGATTACTACTGCCCTTCCATGAGCTGGAATTTGGGTATCACCCTGAAGGGCAGACAAAGACAAGGGGGGTCCTTTGAAGGAGGACCTTAAGAAGGAGTTGGTCAAAAGCAATGGAGAAAAATGTTCTTGGTGTTTTTAAAATGCGAAATCACTACTTTTTATGTGTTTAGAATAGACAGTATTGTTGTCTTTTGTAGCACTGGCTACCATCTGTCAGTGTTATTTTCCTTTTTGCTTTGTGAAGAGAATGGGATAGTTAAATAGCTTCAGAAATCCAGGAGTATCTTATTATTCTGTTTTAGACACAGCTTCAGCACTGGGTTTGCATCTCCATTTACTATACAACAGCCTATGTTAATTTTCCTTGCATTTTAGGTTGGCAGATATTTCAAGTATTATCAGCCACTAGCTGTAAAATGTCTTGAGGCTGGTAATGTATAGAAAGTATGAGAATAGGCCAGATGGGCTGGCTCACGCCTATAGTCCCATCACTTTGGGAGGCCAAGGTGAGTGGACTGCCTGAGCTCAGGAGTTCAAGATCAGCCTGGACAACATGGTGAAACCCCAACTTGAAGGAAGGAAAGAAAGAGAAAGAAAGAGAGAAAGAAAGAAAAAAAGAAAGAAAGAAAGAAAGAAAGAAAGAAAGAAAGAAAGAAAGAAAGAAAGAAAGAAAGAAAGAAAGAAAGAAAGAAAGGAAGGAAGGAAGGAAGGAAGGAAGAAAGAAAGAAAGGAGGGAGGAGAAAATTACATGCAACTAGTTTATTCAAATCTTCGAACTTACTGATATATTTTTATTATAAACTGTATCCCGACTATAAATTACTGTAATTCCCTTTAGAATTATGGTGGCCTATAACAGCTACATAACAATAACAGTGTATCTTAAATTGTACACTGAAATTTTTTAATGCTCATTAGGGACACATTATTCAAATAGGTCTTTCCAGTATTTTACATTTTCAGGATAGGGAAAAAAGAGAACCCAAGCATTGATAGCTTAATGAATATATATATATTTTGTTGTTATTGTTGTTTTCTTTGAGATGGAGTCTCGCTCTTTCACATAGGCTGGAGTGCAATGGCACGATCTTGGCTCACTGCAACGTCTGCCTCCCCAGTTCAAGAGATTCTCCTGTCTCAGCCTTCCGAGTAGCTGGGACTACAGGCGCCC
>NW_012119265.1:3605463-3607005 GCF_000951035.1 Colobus angolensis palliatus | reverse complement strand
CCAGGATGGTCTCGATCTCCTGACCTCGTGATCCGCCCGTCTCGGCCTCCCAAAGTGCTGGGATTACAGGCTTGAGCCACCGCGCCCGGCGACAGTTTTTGTTTGTTTGTTTGTTTTGCGGTTTCTCCAAAATTTTCTTTTAATTTAAATTATAGGATCAGTCAGATATTCTGACAAGAAATTCAGTTTTCCTCAGGAGAAAGAAAATGCTTTCGCGGCATTTTTAACGAATGTATACATCTCCACTTTTTTAAGGGTTAAAAATCACATTAAGTAACCAAGACAGTTTTTTTTTTTTTTTTTTAAAGCACAGACACATAACAGTGGAAAACAATTAGAGTATCATCAATATATCAGAAATGTTGATAACTATGTGGAAAGCAAAACACAGATAGGTTTGAATTTCCAGAAAAATCAAAAGAGAGAAAATTGCATCTCAGAACACCAAAGACAAGCCAGGTTCTTTCCAAGAAAGCCTCAGATAAGCTCCAGGTTCAGCATCAGCAAATTCAAAGAGAGGAATGGGCTGTGGATCAACCATCAGTTCACAAAAGCTGCTTCCTGGTGAGAGAATTGGGGCCTGAGAGAAAAATGAAAGCCAGACTTGGAATAATTGCAGAATCTGGGCCAAAAAAAAAAAAAAAAGAATTAAACTAGAGGCCAGGCACAGTGGCTCACACCCGTAATCCCAGCACTTTGGGAGGCCAAGGCAGGCAGATCACTTGAGGTCAGGAATTCAAGACCAGCTTGGCCAACATGGTGAAACCCTGTCTCTACTAAAAATACAAGAAATTAGCCAGGTGTGGTGGTGTGGGCCTGTAGTCCCAGCTACTCAGGAGGCTGAGGCACGAGAATTGCTTGAATCTAGGAGGCGAGGTTGCAGTGAGCTGAGATTGCACCACTGCACTCCAGCCTGGGCAACAGAGGGAGACGCTATCTCAATAAATAAATAAATAAATAAAAGAAAGAAAGAAAAGAAAAGAAAAAAGCATTAAACTAGATAGTCATAATGAAGTTGTAACATCTATACACCAAATAACATAGCATCAACACTCAAAACAAAAACTGTAGGAGTTACAAGGAGAACTAGAAACACCCTAGAGGTAGATTCAATTAACCCCCCTTAATCAATGTTACAGCAGTGGACAAACAGTAAGTGAGAATATAGGAAAAAAAGAAGAGTAATATCTTCAAAGGTCTAAGGAAATTTTGGAAGTCAGCAATATTATTAACTAAGCATGAGGACAAACAAAGACATTTGGGAAGTAAAAAAAATTACCATTCAAGCTCCCTATGTGAAACAGGATGACTTGAGGAAGTTCTTCAGTGCAAAAGAAAGAATCTAAGGTATCAGGTTATGCGATTATGGTGGCAGCTAAGTAGAACCAGAAAGAAATGAAGGAAAGATTTCAGCAGCCAAGTTTTAACGTCATAAGATTAAGTTTCCCGCCGGGCGCGGTGGCTCAAGCCTGTAATCCCAGCACTTTGGGAGGCCGAGACGGGCGGATCACGAGGTCAGGAGATTGAGACCATCCTGGCTAA
>NW_012119265.1:3601435-3605273 GCF_000951035.1 Colobus angolensis palliatus | reverse complement strand
AGCTGAGATCCGGCCACCGCACTCCAGCCCAGGCCACAGAGCGAGACTCCGTCTCAAAAAAAAAAAAAAAAAAAAAGATTAAGTTTCCTTCTAGCTTAGTCCAATCACAATATTTATTTATTTATTATCACAAGTGCTATCTATTGATTTTCAATTTCAGGTATAACAATACCCAAATCACAGTGTATTTAATCATTATATTAAAGAATCGCATGAAAAATCTCAACAAATTCAAGTATGCAAGAAATATCACCTTATTTTTTATACTTCAACTTAATTTCTGCATCTAGGAAATATCCTCTTTCTCCCCATACCTCCCTCATAGGTCCTGCTTGATGGGAAATGTAATTACAGACATTTCTGGGGTTACTCTGCCCTCCCTTGGTCTGGTCAATGGCACACAGTTACAAAAGCATCAGAGAAAAGGGAGACCCTCCCATCATGAGTGATCTCTATACCCAGGTAACAGAGCCTTGATGAATGATTGTTTCCCATGCTGCAAGTCTCTGCTCTTTTGGGACTTTTGGGGCCCTATGTGAGGCATGAGAGTCTTAGCTAAGCTTGGGAACCCTGTGCTAGAGTCCTTCCTTCCCCAGATATCTGACACATCTAACCCTTCTGAGCCTCCTCCTTGGAGCTCCACTATGGAGCAATGTTTGAATCCTGCATACCTTTTCACCACCACCCACCCTCATGGAATCTCTAGGGGAGAAGCTTCTCCCCACCTCCTGTATCTCCCAGTCACCACGCTGCCTCCATTCAATCCTGCACTCCTCAGTGAATTTAGTTTTACAGAAAACAAAATCCAGGAAAAATTGTACAGACTAATTCTGCTTTCGTCCGTGTCCCATACCTCCCTGATATGATAAAATTCAGAGGCTGTTACTTGCTTCAGTGGAGAAATGGAAAGGGAGAAATACAAATATCATAAATATTACTCAGACACATGTTAATATAACTAAGAAAAATTGAGAAGCAGATGGAAGAGAAGTAGAAAGGATAGTATTCTTATCTTTCATTGTGGTTATTCAATCCATGTTAAATTTGATAAATGAAGAATTAAACATTTAAATACATTGTTTAAAGTGAATAAAGCAACATTTAAACACATTGTTTAAAGTGAATAAAGCCACACACTGTGGCTCACACCTGTAATCCCAGTGCTTCAGGAGGCTGAAGCAGGATTGCTGGGACCAGGAGTTCGAGACCAGCCCAGGCAACATAGTAAGACTCTGTCTTAACAAAAAAATTACAAATTAGCTGGGTGTGGTGGTACACACCTGTAGTCCCAGCTACTTAGGAGGCTGAGTTGGAAGGATCACTTGAGCCCAGGAGTTTGACGCTGCAGTGAGCCATGATTGTGCCACTGCACTTCAGCCTGGGTGACAAAGCTAGACCTGTCTCTGAAAAAAAAAAAAAGAAGAAGAAAAATATAAACTATAAATAAGTCCAGAGGTGGAGGGGTAGGTAGGTCATGATAAATTCTTAATCTTTCATAGTAGAAAATCAATAGATTTTGTGTAAACTTGATAAAACTTGAAGTAGATAAATATGGTTAAATTAAAAGCAGAAACTTAACAAGGGTGATTTCTGGGAAGTGAATTCAGGATTTGGGAGGACATGGTTGAGCAGAGGAAGAAGATTTTATTTTTCACTTCGAGTTTTTTATCCTTATCTTTACATTATGCAAATGTAATCCTTTTCTAACAAAAATTAGTTTAATTAAAAATAAATAACACTACCTCCTTTCCAACACACTACCTCATAAATATTTATAAGATATAGTTAATAAAGATTTCATGTTAAAATATGCCCGTGGGCACTAGATCTTGGCTTTTGTGAAACAGAGTAGCAAACATAAGAAGCCATGTTTGCTTGCCAGCATAATTTTGCAGCTCTCCAAAGAATGCCTTAAAGATGATAAACAGGATAGAGCGCATAGCTCCCCAGTCTCTCGCCTGAGATACTACACTCCTTCAAAGATAAATGACCTTGGTCCTTGCCTTTTCTGACACATAAGACAAAGCCTGCCAAGGTGTTGCAAGATTATGCCCCTGCAAACTGGAACCAAAGGTACTCTTGCACTCAAGCTTTACTGCAATTTTTTTTACACTGTATCTTCACTGCTTGTATAAAAACTGAACTGAAGTGCTGTATTGGAGAAGTATGACAGACATTCTCTAGGAAACTCTCCCAGGTTGTAATCCTCAGTAAGGCTTCTGAATAAAACGACTTTAACTCTTTAACAGTCTGACTTGTCTTAATTTTACAATTTTAAAATTCGCTATTAAATTCCTTTCCATATTATAAGCATCTGCTAAAATGTTTGCATTTTAAACAAATCCTTAGCTTTATACAGATGAACAAGTAATTTACCCAAGAAGAAACACTTGGAAAATAACTAGAAGGAAACAGTAACAAAAAATAACTAGTGACAAAGTAATATATATATTGTTATGTCACTTCTTTTATTTATTTATTTTTTTTGAGACAGGGTCTCACTCTGTCATTCATGCTGGATCACCGCAGCCTCCATCTCCTGGGCTCAAGTGATTCTCCCACCACCACACCTGGCTAAATTTTAATTTTCATAGAGATGGGGTCTCACAACATTGCCCAGGCTGGTCTTGAACTCCTGGGCTCAAGTGATCCTCCTGCCTCAGCCTCCCAAGATTCTGTGATTACAAGTATGAGCCACTGTACTTGGCCTGAAGAAGCAATAGTAACATGCATTAATTTTTTCAGAAAAGGAAATTATTCAAACCTTTCATTATCAGAATCACAAAAATAATCATGTCATTTGATCTAGTAAAACCATTTTTAGGAATACGTTCTAGGCTGGGCACAGTGGTTCACACCTATAATCCCAGCATTTTTGAATGTCAAGGTGGGAAGATCACTTAAGCCCGGGAGTTTGAGAGCAGTCTGGGCAACATAGTGAGGCCCCATCTCTATAGATTTTTTTTTTTTTTAATTAGCCAGGAGTGGTGGCACTTGCCTATAGTCTCCACTACTCAGGAGGCTGAGGTGGGAGGATCACTTGAGCCCAGAGGTTTGAGGCTGCAGTGAGCTATGATTTCACCACTGCACTCAGCCCGGATGACAGAGTGAGACCCTGTCTTGAAAATAATAACAATAATAATATATTCCAACATTTTGCTAAAAGAAATCACGGTTCCTATATGTAATCTCTATCAATGTATATTACATGTAATCTGAACTTCATGTAGCCAATTCGCATAAATCTTGAATAAAAGAATATATAAGAGGGCCGGGCGCGGTGGCTCAAGCCTGTAATCCCAGCACTTTGGGAGGCCGAGACGGGCGGATCACAAGGTCAGGAGATCCAGACCATCCTGGCTAACACGGTGAAACCCCGTCTCTACTAAAAAATACAAAAATCTAGCCAGGCAAGGTGGTGGGCGCCTGTAGTCCCAGCTACTCCGGAGGCTGAGGCAGGAGAATGGCGGGAACCCGGGAGGCGGAGCTTGCAGTGAGCTGAGATCCAGCCACTGCACTCCAGCCTGGGCGACAGAGCAAGACTCCGTCTCAAAAAAAAAAAAAAGAATATATAAGATACTATAATCATTAACCACATAGGCCTAGCAGACTCATAGCAGGATAAATTTCATCCCTAGCTCTCATTCTTCTCCCTTGTAAAATATTTACTTATCCACTGAATACTAGTTATGTTCCAAAGAAATGTATCATCAGTTATCTTTATTAGTACCAAACTTCCGTCTGGAATATTAACTGCGCTCTCTCATTTCCCCACTCCGTTGGTGTTCTTTTTTATCTTTCTGTTCTGCAAATGTTTCCCTCTTTTTTTTTTTTTTTT
>NW_012119265.1:3592374-3596484 GCF_000951035.1 Colobus angolensis palliatus | reverse complement strand
CTTGAGCCACCGCGCCCGGCTGACAGTTGTTAAAGAAAATAATTTGCCGGGCGCGGTGGCTCAGGCCTGTAATCCCAGCACGTTGGGAGGCCGAGGCAGGCGGATCCCCTGAGGTCAGGAGTTTGAGACCAGCTTGGCCAACGTGGCGAAACCCTGTCTCTACTAAAACTACAAAAATCAGCCGGGTTTGGTGGCAAACACCTATAATCCCAGCTACTTGGGAGGCTGAGGCAAGAGAATCGCTTGAACCTGGAAGGTGGTGGTTGCAGTGAGCCGAGATCGCTGAGATCATGCCACTGTACTCCAGCCTGCGTGACAGAGCGAGACTCGGTCTCAAAAAAAAAAAGAAAGAAAAGAATTTAAAAATATATTTTTTAATAACTGGAAAATGTAATATTTAATTTGTTCATCAGGGACTTATAATTAGATTCAGCTATTTGCAGTCATTTTAAGCTATTATTTTTTGTACAAAAACCATTATTAAAACACAAGGTAGAAATTAAAATGCAAGAAAGGTTCACAGTCTTGTCACATCACATGGTGTCAGGCTTTGTCAACACATGCACATAACTTTTAAATAATTGTCATTTAACAACTTTGTGCTTACATATTTTCAGAGGTGTTTTAGGAGGTGTGTGCTTAAATATTAGAGATTTTCAATTAAGAAGTGTTTTCAATCATATTATGAGTTTACAGCATCATAAAAATGTTACTTTATGTAAAACATCTACATAATAAAAATATCAATCAGTATATTTATTGCATTTCTGCTATGCTTTCTCAGATAGTTCCTAAGGGAAGAATTATTAACAGCCTTTGATGATTGGTGGAAGAAAGCAGCAATAAGTGGATGAATAAAGAAAAGTTTGGAAGAGTTCCACTTTGTTAAAATCTCAAAATGAACATGTAGGGGGGAAAAGCTGATCCAAAGCAATTTCTCACAATGTTGTGAATTAAGTCAAATCTTATCCATGTTTTAAACAAGTGGTACTGATCAGGAAACATCTTTTTTTTTTTTTTTTTTGAGACAGGATCTCACTCTGTCACCCAGGCTGGGGTGCAGTGGTGTAATCATGGCTCTCTGCACCCTCAACCTTCTGGGCTCAAGCCATCCTCCCACCTCAGCCTCCTGAGTAGCTGGGACTATAGATGCACGCTGATAAGACTAAGTTTTTTGCATTTTTTTTTTTGTAGAGATGAGGTTTCGCCATGTTGCCCAGACTGGTCTTGAACTCTTGGCTCAAGCAGTCTGCCGCCTTGAGCTCCCAAAGTGCTGGGATTATAGGCATGAGCCACCATGCCTGGTGGAAACATCTTTTGTTTTCTAGATAGACTCCACCAGTTTATAGTTGTGATCAGCTAACATTAAAATTTTTCATTCATACTAAGTGTGTGTGTGTGTGCGTGTGTGTGCGCGCCTGTGTGTGTGTAGATGGCATTTTGCCATGTTGCCCAGGCTGGTCTTGAACCCCTGAGCTCAAGTGATCCTCCTGCCTTGGCCTCCCAAAGTGCTGGGATTACAGGGATGCACCACCATGCCCGGCCATTCTTACTAATTGTTGACAGCAAAACTTCTCTTTATTTTTCTGAAGGGGTGGCCTGCCCCTTCAGAAAAATAAAATTGCTAATGAAATTTTGGGCAAATTAAAATTGCTAATGAAATTTTGGGCACGCATAGTCATTGATAACATTTTATCAGGAGATAGGGTTTGAGAGCAGACAACCTGACTGACCAAAATTTATTAGGTGGGAATTTCTTCCTCCTAATAAGCCTGGGAGCACTACAGGAGGCCAGGGCTTATTTCATCCCTTCGGCTTCAACTGTAAAAGGCGGCATGCCTCCAAGGGGATCGTTTATAGGCCTACCCTCAGAGCGCATTCTCTTTCTCAGGGATATTCCTTGCTGAGGAAAAGAATTTAGCAATATCTCTCCTATTTGTGTGCAAAAGGAGAAAAGATATGGCTCTGTTCCGTCCGGCTCACCGGCCGCCAGTTCAAGGTTACCTCCCTTGTTTCCTGAACACCGCTGTTATCCTGTTCTTTTTTCAAGATGTCCAGATTTCGTATTGTTCAAACATACATGCTCCACAAACAATTTGTGCAGTTAAGGCAATCATCACAGGGTCCTGAGGTGACATATATCCTCCTCAGCTTAAAGTAAAGACATAAGAAATTACAAAAGTATAAATTTTGGAGAACTAATAAAATGTCCATGAAATCTTCATATTTTATGTTTTTCTGTTGTGGCTCCAGCCAGTCCCTCCGTTCAAAGTCCCTGACTTCTCGCAACATTCTCCCTCCCTTTTCCTCTATATAAATGTGCCATGGTGATGAAGGCCTGTTCGTTCTCTCGATTTTGGCGCAGGATTCTTCGACTGGTCCGGCACACTAAAAACAAACCGATTAAACAGAGACACATAATTCCAAAATTTACTACAGTAGAGTTTCCAATAGACTTAATCCAAGTCATGGGGTTTAATCTATCAAGATTTTTTGCCACTTGATCTAACGCCTCAGTTCCAGGCACAATATTTAAGTGACTCTGAGAGGCTTCAAAAATTTGTTCTTTTAATTTAGAAATGTCTAAAGTGAGATTATCTTCTCTTCCCTGTAAATGGCGTCTTATCATGTCCCAGTGATGTTTAGACTCACTATAAACTTGGGGTGTAATACAAAAATCTGAAGTATTCCAGTCACACTGTAACTGGAAACGATGTTCCAAGCTCATGAGCCTATCTCCCATCCAAATGACAGTTTGTCTAAGATCATTAATTTAATTTGCCAATTTTTGATCGATACCAGATTGTGAATTCCACAACCCTGTGATAAATAAATCTACTGATGGGATTGACAGTAGGTACTCCTACCAACTAATTTTGGATAGCAGGCATTAAACATCCTGGTGCTTTCCCTAGACATATAGGAGGATAACGATACCCAATGGAAATATTTATCATCATTCCTTCTTCCTCCGGTTTGGCAGGGCAATGATCATCTGTGGGACCAGGTACCCACACACTATTATTAACATATACTTCAATAGGATTATCCATCCATGTGACTGCCCGAATTAAGGGCAGGAAAGGCACATAAGCCCAGTAGGTATAATTAGCTACAGCTGCTCCTGCAGGCATGGGGAGACTTACCACCGTTGATACAACCATTAAAGCTGCAAGCAGCATTTTTTCTGAAGTTTGTGTCACCTTTGTGCTAGCTAGGCTTTTTCTAGCTAACAGTGTCAGCTTCTTTAACTGTGCCCAGGTCAGCAGCTCCGCCTTCTTGGTGCGTGGTGACTTCATCTGTTCTTCTGATATCACCACTTGATTCATCCTGTGAGTCAATGGTGCTCGATTGCGGTGTTTCCGTCTCCGTGGAGGCGCTTTTCTTTGCATCTCTGATGGGTTCATTGTAGAACTTCAAATGTCTAGTGGGTATCCAAATAGGAAGCTGATTTTCTCCTGGTGAAACACAAGCAAAACCCCTTCCCCAGGTTATCACCTTCCCTATTTCCCATGTGTTATTTTTGTTGTCTTTCCACCAAATCAGTTTTCCTTCATGTGGGCTGTTCTTTTTACCAGTAAGATGTTGTTCTGCAGAAGTAGTAGTCTGATTTCTACAAATGTTTAAAAAATTTAAAGTATAGAGTGCTAGATTAAGCTGCATCTGAGGAGAGGTACACTCCTTACTGACTCCCCCTTCTTCTTGTTTAACTAACTGAGTTTTGAGTGTTCTATTAGTTCTTTAAACTATGGCCTGTCCTTGGGAATTATAAGGAATTCCTGTTGTATGTGTAATATTCCACTGATTTAAGAATTTTTGGAAAGCTTTACTACAATAACCTGGTCCATTGTCAGTTTTAATTTTTTCTGGAACTCCCATTACAGCAAAACAAGATAATAAATGTTTTTTAACATGGGAAGTACTTTCTCCTGTCTGGCATGTTGCCCATATAAAATGTGAATAAGTATCAACTGTTACATGAACATATGATAATTTTCCAAATGAAGGTACATGGGTAACATCCATTTGCCATAATGCATTAGGACACAGACCTCTGGGATTAACTCCTGCCTCTTGGGTGGGCAGGTGTAGTACTTGACACTGGGTACA
>NW_012119265.1:3589661-3591854 GCF_000951035.1 Colobus angolensis palliatus | reverse complement strand
TTTAAAAACTGGAAGATTTTTGTTTTGGGGTAATGATTATCAATAATTCCCACAAAATCAGCAAGGCCAATTTGCCATGCACCAGAATTGATAAAGGCTTGTTTAACTTGTTCCTTGGTTAAAGGAACAACTATTTTGTCTGGGTCATTACCACACAATTTTATTATTCGTAATCTTGTCTGACCAATTAATGTAGCTATTTGATCCAAGTACAATGTAAAAGTCTTAATTGTACTGTGAGGAAGGAATGACCACTCCACAAGATCAGTATTTTGAACAATGATGCCTGTTGGAGAATGTGCAGTGGCAAAAATCAAAAGTTGGAGTGGGGCTGAAGAATCTATTCTACTTATTTGCGCTGACTGAATTTTTTCTTCCACTAATTTAATTTCTTTTGTTGCCTCTGGGGTCAATATTCTCTTACTATTTAAGTCTGGATCTCCTCTTAAGATAGAGAATAAATTTGACATGGCATAAGTAGGAATGCCTAGAGTTGGCCGAATCCAATTAATATCACCTAACAATTTTTGAAAATCATTTAATGTTTTTAATGTATCTTTTCTTATTTTTTGTGGCTTAATTTTTCTATTTTCTATTTGCATCCCTAAATAATGAAAAGGATCAGAGGTTTGGATCTTATCAGATGCTATTGTTAGTCCTGCGCTAGCAACCTCTGCTTGCAGAAATGTGTAACAGTCAATTAATCTGACTCTTGTTTCTGCAGCACATAAAATATCATCAATATAGTGAATGATATAACAATCTGAAAATTTGTCTCTAACTGGTTGAAGCACTTGACCTATGAAAGTTTGACAAATAGTTGGACTATTAAGCATTCCCTGAGGTAATACTTTCCACTGAAACCTGGTGGCTGGTTCTTTATTATTTATGGCTGGTATAGTAAAGGCAAATTTTTCACAATCTTGCTCTGCCAGACGAATGGTAAAAAAGCAATCCTTAAGATCAATTATAATTAAAGGCCAGTCTTTTGGGATCATGGCTGGAGAGGGCAATCCAGGTTGGAGAGGCCCCATGGGTTGAATTACAGTGTTTATGGCTCTTAAGTCCATTAACATACGCCATTTGCCCGATTTTTTCTGAATTACAAATACAGGAGAATTCCAGGGTGAGAATGAAGCCTCAATGTGTCCCTTTTCTAATTGTTCCTTTGCTATTAAGTGTAAAGCCTCCAGTTTTTGCTTTGGTAGCGGCCACTGATTTACCCATACCGGGTTTTCTGTTTTCCAAGTTAATGGAATGGGTTTAGGAGGCTCTACAGTGGCCGCCCCTGAAAAGGATATCCTATTCCTTTTCCTTCTTGATTTTTCTTTTGGAGTTTGTGAAAGAAATCAGGCACATTCCTCAGTCCTGGGCCCAGCAAATACATTCAGCTTGACACCATATATCTCTCAATTTCCTGAGCCCAGTACAAACACGGCCCAGTGCAAATACATTCCTCCATATATCTTAGCTTGACACCATGTATCTCTCAATTTCCTGAGCCCAGTACAAACACGGCCCAGTGCAAATACATTCCTCCATATATCTCAGCTTAGGAAATCCTAGGAAATCCCCGATAAGGACACCGCCGTTTGTAGTTTTACTAAAAGCACGGAAACCAATAGATAACTGCTAAATGTATAACTTAATATGTTAACCAATTGTAATGCTGTAACCTAAAGAATTCCCTTTTTCCCTGTTCCTCTGTAACCTTTCAAGTCCTATTTTCATCGGGCTATAAAAAGCGAGCGCACGTTGTTCGAGGCCCTCTTGTATGTTGAGAAACGGAGGGACCAAGTTCGAACTTGCATTAAAGATCCTTGCCGCTTGGCTTTGACTCTGGACTCTGGTGGTCTTCTTCGGGGAATAAACGGTCTGGGCATAACATTTGTACTTGTTTAACCTGCATTTGAGGTTCTAAAGTTGCAGGCATCTGAGCTGCTGTAAGAGGAGTTGGCCATCGTGGTTTAGACTCTGATGGCTCTGCTAATTCTGGATCTTTTTCCTCTAATTTTAATGTTTCAGGATATATTACCTCCTGTAATTGATTATCGTCAACATTTTGCGTTGACCGAGCCATTACCAGCTCTGCTACACATTTACAGTGTGAACTTTCCTTTCCTTTCTGGGATTCTATCCCTGCCTCTTTTTCACAATCTACTGCACAGCTTTTAGGGACATCGGAAACTGGAA
>NW_012119265.1:3586275-3589183 GCF_000951035.1 Colobus angolensis palliatus | reverse complement strand
TTAGCAGTATTGCTCCAGCAAGCCCCACCTTATTCCTAAAGGTGGTTTTCTCCTTACTCAGTAAATAAAGCACACAATGGGTTTTACCCGGAGATGTTCCATTGCCCAGGGAGGGGCAGGAATTTTAGCCCGCAAGCTGCCTTCAGGTACTTGTTTAACAAAGACACATCCTGCACAGCCCAATGTCCATTAAACTTTGAGTCACCACACCACATGTCTCTTGCAAGGACAAAGTTGGGGGTAGGGTCACAGATTAACAGCATCTCAAATACAGAACTAAATGGAGTCTCTTATGTCTACTTCCTTCTATATAGACACAGTAACAGGCTGATCTCTCTTTCTTTTCCCCACATTTTTCAACATTTTAATTAAAAATGCATATGGTTTCTTTTCTTTTTCTTTATTTCTTTCGTCTTCTTTCTTTATTATTATTATTTTTTCCTACTCTCCTTTTAACTCACAGAACAACATAGAGTTTCTGTTGGTAACAATTCAAGGACATTGTTGTTACTGTTGTTGAAAATCTTTATTTTCCAGATGAGGAAACCAAAGCTCAGGAAAGATTAAGTTACCTGCCCAAGGCCACATAGATTAAAAAGTAGCAAGATTCGTATTTGAACCAGTCTGTGGGGCCCAAGCCCACACCCTCTCCATACTAATTTTCACAACAATCTCACGAAGTAGATATTGATATGATCTGCACCTTACAGATGAAGTTTGAGAACAGGATTTGAGCAGCTCAGGGTGGACAAACTTAAACTCCACTCTCAACTGTTTGGACGAACGGAGGCAGGATGGCGCACTTCCGGGTTCTTCTTCACCACCAGCTCTTCCCGCGTGGGCAAAAATGCAGCCGGCCCCTGGGAAGGTGCAGATCAACTGGGCATGCACCAGGTGACGTCAATCCAAAGAGACCAAGATTTACCTGGTCGCACCTGCGGAACGCCCCCCGACACGCCCGTGCCCTGCCTATTGCCCTCCCACTTCTAGAAAAGCCGCTCTCCGCCAGTGAGCCGCGTGGCCTTCTCACAGCCCCACTCCTGTCGGGATGTCAGGACTGTGGGAACTCCGTCCGAGAGCCCCACCGGGGGACTCTGCCGGCCTCCTTTGCCGGAGTCCGACAGACTTCTCCCTACCCACCTTCTTTCCCTGAAGCTAGGTGACCAAAATAAACTTGCAGTTTTTGCTCCTACACTTGCCTACCCGCTGGTTCTTTTGCGCCCACTCGGCTGGTCTTAGAAAAACAAATCATCAACCTTTACGTTATTAGTGTTTTTGAATGAATGAATGATTCCTTTTGCTCCTTTTGTAACCAAAAGACAGATTCAGTCACTCACCACTTGCAGAGTACAATTAAAAGTGAGGCCTGGTATAAAGAAAGTGACTTTTGTTCCAAAGCTAGCTTAGTGGAAGAAGCACAGGCTCTTGCTTTTAAGGGTACCAATTTGCTTGTGGAGCAGAAAGCAGGCAGTTTTTTTAATTTTTTTTTTTGAGATGGAGTCTCGCTTTTGTCGCCAAGGCTGGAGTGCAATGGCACGATCTCAGCTCACTGCAACCTCTGCCACCCGGATTCAAGCACTTCTTCTGTCTCCACCTCCCGAGTAGCTGGGACTACAGGCGCCTACCACCATGCCCCGCAAATTATTGTATTTTTAGTACAGACGGGATTTCACCATATTAGTCAGGCTGGTCTTGAACTCCTGACCTCAGGTGATTCGCCTGCCTTGGCCTGCCAAAATGCTGGGATTACAGGCTTGAGCCACTGCGCCCAGCCGAAAGCAGGCACTTTTAAAGGGGGACTTGGCATGAATGGCATGCAGAGAGGAAAACGGAGATGGGAACCTGCATAACTTGATTTGGTGCCTTATCTATGGGCAGTGGAGCTGGTGCGTTTTGTGGGCAGAACTAGATTGTAAAAATGGCTGAAACTCTCCAGGTGGGAGAGAGTTTCATAGTAGGCATACTTTGGATTATAGATTGACTGTTGTCTCTTGAGGGAAAATCTCCTGGTGGGAGAGAGTTCTGCTCTGAAGCTTCTAAGGACATAATTAGATGACCTTGCCCTGTAGGGAGCATCTGGTGCAGGGGAGGTAAAAAATTATAATTACATTTATAAAGAGCTATGTAGGAAGTGGGGCACAGGGAAAAAGAAGGAAAGAGAAAAAATAATTAAAAAATAACTCATTCTGTATCTGTTAGCAAATGGGGGTACTCGGTTATACTTTTGGCTCCAACTTCAAGATTTTAAGACAAGTACCAGTTTTAGACCATTTCAGTATGTTTACAATAGACCCCATCAGATGAACACCACCAGGAACACACTTGTAGTTAATGTTTGGTTTGTTTATTTGCTGTCCTGGGGTTTCTGGGCAAGAGAGACTTGGGAGAGGCTTATCACAGGGTTTGGGCTTGTGCCGAATGATTCTGAGGAGGGACCGGGAGAAGCAGGGATCAGCTCTGGAATGGTGCTGTCATGAAGCAGGGCAGTTTAGCAATTGAGAGTTCTCAATAATCTTTGTTCTGGAGCTGACAGGAACAAAGCAGAACTGGGGGTGTCACTGGTAAAAGAGCAGTAATCACTCAAAAGGAGAGGGGCTGTATAGCACAAGAAGAAACACTGTTTACATGGCCTTGGCCGCCTCTCATTAGAAACATTTTCTTTTTAAGGTTCTGTTAGGAACATGCTAGTCTGATTACCGGTTTCCTTGGAAACTACAATTGAAAAGTCTTTTATCTGAAACTCTGGGTTGGAAACTGAGGCAGCTCTTCTATGTCAAAGTGACACACATGGCTCAGATCTTTCAAGTAGGAGTGAGACATTCCATTCTCATTGATATAATTTCAAACAGCAAAGTTTCTCATAAATTATGATGTTTTCCAATAGAAATGTAATGTGAACTATCCACGT
>NW_012119265.1:3568846-3584991 GCF_000951035.1 Colobus angolensis palliatus | reverse complement strand
GGTTTGGTGGCAGGCACCTGTAGTCCCAGCTACAGGTGCCTGCTGAAGCAGGAGAGGCTGAAGCGGGAGAACAGCATGAACCTGGGAGGCGGAGCTTGCAGTGAGCTGAGATCGTACCACTGCACTCCAGCCTGGGCGACAGAGGGAGACCCCGTCTCAGAAAAAAAAAGAAAAAGTGAATTTACAGTTGGAAATGCAGATTTACATACTCCAGTTGTTCCAACATACTCAAGAGTTTTCCAATAACTGAATTTAAAACAGATACCAGTTTTATATTTAAATTTAAATAACAGCCAACCCTCAGATAATATGGGTTTGAACTGCCCCATCTCCTTATACATGGATTGTCTTCTGCTTTGGCACCCCTGAACAGCGAGACCAACCCCTCCTTTTCAGCCTACTCAATGTGAAGATGAAAAGGATGAAGATCTTTACGATGATCCACTTCCACTTAATGAATACTAAATATATTTTCCTAATAACATTTTCTTTCTCTAGCTTACTTAACTGCAGGAATACAGCAAATAATACATGTAACAGGAGGTTAAGGCAGCGGGTTAAGCCCAGGAGATTGAGGCTGCAGCAAGCTATGATCACATCACTGCATTGCAGCCTGGGCTATGGAGCAAGACCCTGTCGCTAAAATAAATAAGTAAAGAAATAAAACATAGGAAATATGTGTCAATTCACTGTTTATGTTATCAGTAAGGCTTCTGGTCAACAGCAGGCAATTAGTAGTTAAGTTTTAGGGAAGTCATGAATTACACTCGAATTTTCTACTGCCTGAAACGCCTCTCATCTTCGTATTGTTCAAGGTCAACTGTACTGACAGTAAAATTTAAAATTCAGTTCCTCAGTCACTCTAGGCACAATTCAGGTGCTCAATAGCTATGTGGCTGGTGGCAACTATGTTGGATGGCTCAGGTCTATGATTTTAGAGAACAAGTTTTCTCATCAACTGCCCTTGAAGTCTGAAAACCAGACTTTGCATGTCCATACTATCTTTAGTTATTTTTCTCCTACCTTACCTTTTTTGTAGCCATAAATTCTCTGCCACAAAACATGAATTCTCAATTTTATTATATTTCATTTTTTCTTTTCAGCTTGAAGCTTAGCGCTCCTGTCCAACCCTGTCCACTCCCCCATCAAGGGACTGTATCATCATTGTGAAACAAGGATATAATGTTCTCTGACTTCCAAGTACATACATAATGGCACAAAGGAATTATAGAGTTTTTCAGAGCTCTTCCCTGAAATCAGATGCCATGGCAAGTAAGATACATTACAAGTTTCTTGATATAAAAATAATGAGGTTCCTCGAGTTAATAGTAAAGAACTTTGGCAGACTGCAGGCAACGTTCCTGCCTGCATCAATACTTTAAAATAGGGTTCTATGTGCCTAGTTCCAGAGATAAAACATGTTTGTGCCCAATGATGATCTAATAAAGGGAAAAGTGTACCCATATTCATGATTCAGTTCTGCCATTAACTAATTATGAATCAATGGGTAAATAATTAAATCAGTAAGTTTTCCAAGGGGTACACTGATACTTGCTTCAGTATTGTGAGAGCATTTTTAATCTATAGAGTAAAAGAAATCTGGCCAGGCATGGTGGCTCATCCCAGCACTTTGGGAGGCCAAGGTGGGAGGATTGCTTGAGCCCAAGAGTTTGAGACCAGCCTGGGCAATGTAGTGGGACCTCATCTCTAAAAAAAAGTTTAAAAAAAAATCAGCCGAGCATGGTGACGTATAGTCCCAGCTACTTGGGAGGCAGAGGTGGGAGAATTGCTTGAGCCTGGGAGATAGAAGGTTCAGTGAGGCAGGATTGCACCACTGCACTCCAACCTAGGCAACAGAGCAAGACTCTGTCTCAAAAAAAAATTTTTTTTTTAAAGAATAAAAAAAATCAAAGAGAAGCAAAGTGATATAATCATTTTAAAAGAGAGCTTGTTGTTCTAGAAAGAGCATAAACACTGAAGAGTTATCTCCTCAGAGAGATGTGAATTCAAATTAGGAGCCAAGTAGTCAAGACACCAAGATGTAGCTAGGGCCACTGTTTAAAGCGGGAGCTGCAGTTAAAAACCAGTTACTATAGCAGCACTGCTGACTCTGCAATGCCCTGTTTCATTAGATTATGATTGGATTAATATGTACATATTAGATTCATTCTGTAGAACTTTTGTGTAAAGTTACTTTTTTTTATATAGCATGTATTCCCATGGGGAGAAAAAAAACGCAAGCCCAAGGATTTTCAAACTCAAAAAGGAGCATTCTAACTTTACCAATGCGCCTCCTAAGTCATTTCATTTCCCTATTCATAGCTGCAAGAAAATGTCATCAAATAGTCAATACAAATGCTCTTTGCATGCTCAACAGTAAAGAACTGTATGCTCGTATTGAAATCTGCTGGCACACAGCACTCCATTTACTCCTATTTTATTGAGCAATATTACTGATCATAAAACTTGGAAATTGTGTTGTTAAACAATGCTATAACTGCAAAACATATTAGGTGCATATGGAAAAACTAGGAAAATATGTAACCATAAGAAGAGGAAAATATAAATGATAAAATTATACTCTCTGGATCTAAGAATTAATCAAATATTTTTTATTTGTCTACTTTCCTTGTGTGATCTTGAGTAGGTTACTTTAAGGCAAGTTACTTGCCAGGCTTGGTGGTGTGCACCTGTAGTCCCAGCTACTCTGGAGGCTGAGGCAGGAGAATAACTTGAACCCAGGAGGGGGAGGTTGCAGTGAGCCGAGATCATGCCACTACACTCCAGCCTGGGTGACAGAGCAAGACTCTGTCTCAAACAGTAAATAAATAAAATATAAATAAATAAATAAATGACTTGTGAATACTGCC
This sequence comes from Colobus angolensis palliatus, assembly GCF_000951035.1. Classification (NCBI taxonomy): domain Eukaryota; kingdom Metazoa; phylum Chordata; class Mammalia; order Primates; family Cercopithecidae; genus Colobus; species Colobus angolensis. The sequence continues at coordinate 3,582,121 of NW_012119265.1, read as the reverse complement.
ACTATTCCAGACAGCAGCAGAATCCTCTTCTGGGAATAATTATTTGGGGATTTTTATGGAGGATACAATTCACTGACATCCTAATGAAACTGTACTCATTTTTAAAATGTTTAGTATACAGTATAAAAGACTGCTAAGATTTGAAAGATTGAAAATTGTACATTGTTCAGAGCTTATCAGTGTTCATTAAAATGTCACTAATTTTATGTTTGTCATTAATATTAGGCATTCAACAAGCAGTTGCTAGTTGCCTGATCATGCGACTGCTCAGGTAACAGAGTTGATTAACAGTGAATGGGGTTATCATGGCTCCTCTGGACTTGAAACAAAAAAATTGCTTACAACTTCACCATTAGAACTGTGTGAGGGCAAGAACTGTATCTTTTTCAATTGTGCTTAAATACAGCACTTGGTACGTAGTAGGGCTCAATGCATGTTGAATTAAGCTCCATAGAATGATTTAAATGATTTAACCACTTACCTAAGTTTCACAGGTTCTCTAATTTTAAAAATACAAGTAAATAAAATACAAATTAATGCTACTTGGAAAAATGCTGATTTTAGTACTGTGGCAGGAAAACATATAAAAGATGAGTTATGAGCATCTTGTGGTATCAGAGAGTAAGGAAGTGCTAAAACAAATAAACAGAGACAAAAAAACCTGTACAATGATGGGAATATGTCAAAGTGATACAGGAACAAACAGAAAGAGCTGCCAATGGCTGTAGCTGGAACAATTTGAGCAATAAAATAAAGTAGTATGGGAGTATAATCCAAAGTATAAAATAAATATTCTAAGACTCCATCCTGATATAGGCAAATGATTAAATAAATACGTAATGAGGGGAAAGGAAGCAAGATGGCAAAATAGAAGCCTACACCATTCATCTCCTACTGGAACACCAAATTTTAAAGACTATCTGCACACAGTACCAAAAATCAGGTGAACAATCATGGTACCTGGTTTTGACTTCATATTTCCAAAAGAGGCATTGAGGAAGACAGGAGAAACAGTCTTGAATTGCTGACACCATCCCTCCCCATCCTTCACCAGTGGCCATATGGTGTGGAGAGAGAATCTGTGCACTTTGGGGAGGGAGGGCGCAGTGACCCATGGACTTCTCATTATATTCAGTGCTGCCTTGCCACAGCAGAGTAAAGCTGTGCTGGGTTCAGCCAGCACCCACGTATGGAGGGAGCATTTGCACCAGCCCTAGCCAGAGGGGAATAACCTAGCAGTTGGAGCTTGAGTTTCTCAGCAAGGCACACCATAGTGGGCTGAAGGTAAACCTGGGGTCCTAGGTAAACCTGAAAGGCAATCTAGTACACAAGGACTGCAAGTCCTTGGCAACTCCTAGTGCTAGGCTTGCCTTGTAGCCAGTGAACTAGCATGGTAAGTGACCTAGAGTGACACCAGCTGGCACAACTAAGGGAGTGCTTGTGCCATACCTCCCCAAACCCCAGGCAGTGCAGCTCTCTGCAACAAAAGTGACTCTTTCCTTCTGCTTAAGTAGAGGAGAGTGAAGAGTAAAGAGGACTTTGTCTTGCATCTGGGATCCACCAGCTCAGCCACAGTACAATAGGACATTAAGCAGGGTGATGAGGCTCCCATTCCAGGCCCTAGACAACATTTCTAAACACATCTTGAGCCAACAGGGAACCCACTGCCTTGAAAGGAAGGACTCAGTCCTGGCAGGATTCATCAGTCCTTGGGCCCTGAAGAGCAGCGATAACAGGGAGTATGCTGTGGGCCTTGGGCTCTGAGATATGCTGGCTTCAGGGGTGACCCAGCACATTCCCAGCTGTGGTGGCTACAGTGAAAGACTCCTATTTGAGAAAAGCAGAGGGAAACGTAAAGGGGGCTTTGTCTTGCACCTTAGGTACCAGTTCAGCCACAGAGGGGTAGAGCACCAAGAGGGTTCTTGGGGGAGTCCTTGGGTCCAGGCTAAGGCTCTTGACAGCATTTCTGGGTCTTCCCGGGGCCAGAGGGAAGCTCATTGCCCTGAAGGGTGAGTTCTAGGCCTGGCAGCATTCACCACAAGCTGACAGAAGAATGCTTGAACTTTATGTGAACATCAGCCGTGGCCTGGCAGAAACCCCCATGAACAGGTGGTGGTGGTGGCTATAGGAGAGGCTCCTTTGCCTGTGGAAAGGGAAGGAAAGAGTTGAAAGGGTATTATGGTTTGAATGTCAGCTTAGCCACAGAAAAATAGAACATCAGGTAGGCCGGGCACAGTGGCTCAAGCCTGTAATCCCAGCACTACGGGAGGCCAAGGTGGGTGGATCATGAGGTCAGGAGTTCTAGACCAGCCTGGCCAACATAGTGAAACCCCGTCTCTACTAAAAATACAAAAATTAGCTGGCTGTGGTGGTGGACACCTGTAATCCTAGCTACTCGGGAGACTGAGGCAGGAGAATCACTTGAATCCAGGAGGCAGAGGTTGCAGTGAGCCAGGATTGTGCCATTGCATTCCAGCCTGGGCGGCAGAGCGAGACTCCATCTCAAAACAAAACAAAACAAAACAAAAAAGAATAGAACATCAGGTAAATTGCTAAGATTTCTGACTCCAATCCCTAGCTCCCAGACAGCCCAGCTCTGGGAACACCCGGGGCCTACAGAAACTCATGACACGTGCTGGCTTAATGTCTGATCCAGCACAGTCCCAGTGGCGGCCACAGCGGGCCACCACCCTCAGTTACAGCTGGCTCAGCAGAGAGAGAGATTCCATTTATTTCGGAGCAAGTAAGTGAAAAGAACAAGTCTCTGACTGTAATTCAGAGAATTCTTCCAGATCTTTTCCAAGACCATCAAGGTGGTACCTCTACAAGTCTGAAAAAACCACAGCATTATTAGGCTTGGGGCACAAGTCCCTTCAAATACCCTGAAAGCCTTCCCAAGAAGGACAGCCAAAAACAAGCCCAGATTGTGAAGATTACAATAAATACTTAATTTTTCAACGCCCAGACACCAATGAACATCTACAAGCATTAACACCATCCAGGAAACATGATCTCACGAAATGAACTAAATAAGGAACCAGGGACCAACCCTGGAGAAACACAGATATATGAACTTTCTATCCTATTTCATATATCTATGAAAATTCATAGTTATATGAACTTTCAGGCAGAGAATTCAAAGCAGCTGTTTTGAGGAAACTCAAAGAAATTCAATATAACACAGACAAGGAATTCAGAATTCTATCCGATAAATTTAACAAAGAAGCTGAAATAATGTAAAAGCAGCAGAAATTCTAGGGTCAAAAAATATAACTGACATGCTGAAGAATGCATCCAAGTTTCTTAATAGCAGAATAGTTTTGTTTCTGTTTTTTGTTGTTGTTGTATTTTTGTTGTTGTTGTTGTTTTTTGAGACAGGGTCCCACTTTTTTGTCCAGGCTAGGGTACAGTAGTGCCATCATAGCTCACTGTAACCTCAAACTCCTGGGCTCCAGTGATGTTCCCACTTCAGCCTCCCAAGTAGTGAGTCTAGAGATGTGTGCCACCATGCCCAGCTAATATTTTATTATTATTATTATTATTATTATTATTGTTTGGTAGAGATAGGGTTTTGCTATGTTGCCAGTGCTGGACTGGAACTCCTGGCCTCAAGTGATCTCAAGTGATTCTCCTCCCATCTTGGTCTCCCAAAGTGCTGAAATTATGAGCCACCATTCTCAGCCTTTTTTTTTTTTTTTGAGACTGAGTCTTGCTCTGTCACCCAGGCCAGGCTAGAGTGGAATGGTGAGATCTCAGCTCACTGCAACCTCCGCCTCCTGGATTCAACTGATTCGCCTGCCTCAGCCTCCTGAGTAGCTGGGACTACAGGTGTGTGCCACCATGCCCGGCTAATTTTTTTATTTTTAGCAGAGACGGGGTTTCACCATAGTGGCCAGGCTGGTCTTGATCTCTTGACCTTGTGATCCACCTGCCTCGACCTCCCAAAGTGCTGGGATTACAAGCGTGAGCCACAGTGCCTGACCAGAAGGGTGAACATTAAAGACTGACAACCCCACATGCTGGAAAACATGTGAAACAAGTGGAACTCTTATACATGACTGGTGGGAACTGTAAAATGGTACAACCACTTTGGAAAACTGCTTGGCAATTCCTTATAAAGTTAGACATACCCATAGCCAAGGGTGACAGCACCCACTTATAGTTCCAGCTATTCAAGAGGCCAAGGCTGCAGTGAACTATGATTGCGCCACTGCTCTGTAGCCTGGGGGACAGAGAGACCCTGCTTCTAAAAAAAAAATTTAAGTTAAACATACCCAGAACGACCCAGAAATTCCACTCCTGTATTTCCTCAAGGGAAATAAAACATGCCCACAAGGACTTGTACAAGAATGGTTATAGCAACTTTGCTCATAATAGCCAAAAATTGAAAGCAATACATATCCATCAACTGGCGAATGCATATTCAATGGAATGCCTCTCAATAACAAACACTACTAACTTCTGGTTCACCCAGACCCAACAGAGTACCTATCACCTTCATTTTTATAGTATCAGAAATAAGAGGAGTGGTTGCTGATGTGGTGGGAGATGGACTGGAAAGAAACAGGCCACTCTTCTGAGTGATGAAAATGCTCTATGTCCTGATTGGGTGGTAGTTACACAGCTGTGTACATTTACCAAAACTCATCAAACTGTCCACTGGCGGGGAAAAAAACCTATTATTTATTTATTTATTTATTTGAGACTGAGTCTCGCTCTGTCGCCCGGGCTGGAGTGCGGTGGTGCGATCTCCGCTCACCGCAAGCTCCGCCTCCCAGGGTCAGGCCATTCTCCTGCCTCAGCCTCCCAAGTAGCTGGGACTACAGGCGCCCCCCGCCACCACGCCCGGCTAATTTTTTGTATTTTTAGTAGAGACGGGGTTTCACCGTATTAGCCAGGATGGTCTCGATCTCCTGACCTTGTGACCCGCCCGCCTCGGCCTCTCAAAGTGCTGGGATTGCAGGCGTGAGCCACTGCGCCCGGCAAAAAACTATTATTTTCACTGTACGAAAACTTCGCCTCACCAAAAAACAAACTAGAAAAGAAAAAAAAGGGGAGAGGGGCTGGCGACGTTGAAAAGTAACACTAAACGATGTAAGTTTTTGATAATTGGGGTAAGCCTTTTCTTTAAAACGTATAGTAAAGAAAACAGTCCAAGATGGTCTGCTGGGTTCTGTGACTAAACAAAGATATTAAAAAGCCCTGAATCCAGTTTGGGCAACGTAGTGAAGCCCTGTCTCTACAGAATTTTTTTAAAGTTAGCCAGGCGTGGTGGTGCGCGCCTATAGTCCCAGCTACTCTGGAGGCTGAGGTGGGAGGATGGTTTGAACCCAGTAGGTCGAGGCAGCAGTGAGCAGTGGTCAGTGCCCACCGCACTCCAGCCTCAGCGACAGACTGATATCTTGTCTCAAAAAACAAAAACAAAAAAAGCCCCGCGAGTTCTGGGGTAGATTTCCTGCAGCCCAGTTTCTCCAGGGGCCCAGCATCACCCCCTGGCCTCCGCCGCCCACTCCCGCCCTTCACCTGACGTGAGCGCCCCCACTGCTCCACCCCTTCTCATCTCGCGTCGCGGTCCCGCCTATTTTCCCTCTCACACCCATCTTTTGAACAGTCCCTTCACCTTTCAATCAATTCAAATGTCGCACGGAGCAAGCCAATCGCAAGCCTCGTTGAGTGGAAGGGGCGGGATCTTCCCCGGAAGTGTTGGTTAAAGCCCCTCCAATCAGCGGCTCCGTGCGGCAAGTTTGAATTTCGTGGAGGCTCGGGTTGTGAAAGTTCCTGCTTCGGAGTGGGCAGTGGTCGTCCAGAACGAGTGTTGTTTACTTTTTGTTTGGTTGAGGCTTCACGCTGGAAGGTGCCTCAGGTAGGTGGGTGCTGGAGAGCTGGACAGAGAACGCTGGCCCGCTTCCGTTGAAGGTCTAGAAGGGTCTGAGGACCGGGGACTGCGAGCGTCGGAGCCAGTCAGAGGCAGCCTCCTTTAGGAGCGTGTTACCTGCCCTTACTGAAGCTGATAACGCGAACCTTTAGAAGAGTCCGTATATTTGCCGTGACCTCTGTAGAAGTCAGTGTTTCACCACGGGGGCGTAATTGGCCTTTGGGGTGAAACTGTTCTTCACTAGCTCCGACATTAAATTTCCGTAGCTCTTCCCAGGTCCCATGGCAACTAAAAACGCCCGGTTGAGAACCTTTAGTAAAGCAAGATTAACGCATTCTAGACTTTCAAGCTGGAGGAAACGCCACTCAGCCAAACAAAATTTAGGTGTGTGTGAAGAGTCAGGCTGCCTGGCTTGGGATCTCAGCTTCACTACCTTTTAGATATGCTAATGTGAGCAGTTAATTGACCTCATCTGTATAAGAGCGATAATAGTAACTACCTATCAGGGTTATTCTGATAATTATACCTTTAATGTTGTCCTTGCTCGCTCTTTCTCTTGCTGTGGATAGTGCTGTCCTGTATTTAATATATAAGTCTTAATTTTTCTTCAATCTTCAGCGAATTAATACTGCAGGAGATAAATAGTAGAAAATAGTTCTTTATGAAAAGCACAGTCCATTGTCACTTTCCTTGAGTCTTGGAGGAGAATGTTGTTAGCGTGCAGGTCAGATTCTCATTTTGTATATTTTGTCGATTGCTTAGAATCATGTAACAATTTATTGCATTACTTGTGCCAATTTTCCTATTATCTGGAGTTTTCTAGTGGATTTAGTTAATTCTTGTTGAAGAGTATACCAGAGTGTGCCTATCACAGAGCCTCCCCCTTACCTTTTTTTTTGTTTTTTGTTTTTTAACTGCTGAGAATCAGTATCCTTTCACCAGTTTGGCTTGGCAGTTCTCTATACCAGCTACACAGGTGACCCCCTCAAACTTTCCAGTTTTCTTTGTTCTTCCCAGTTGGACCCACTGACTTCGTCTTTATTGACCTCTTTTGTTTTGCTTGAATACATTCTCAAAGATCTTTCCAAGAAAAAGGCATGTGCCAAGTAAACTATATGATTTCGTGCATGTGTGTATGTGTGTATGGCTTTTCTTTCTTAAAATTTATAGAGACGGAGTCGTGTTATGTTGCCCAGGCTGGTCTCAAACTCCTGGGCTCAAGCAGTCCTCCTGCCTTGGCCTCCCAAAGTGGTAGCATTATAGGCCTAAGCCACCCTGCCAGCCTATACTGTATGATTTCTTGTATGGATGAAAATAATGGAGCAAACTGATAGGGTTATTGTGAACTATATATTTGGTCTTGTTTTGTTTTCTGGTAAACTACTACTAAAATCCTTGGAGTCTTCGAAGTGGTAGCCTTTTGTATGCTAATGATTGACTGATAGCTGGATGCCTCTCAGTAGCTTCTGGATTGGGGCTGGTCACTAGACAGACCAAGGCAGGATTAGAGAGTTGGGATTTTCAGCCCCACCTCACAACCTCTGGGGAGGGGAGAGGAGCTGAAGGTTGACTTGATCACCAGTGGCCAATGATTTAATCACTCATGCTTATGTAATGAAGCTGCCATAAAAACCAAAAAAAAAACCACCTGTGTTTGGAGAGCTTCTTAGGTGAACACATGAAGGTTCCTAAACGGTGGTGCTACCTGAGAGAGCATGGAAGCTCCTTGTTCCTTTCCACATACTTTGCCCTGTGCCTCTCTGTCCAACTCTATCTGTATCTGGCTGCCTATTGATTATCTCTACATGACTAATAGGTACCTGGTGTGGGGTTTTTGTTTGTTTTTGTTTTTGCTTTTTTTTTTTTTTGGCTTTAGAAGAAATGTTAGACTACCTGCATTCGTCATCATGGGTAAGGAAACTATTCTGTACATGGTCCTTCACTTAACCTATTTTCACCTTTAGTTCACGCTTTTCTTTTTGCAGTGTTCTCTAAGCCCAGAGCCTCTTTTATTCTGGACTATAGCTTCCTGGCTTTCTCTTCATCGGTTAAGCAATTTCCTATTTAAAACCCCCAAATAGGTAGCTTCTTATGCTCTGATAATCTTCTTCCCACTTTTCAGTGTTACATATTTCTTTCATTGTGCATTTTATATTTTTATTTCAGAAGGCCCTGAAGTGGGACAGGAGATGAACTATAATCTTAATTTTTTTAAATAATGCAAATTTATGTAAGTTGGGTTTTGTCCTTTTCCTTGACAGGATGTCTTCATCACATTTTGCCAGTCGACACAGGAAGGATTTAAGTACTGAAATGATTAGAACTAAAATTGCTCATAGGAAATCACTGTCTCAGAAAGAAAACAGACATAAGGAATACGAACGAAATAGACACTTCGGTTTGAAAGATGTAAACATTCCAACCTTGGAAGGTAGAATTCTTGTTGAATTAGATGAGACTTCTCAAGAACTTATTCCAGAAAAGGCCATCGTTAAGCCAAGTAAGTAAAGGTCTGTTGTAATTTTAAGTACTTTGAAGAGTGAATAATAGTTGGTTTAATGCCTGTGTGAGTAAAAAACCCTGGCCAGAAGAATTTTGAAATATCATTCTATAAATAACCTTTCTTTTTTGGTCTTTTTCCTTTTTTTCTTTTCTTTTTTTTTTTTTTTTTTTTTGTTAATTACAAGAGACAGAGTCTCACTGTCACCTGGGCAGGAATGCAGTGGTATACTCACTGTAACCTCAAATTCTTGGGCTCAAGGAATTCTCTTGCCTCAGCCTCCCAAAGCGTAGGGATTACAGGCATGAACCACCATGCCTGGCCCCTTAACCTGTTTTCTACAACTAAGTACTGTCTTTAAGGCAAAGCCATTTACCTATGGAGTATTATAACACTTTATCTATATTGCCTCATAGAAATCCTAAAGTTCTTATGGAGCTTAGGTAGAGTAAGTGTTGATAAGATAAACTGATAAGCAATGTAAAAATAGAATAATTAAAGAATCCATGAAATGAGAGTACTTTGTCAATGGAAACATTACTAAGAAGAGCAAAGAATCCATCCTTGCAGTTTGCCCAGAAGGATTGAACATTAGGATGGAGGGAACCAACTAAAGAAGAAAGGAATAATCTCAGAAAAAGGTAAAATAGAGCATTTTATAAGGCAAAGGATGCTACAGAGAAGAGAAAGGGAACTGAGAAATGACTTGTGTTTAGTCAGGAGTCACCCTACTCCCATTTGTTGTGTTCATATAGCAGGCATCAGGAGCTAGATGGCATTGAAATAATGCTAGGATAAATGGGGAATAGCAGAAAGAACCAAACATTTTTTATTTGAGAAAGGGTGGTAGTGTTACCTTCTAAGTCATCTCCTTGCCTTTACTGTTGTCCTCTCAAATGCTCCATTTCTTAACCAAAAATATTTCAAATAAAAGTCTAACTATGTCAGTAGGCTATTAAAATACCCTTTATTTCCCATTTGCAAAGGCTTAGAGGTAGGAGTGTGCCTGGTATGTTTTAGTGAATGCAAGTAGGTAACTGGGTATAAAAGAATGAGCAAGGGAGATAGATTGCATAGAATCCTAAGGACCATCATTATAAGGACATTGACTTTTACTCTGAAATGAGAGGCCATTAATGGGTGTTTATGTAATCTGAGTTATATTTTAAAAGGATCACTTTGGAGTCAGGCCTGTAGCCCTAGCTACTCCAGAGGCTGAGGCAAGAAATCTGGAGCTCAGGAGTTTGAAGCTTTAGTGTGCTACGATGGTGCCTGTGAAAGGCCGCTGCACTCTGTCCTGGGCAACACATGGAGATCCTGTCCCCTTAAAAAAAAAAAAAAAAAAAAAAAAGAAAGAAAAAGGATCAGGTTGGGCGCAGTGGCTCATGTCTGTAATCTCAGCACTTTGGGAGGCTGAGGCAGGTGGATCATGAGGTCAGGAGTTCGAGACCAGCCTGACCAACATGGTGAAACCCTGTCTCTACTAAAAATACAAAAATTAGCTGGGTGTGATGACACGCACCTGTAATCCCAGCTACTCAGGAGGCTGAGGCAGGAGAATCGCTTGAACCCGGGAGGTGGAGGTTGCAGTGAACTGAGATCACACTATTGTACTCCAACCTGGGTGACAGAGTGAGACTCCATCTCAAAAAAAAAAGATCACTTTGGCTGCTGTGTTGAGAATAGATTGCAGGTTAGTGTGTATGACATCAGGGAGAGCAGTAAGTAGACTATTGCAATAATTTAGTTGATATTAAAGTATTAAAAGACAAGGGGCTGGTCGTGGTGGCTCACACCTGTAATCCTAGTTCTTTGGGAGGCTGAGGCTGGTGGATCATGAGGTCAAGATATCAACACCATCCTGGCCAACATGGTGAAACCTCATCTCTACTAAAAATACAAAAATCAGCTGGGCATGGTGGTGCGCACCTGTAGTCTCAGCTACTTTGGAGGCTAAGGCAGGAGAATCACCTAAACCCAGGAGATGGAGGTTGCAGTCAGCCGAGATCATGCCACTGCACTCCAGCCTGGTGACAGAGCAAGACTCTGTCTCAAAAAAAAAAAAAAGACAAGGGAAAACTAGTAAAGAACCAAGGAACAGTGCAAAGTAATGTAAGAGGATAACCAGAAGAACGTGCTGTCCTAGAAACCAAATAGAAAAGTGCATATCAAGGAGAGACTGATTAACTATGTCAGTCAGTACTGCTTGTTAGATCAAGTATAATAGAAGTGAGAATTTGGACTTCACCACTGTGGAGGTCACTGGTGATCTTGAATAGTTTTGGTGGAGTGAGATTCAGGGAATCAGATTGGAATGGGTGAGTATAATCAAACCTTTAGATATAATTTGTAGCCTATAGAAAACATGGGGCCTAGAGGAATGAGTAAATAAACAAATATAGCTTGCAAGGACATTCAGTAGAAAACTGACTACCTTTTGTCAGTAAGACAAAATCTGTTTTGTCAGATCTGTTTTAGATGAAGAGATTTAAAAAGACATCCAAATAAAATGCGTTGATCTTACTTGGTTCTTGATTTAAATAAATAGATGGTTTAAAAGACCTCTTTGAAACAAATAGAGAAATTTAAATCTGGACCTTGTAATAGATAACAAGGAATTACTGCTGATTTTGTTAAGTGTGATGATGATATTGTGGCTGTGAAAGGAAATGTCTTCATTTTATTTTTTTATTTGTTTTATTTTTTGAGACGGAGTTTTGCTCTTCTTGCCCAGGCTGGAGTGCAATGGCGTGATCTCAGCTCACCGCAACCTCCGCCTCCCGGTTTCAAGTGATTCTCCTGCCTCAGCCTTCCTGAGTAGCTGGGATTACAGGCATGCACCATCACGCCTGGCTAATTTTGTAGTTTTAGTAGAGACAGGGTTTCTCCATGTTGGTCAGACTGGTCTTGAACTCCCGACCTTAGGTGATCCACCCACCTCAGTCTCCCAAAGAATTACAGGTGTGAGCTACCGCGCCTAGCTGGAAATGTCTTTATTTTTTAGAAGTATATACTGAAGTATTTAGAGATGAAATCTTCTAAGCATAATTTGTTTTAAACAACTGCAGCAAAATGTTCATAAATATTGTATCTGGGTAATAGGTATATGGGGTTCATCAGAATTCTGTGTGTATATTAGAAGTTTTTCATAATTTTGAAAAATTAAGAGGGAATATAAAGAGTGTTGGAAATAGGCTGGGCATGGTGGCTCACACCTGTAATTCCAGCACTTTGGGAGGCCAAGGTGGGTGAATCACCTGAGGTCAGGAGTTCGAGACCAGCCTGGCCAACATGATGAAACCCCATCTCTACTCAAAATACAAAAATTAGCCAGATGCAGTGGCACATGCCTGTAATCCTAGCTACTACGGAGGCTGAGGCAGGAGAATTGCTTGAACCCAGGAGGTGGAGGTTGCAGTGAGCCAAGATTGCGCCACTGCACTCCAGCCTGGACGACAGAGTGAGACTGTCTCAAAACAGGCCAGTCGTGGTGGCTCACGCCTGTAATCCTAGCACTTTGGGAGGCTGAGGCGGGTGAATCACGAGGTCAGGAGTTCGAGACCAGCCTGGCTAAAATGGTGAAACCCCCGTCTCTACTAAAAATACAAAAAATTAGCTGGGCATGGTGGTGGGCACCTGTATTCCCAGCTACTCGGGAGACTGAGGCAGGAGAATCGCTTGAATCTGGGAGGCCGAGGATGCAATGAGCTGAGGTCATGCCGCTGCATTCCAGCCCAGGCGACAGTGCGAGACTCTGTCTCAAATAAATAAAAGTGTTGATAGTAGAGATACAGGTAACTCTCTTGAAGAATTTTGCCTTAAATGGGACTAGAGAAATAGTGCTAGATGAGGATGTAGGTAGGGAGAAATTACTGCATGTTTGTAACTTCATAATGGCAACAATTCAGTAGAGGAAAAAATAGATGAGTGAGAGGATAAGTTGCTGGAAGAATGTCCTTGAATAGCTGAGAAGGAATGGAGTACATCTATTATAATAAATAGATGTATTTATTAGTTATTGTATATATACAATAACTATAATTGTATTAGTTATCCCAAAACTTAGCAGCTTAAAACAATAAACATTGATTATTTCATATAATTTTTGTGGGTCAGGAACTTGGGTATGGCTGAGCTGGGTGATTCTGAAGGTAACAGCCAAGATGTCATCCAGAGATATATCTGAAGCCTTAACTGAGACTGGAGGATCTGCCTCCAAGAGACTGACTCACATGAACAGCAAGTTGATGCTGGCTTTTGGCAGGAGGCCGTAGTTCTTTGTCATGTGGATACCTCCACAGGACTACTTGAGTCTTCTTAAGGCCCCGCATGGCACCTGGGTTCTCCCGGAGCAAGCGACTCTTCAAGAGAGAGCAAGGCAAACACTACCTGGTTTTAGAAGTCATATTCCATTATTCCTGTGATACTGTCTTGGTCACACAAGTCAGCCCTATTCAGTGTGAGAGGGGATGACACAGGGCAAGACTACCAGGAAGTGAGGATCAGTAGAGGGCAGCTTGGATGCTGGCTATCATGCAAGTTAGTTCATTTAAAAGTGAAGCATAGCAAGCAGTTAATATTTGAACACATGAAGGCAAAATGAATACAAATTTTAAAAGACTAGGGGTTGAAAAAACTTGTGGTTAGAGTGCTAAAGAATTAACAAGAAATATTAAAAGCATTTCCTTTTGTGCGGAGAGGTCTTGCTGTGTTACTCAAGTTGAACTTGAACTCCTGGGCTCAAATGATCCTTCCGCCTCAGCCTCCCCAGTAGATGAGACTACACATGTGTCACTGTGCCTGGCTTATTGAAAGCATTGTTTTTTTTTTTTTTTGAGACGGAGTCTTGCTCTGTCGCCTAGGTTAGAGTGCAGTGGCGCGATCTCAGCTCACTGCAAGC
>NW_012119265.1:3562859-3568796 GCF_000951035.1 Colobus angolensis palliatus | reverse complement strand
TTTTTTGAGACGGAGTCTTGCTCTGTCGCCTAGGTTAGAGTGCAATGGCGCGATCTCGGCTCACTGCAATCTCCATCTCCTGGGTTCGAGCAATTCTCTTACCTCAACCTCCCGAGTAGCTGGGATTCCAGGTGCCTGCCACCATGCCCAGCTAATTTTTGCATTTTTAGTAGAGATGGGGTTTCACCACGCTGACCAGGCTGGTCTCGATCTCCTGACCTCAGGTGATCCGACCTCCTTGGCCTCCCAAAGTGCTGGGATTACAGGCGTGAGCCACTGCGCCCGGCCTGAAAGCATTTTTTAGCAGCAGTTGAAATGACACAAAAATAATTGTTTATACGTTTGTATAACTTTTCATCTGAAATGTTTTATATACTGTGTGGTTTTGGTTTTTTTCTGCCTAGGGGCAATGAAAACTATTCTAGGTGATCAACGAAAACAGATGCTCCAAAAATACAAAGAAGAAAAGCAGCTTCAAAAATTGAAAGAGCAGAGAGAGAAAGCTAAACGAGGAATATTTAAAGTCGGTCGTTATAGACCTGATATGCCTTGTTTTCTTTTATCAAACCAGAATGCTGTGAAAGCTGAGCCAAAAAAGGTAAATTTAGTGTCTTAATATAAAGGAATAGTTTTTTTGGAATTTTCTTCAAGACATTAAGTGACTAAAATAATCCCTTTCCCTTAGTCTCTTTATTAACTGGTTGATAGAAGGTGGGAATGACATAATAGTAGCTCACAAGAATGAAAATCAGGTCCCTTAAGATAGCTGTAGGTAAGCTGAGATAGGATAAAACTAGGAAAATGGGTAGAACCAGGCTGAACAATGTTATGCAAAGGATTTGGTGTTTATCCTGTAGGTTATGCAGAATCAGGAGAAGTTTTTAAATAAGGGTGGTGCCATTGTCAATAATTCAGGAAAATACTATAGCCCTAAAGATTTTGGTCTGGAAAGGGAAACATTTATAGATAAGGAGACCAATTGTGAGACTATTGTAATAGAATAGATGGAAAGGGGCAGTGGGTTTTAAAAGGAAAAAATAGGTGTAAGACATCTAAATAAAGGCATTTGACAGGACTGGTGGCCAAGTAGATGGTGAGGGGTAAAGGAAATTGAAAAAGCAAAGAGAAGCTCTGCTGCTAAAAGAGATAAGGAAGACAAGAAAAGGAACAGGCTTAAGTGAGTGCATGTTAATAACCTTTTAAAAAATCTTAAACTTGTGTGGGCCACCTAGATATTAGCAAAAATTTGGAAAGCAGAATGGAAATCGGTGCTAAGATGTTGATTTAGGATATAATACTGGGAGTATGGATGGATGTTTAAGCTGTAGGACTAAATGAGACCATTCCAATAAGGATACATAAAATTATGAAAAAGTGGGCTCTAGAGAGCACCTTTAGGTAGGCAGAAGTCCAGTACAAGGCTGAGGACTGGTCAGAGGCAGGAGAACTAAAAGAGAGGATAGAAGCTCATATTAATGATGATTCCAATACCTGGAAAATATGGTTTGAAATTTCTTTCTCACTGAGAAATATGAGTAAATTTTGAAGTTACTAACTTAATTTAAATCAAGCTAGAACCAGAAAAAGGAATTTAAGTATCTTTTTGCTATAAGAGATTAAGGATAAAATTTAACTTTAAAATGGGAACTTTATTTTGTAATAAGTTATGGAAGTAAACCTTTACCAGTTCATTTTTTTTTTTTAAGTTTATGTTCTTTTGACTATTCTAAGGCTATTCCATCTTCTGTACGGATTACAAGGTCAAAGGCCAAAGACCAAATGGAGCAGACTAAGGTATAGTTGATAGCAGATAATTGTTACTAAAATGATAAAGTGTACTTTTTTAGTAAGTAAATTCATTTTCAATCTAGTATCAGATTCAAACATAATGATTAATTTACTAGAGTTAACAGGTACCAAAGTCACTGTTCTTGGTATAGTGACGTAGAGCAATTTCACTTAAAATATTTGCTCCAACATTCCTTATGAGATCCATGGCAAACTGTCTTTGTGTCACACTCTTGTTTACTGGGCTCCTATTATGCATTCCAAGTTACCTGCATGAAATGCAGATGGGGAGGAAAGCACACAGGGTTGGTGTTAAAAACTTATGGGTCTTCAAAATACTGTAATAGAGATAGGAGGAGGGTTACTAAAACAAAGTGAAGTGGGCAAGAAGGGAAATAGTATACTTCTTTATCAGGTGAGGAAGCTAAGTTCCATATATGCATATATATTTTGCATTGCTATGATGTTCCTGGTGTTGTAGGCTTTTGGATATAATAAACTAAATTCCCTTTGTGGAGCTTACATGTAAGGCTTTAAGAAAAAATAAATACATAACATGTCAGAAGATGATAAGTATTATGGAAGAGATGGGGAGATGGGGTGTACTAGAAGTAGGTGTGGGGTAGAATTTTGACTGGGCAGTTAAGGAAGGCCTCCCTGAGATGAAAGCCTTTTGAGTGAAGTCATTATGGAAGTGGAGGAGAGACCATGGGAAAGAGCTTTTTATCCAGGAGAAGCATTTCCTAGGCAAAATTAGAAGGTCTTGAAGTGAAAGCATGTCTAGGAGTGTTTAAGGACCTTCAGAAGGCAAGTTATAGTTAGCTGTTTTTAAAAGCTTGGGTTATTCACATTTTCTAAGTTCTGTAATTCTGAAAAAGGATATAACGTTTTTTGGAAGCTAAATGGAAAGCTTTTCTTTCTCATTTTATTTGGGGTAGTTTTTTGTTGTTGTTGGGTTATTTACAGTGATCAGATTTCAGATGAGGAATCAATTTACAGATTAAAAATATGATGGTTTGATTCATTATGCAATTAAATCACGTAGCACCTAATCTCTTAAATAGATTTATAATGAAAGTGATGTTCGAGCAATCCGACCTGGTCAAAGACAAACTTCTGAAAAGAAAGTGGCAGACAAAGAGAAAAAAGGTAGGAATATTAGCAATTACTATAAATCCTCTGAGGCTACCATGGCCATCATTTTTTTTAAGTGTCCAGAAGGTCAACTGGAATTTGTTTGTTTGTGACAGAGTCTTGCTTTGTCACCGAGGTTGGAGTGCAGTGGCACAATCATAGCTCACTGGAGCCTCCACCTCCTGGGCTCAAGTGATCCTCCCACCTCAGCTTGCTGAGTAGCTGGAACTACAGGTTTGCCACCATGTCCAGCTGATTTTTATATTTTTTGTAGAGATGGGATTTCACTATGTTACTCAGGCTGGTTTCGAACTGCTGGGCTGAAGTGATCCTCCTGCCTCCCGAGTAGCTGGGACTACAGGCATGCACTACCGTGCCTGGCTTCATAGCCATAATTTAATAACTACAAGGGACATTTGATTTGGTTATTTTTTTTTTCCCCCACAGTCGTGCAGCCTGTAATGCCCATGTCGTTGAGAATGACTCGATCAGCTACTCAAGCGGCAAAGCAGGTTCCCAGAACGGTCTCATCTACCACAGCAAGAAAGCCAGTCACAAGAGTTGCTAATGGTAAGAACTATTCCTTGATCAGTGACT
Source organism: Colobus angolensis palliatus (assembly GCF_000951035.1). Taxonomy (NCBI): domain Eukaryota; kingdom Metazoa; phylum Chordata; class Mammalia; order Primates; family Cercopithecidae; genus Colobus; species Colobus angolensis. Next base: position 3,565,277 of record NW_012119265.1, on the reverse strand, counting down.
GAACTGGAATGTTTGATCCTTGAGGTTTTTGTGTTCCATTTCAAAAATCAACAAGTACTTCTTTGAGTAGGAGAGAAGGAAACGGGAAATTCTAATACCTGAAAATAGATTCTGTGCCCTGACTTCTGGTTAGCACACAATGGGTGCCCAAACATTGAAGAACTTAATTAGTATAAGCAGTGTTTCAAAGTGAAAAATTAATGGTCCGACTAAATCACAGTTCATTTATTTGGTGCAATACAATGTAGCCATTAAGAACAGTATTATTAAAGAACACTTAATGACGTGGTTCATGATGTATTATGTGGGCAAAGAAGAGCATGTCAAACTCTGTACAGTAGGATCGCAATTCTAAAAAGCAGTATGTGAATATGTGGACATAGGACTGGAAAACCATACTCCGAAGTGACAACTGAGTAATGGAATCCTGGGTGATTTGTCATTGTTGTTGTTTGTAGTTTTCTATATTTTTCTAATTGTCTGTAATAAATATGTACAGGCTGAGCAACCGTAATCAAAACATCCAAAATCCTGAGCACCAACATGACATTCAAAGGTCATATGCTCAAAGGAAATGCTCACTGGAGCATTTCAGATTTTTGTATCAGGTATGCTGAACCCGTAAGTATAATGTTAATATTCCAAAATCTGGAATCTAAAATATCTCTGGTCCCAAGCATTTTGGATAAGGGATACTCAATCTATATTTGGTATTCAGAGGAAAAAGATAAAACACTCTGGTTTTGAAAACAGATGGTTTGTATTTGGCAGGAAATTCCATAACCCCTTTTATAACATGGGTTTTAATCATAAAAATCCTTCAAGACATATATTCCCACTCTTGCTTCTTTTCCTTTCCCAAGTTACCTAGTATTTTAATATAGCATTTCTATCTAGTAAAATAAATATTTTATTGTTTTAGAAAACGAACCAGAAAGAAAGGTGCCAAGTAATAAAGGAAGACCTGCCAAAAATGTAGGAACAAAACCTGACAAGGTAGAGAATAAACATCTTTTTACTTCTAGATGCTTTGAAAATCTCATTGCTGCTTTCATAAAGTTGAAATTAAACATAAAGAACTGCTTCAAGAGGTTAACCTACATGTGTGTTAAAACTTCCTGAACCATAAGAAAACATCAAGAGGGTTTACTCTTGTTGTTTTTTCAGGTATCTTATTTTCAGAGCTTTATAGGTAGAGAGAGCATAATTTGGTTAGAAGATAGAGAAAAATAATAAAAACACAGCTGAGAGAAACCTGTATGTGGGAATTAGCCAAGACATAGGGTGAAGTGGGGTGAAATGCATTGACTTTGGATTCATTTAGGCCTGGGTTTGGAATACTCTCTCTGATTCCAATTAGCTGCATAACCCCGGGCAAGTTATGTAGTTTATGAGGTTGTTTTCTTATTCCTAACATGGAATACCTGCATAGAGTAGTTGTAAGAATTAAATAAACTAAAATTTCTGCCTGCATCTAGCACGGTCTCTAATAAGGTTTTCAAAAAAGATGCCGCATTTGAGGACCCAACCTCTTGGCTTGTAATCTATGGTATAATTTATTTCTGGTTTTTTTTTTTTTTTTTTTTTTTTTTTTTTTTTTTTTTTTTTTTTTTTTTTTTTGAGACAGAGTCTCACTCTGTCGCCCAGGCTCAAGTGCAATGGCACGATCTTGGCTCACTGCACCTTCCACCTCCCAGGTTTAAGTGATTCTCCTGCCTCAGCCTCTCGAGTAGTTGGGATTACAGGCACACGCCACCACACCCATCTGATTTTTGTATTTTTAGTAGAGATGAGGTTTCACCATGTTGGCCAGGCTGGTCTTGAACTCCTGACCTCAGGTGATCCACCTGCCTCGGCCTTCCAAAGTGCTGGGATTACAGGTGTGAGCCACTGCACCTGGCCAGAATAATTTCTTAATTTAAAAAAAGTATCAAAGATTAAGTAACCTGGCTAGATTCTTAGTTAAAAATCAAACATAGATCGAGAAAGGAAATATACAGTGAATCTTCACAGATAAAGCACATGGACCTTATAGGTCCTCCCTTAAGATTAACCCTTAAGGATTATCACTAGTTTTTGCTTTGACTGCCATGCTGGCTTCAACTGTGTTACCACTTAAACTCTTATCCAGGTTGAAATACCTGGGTTTGAGTTCATATCTTATTAAAAATCAGAAACCTAGAAACCTCTAGAAATTATTTAAATACCAAGTAACACATTGACTTGAAATAGTAAATATGCTTTGTATTTTATATGGTTAATCTTCTGTGTCACATTGAAAGTATTGCTGTTGTGATAAGACTATTTATAATCTAAGGTTATTTAAGGATTTGGTCCTTAATAGTCATTCCATAATGTTAGATTTCTGATTTTAAACCATTGTAAATATCAACATAATTTTTTTTTTTTTTTTTTTTT
>NW_012119265.1:3525636-3561189 GCF_000951035.1 Colobus angolensis palliatus | reverse complement strand
AGCCGGGCGAGGTGGCGGGCGCCTGTAGTCCCAGCTACTCTGGAGGCTGAGGCAGGAGAATGGCCTAAACCCGGGAGGCGGAGCTTGCAGTGAGCTGAGATCGTGCCACTGCACTCCAGCCTGGGCGAGAGAGCGAGACTCCGTCTCAAAAAAAAAAAAAAAGAAGGTACAATAATGTAATTGATAGTTTTTATATTTCTTATGCATTGTTATTTTCACTATACGTTTTGGGTTTTTTTGTTTTTAATAAGTGACTTAATTATAATACAAATACATTTTTCAAAAGAAGAAAATTGCTATACTAATTTAACTCAGATACGACTTTTTCCTCGTTTTCTTCTGGCTTAGTATTTAGAAAAACTGCCTCTGAAGACAAAAATGATTAATTTGCAAAACAATGGAAAAATCAGTTGGAACCTTTAAAAGAAAAGGCAAGATCATTTTGCAAAGACTGGCTGGCAGCAAATATACTAAAAACTGCTCAGCATCATCTAAGACTATTAAGTGTTTATGTTCCGTTAAGAAATCTTCAAAATCTTTGAATCTCATTACAATTAATTACTAAAGATGGACATTCACACTATAGGTGTTTACATTTTCTCCCCTCCAGAATACACATTTTAAAAAAATAGAAATATTTCTATTTTAGCCCAGATCTATAAAAAGTGACACAATTTTGAAACCCTTTATATTAGATTATATGGAGTTCATGTTTCATGAAGTATATTTTTGCTATTGTTTTTAGTGATGAGTCTCAAGCAACAGAAGAAATTTTGGCACAAAAATGTAAAACTTACTCTACCAAGACAATACAGCAAGATTCACATAAATTGCAATGTCCTTTGGGTCCTCTAACAGTTTGTCATGAAGGTATAGTATTTAATTAATTTATTCATTTTTTAGAATAATGTTATTTATCGATAATACAAAAAATATTTTGCTTTCAGGTATAGTAATTAAATTTTTACTTTTCTGGATTATTACTTGTCAGATTTGTTTGGAGCTCTTTTTCACCATATCATTTGGGGATATGAACTCAGGGTCAGAAAAAACAGGAAAGCATGGGTAAAGATACTTGAAGAGATCATTGGAATGAAGAACACAGACAGAAGAGGGGAAATAAATGTAAATTTAAATTTAAAAAAATTGAGAGTTATTTTAGAGGAAATGTGAATTAAGTGATTGAGGCAGAAATAAAATTTTAAACATTGAAAAGAATTGAAGGATATTTAAAATGTCTTTTTAGGGGCTGTCATTTTAGGAATTGTTGCTTTGAAATTTATATGTAAGATTTTCTTTAATTTATAGAACGTGTTTTAAATAAAAATGAAGCTACTACTAAAAATTCAAATGGCCTTCCGATAAAAGAAGTCCCACCACTTGAAAGAAATGAAGGTCAAATAACTCAGCCCCACCATGATGTGCCATATTTCAGGTATGTCTGTGTGTTTCTAGTGTAAGAATGTTGTATTAATATCTAGACATTTGAAACCAAAACTAAAAATTTTTAATCTTAATATAGTGGGGAGAAACTGATATTAGGTGATTTTCACGTTTAAATTTTAGTTATTTCTTTTGTACATTCATGTGGTTCCTAATTCAAAGGGTAGGAAAAGGTACAAGTGAGAAGACTCCTTCTCAGCACTGTGACCCAACCGCATAGTCTGAACATTTCATGAAGGCAAGTGTTACTCATTTCTTGTGAATACTTCCATGGATAGTTAATGCTTATGTAGACAAATATAGGCATACACATTTTTTTCTTTTTTAAAAAATATGATCGGCTGGGTGCGGTGGCTCACACCTGTAATCCCAGCACTTTGGGAGGCCGAGGCGGGAGGATCACAAGGTCAAGAGATTGAGACCATCTGGCCGACATGGTGAAACCCCATCTCTACTAGAAATATAATGGCACATGCCTGTAGTCGCAGCTGCTGGGGAGGCTGAGGCAAGAGAATGGCGTGAACCCGGGAGGTGGAGGTTGCAGTGAGCCGAGATAGCACACTGCACTCCAGCCTGGCAACAGAGTGAGACTCCATCTCAAAAAAAAAAAATCTATCTATCTATCTATCTATCTATCTATCTAGACAATATCGTACAATATACACTATTCTGTTTGCAAATCAAAATAGATGAGAAGTATCTCACTATAGTTTTACTATTCATTTGTTCTATTATGAATTTTTTTTTTGAATGACTTTCTTTTTTTGTTTTGAAATGGTCGCACTCTGTTGCCCAGGCTGGAGTACAGTGACGTGATCTCAGCTCACTGCAGCCTCTCTGTCCTGAGCTCAAGCCATCCTCCTACCAGTGGGTGGCTAATTTTGGTGATTTTTTGTTTTTTGTTTTTTACTTTTGTAGGATGGGGTCTTATGATACTGCCCAAGCTGGTCTCGAACTTGCAGGCTCAAGCGATCCTTTTGCCTCGGCCTCCCATACTGTTAGGATTACAGGCATGAGCCACTATGTCTGGCTTAATTTCTTTTTCAGAGCACTAGGTTTTAGAATTATAAGGGATTTTAGAGGTAGCTAATCCATTGTTGTTCCACTGAGTTATTGAAATATTAAGCAGTCTACCTAACTAGACAATGTGAGGGCTAAATCATTTTTGCTATCTCTCCTTTTTTTTTTTTTTTTTTTGAGACGAAGTCTCACTCTGTCACCCAGGCTGGAGTGCAAAGGCTTGATCTTGGCTGTGTGCAACCTCTGACTCCCGGGTTCAAGCAGTTCTCTTGCCTCAGCCTCCTGAGTAGCTGGGATGACAGGCGCGTGTCACCACACCTGGCTGATGTTTGTATTTTTAGTAGAGACAGGGTTTCACCATGTTGGTCAGGCTGGTCTCGAATTCCTGACCTCATGATCCACCTGCCTCAGCCTCCCAAACTGCTGGGATTACAGGCAAGAGCCACCATGCCCGACCCTCTGCTTCCTCATTAATCGTCATGTTGTGTCATTGAATATAAACAACTCAAATTTTTTGTTTTTGTTTTTTTTGAGACAGGATCTCACTCTGTCACCCAATCTGGAGTGCAGTGTCTCGATCTTGGCTCACTGCAACCTTGACCTCCCGACCTCCCACCTCAGCTCCTCAGGAGGCTGTTTCTAGCATAAGAATTTTATATTAGTATCTAGACATTTAAAACCCAAACTAAAATATTTATAACCTTAATATAGTGGAGGGAAACTGATGTTAGGTGATTTTCATTTATTTTTTAAATTTAAATTTTTTTTTTTTTTAATAACAGGAGGGTACCACCATGCCTGGCTAAATTTTTTTAAGTAGAGATTGGTTTTCACCATGTTTCTCAGGCTGATCTGGAACTCCTAGGCTCAAGTGATCTGCCTGCCTCTGCCTCACGAAGTGCTGGCTGGAGTTACAGGCATGAGCCACTGAGCCTGGCCCTAATTTTTTTTTTTTTTTTTAAGAAACAAAACCTGCCAGGTGCGGTCGCTCCCGCCTATAATTGAGCACTTTGGGAGGCTGAGGTGGGCAGATCACCTGAGGTCAGGAGTTCAAGACCAGCCTGGCCAACATGGTGAAACCCCATCTCTACAAAAAATACAAAAATTAGCTGGGAGTGGTGGTAGGTGCCTGAAACTCTGTACCTACTAAACAGTAACTCCCCATTCCTCAGCCATTCCCTCCCAGCCCCTGGTAAATACCATTCTACTTTCTGTCTCTATGATTTTGACTCAGCTAAGTATCTTATTTTAGTAGAATTATGTAGTATTTGTCTTTTTATTACTGGCTTACTTCATTTAGCATAATATCTTTGAGGTTCATTCATTGTAGCATGTGTCAGGCTTTCCTTTTTAAGACCAAATAATATTTCATTGTATGTATATAACACATTTTGCTTATCCATTTGTCTGTCAATGGACACTTGGGTTGCTTCCATATTTTAACTGTTGTGAACAGCTATGAACATGGGTGTACAAATATCCCTTTGAGACCCTGCTCTGAATTCTTTTGGGTGTATATCCAGAAGTAGAATTGCTGGGTCATATGGTAAGTCTATTTTTAATTTTTTGAGGAGCTGCCATACTGTTTTCTGTAGTGGCTTTGCCATTTTACATTCCTACCAACAGCTTACAAGGGTTCCTGTTTCTCTCTACATGCTTGGATACTTTTTACATAGACACAGATTAAACTTCTTTTAGGCCTGGGTTTCTCAACCTTGGCCCTATTGACATTTTAGATTGTATACTTGTTGTGAGTATATATCCTATACATCATAGGCTGTTTTGTAGTTTCCCTGGCCAGTAGCACTCCTCTAGTCATGACAATCAAAAATATTTCCAAACACCACCAAATGTTCCCTAGAGTGGGGCAAAATTGACCCAATTGAGAACCACTGCCTTTAAGCAAGCAAAGCCTAATAATTAGGATCTGTGAGACCCTATCACTGTAATCCTAGAATTAACAGTTTTAGCTTTAATTTACTCTTGACAGTTGAGTTGGCTTTAGTTTCATAGAAAATGCAGAGAATCTGATGCACATTTAGAAATGTCTGACTTTGATCAGCCTCTGAAAAAGAACAGAACAAACTAGAAATGTTAGCTTAAAAAGTAGGTTCTTGGTATTATCCATCCACATAAGTTTTAGGTGTAAAAGGATGTACATACACAGGGTGTCAACTTGTGTTTATGGATTTTAATATATCACAGTTTATAAATATTCAGTATCAACTATGGGAAAATATCATGGCTACCTTTTATAACTTCCTAATATTATGTATCATGTTATACTAATACTTAGATAGTAGTGTAAAAACCACTTGTAGAACTGAAATGTATGTCATAATTTTAGAAATATCCTCCAATCAGAAACTGAGAAATTAACTTCACATTGCCTCGAGTGGGACAGGAAGCTTGAATTGGACATTCCAGATGATGGTGAGGCAACATTTATATTTTTTGTGTTTGCTTTCTTTTACTATGGTTACGTTTATCTGAAACATAAAAATATAGCATTGCCTAACTTTATAGTTTCATTATTATTCAAAGTAGCAAGAATTTTTCTTTTTTAACCTGATGTCTACAATAAAGTAGCAAGTATTTTTCGTATCTCAACATATGTTCCCTAACATCTGTGCTGAAATGGTATATAACTTAAAAGATTTAAGAAATTAGAATATTGACTATCATTCCTTTGACTTAGAATTTTTCTAACCAACCAAGCAAGTAACAGTGAATATTATTAGTTTTTTTAATATGACTTTATGGGTGATATCAATATCTGATATTGTTAACACAAAAATATATTCCAAATGAAAATTACCTAAATCAAGATGAGAAAGATTTTCTGAAGAGTTCCTTAATCTATTTGGGGAAGCTGTTTAGAAAAAATTATGTGCTCTCAGTATGAAGTCTTTCTTAGATAATTATTTGCAGTGAGTTGTTTGACTTTTTTTTTTTTAATTAATTAATTTAAGATGAGTGTTGCTCTTGTTGCCCAGGCTAGAGTGCAATGGCGCCACTGCGGTTCCCTGCACCCTCTGCCTTCTGGGTTCAAGTGATTCTCCTGCCTCAGCCTCCCAGTTGGCTGGGATTATAGGTGCCTGCCACCACGTCCAGCTAATTTTTGTATTTTTAGTAGGGGTGGGGTTTCACCACATTGGCCAGGCTGGTCTCGAACTCCTGACCTCAGGTGAGCCGCCCACCTCGGCCTCCCAAAGTGCTAGGATTATAGGCATGAGCCACCGTGCCCACAGGTGTAAGCCACCGCACCCGCCTGATATTGACTTCTTATAAAGTACAAGAAGAAGTAGAATGCTATTTAGTATATAGCAATAGGTATGAGAATATATTGTAAATTTTGAGCAGGAATTGAAGCAAATAGTTAATACTCAGTTATTTGTATGACGAAGTTTTGTGGTAGATATTTTTTGTTTTGCTTTGACAACCTGTGAGCCTTAGGATGTTTGGAGTGAAGTCTTATCAGTGGGCTGACTTGCAATGAATGTTCTGTTTTGTCTTTTAATTTTAAAAAACCTCTTATTTCCTTCAGCTAAAGATCTTATTCGCACAGCAGTTGGTCAAACAAGACTCCTTATGAAGGAAAGGTTCAAACAGTTTGAAGGACTAGTTGGTGATTGTGAATATAAACGAGGTGTAAAGGAGACTACCTGTGCAGATCTGGATGGATTTTGGGATATGATTAGTTTTCAGGTATGTGGTTCAATATTTTAAATATATTAACTTTGGACTTTTTTTTTTTTTTAAGTAGCAGGAGTGAAACGGGGTAATAGTAGCTGCTTAGGTACCTGTAATATTAAATGAGATGTTATAAAGCGCCTTTATAAACTGTAAAACATCTAAATTTTATGACTGATGTACTCTTCTCCCATATATTCTCAGGATAATTTCTATATAGGTTGAAAACTGAAATTATTTTCAACTCTTGAATAGTCTGTAATGATTCCACCTGTGAGAAATGAGTCCACTGGCCTTTGGTAGTTGAGTTCAGCTAGCAGTTACTGAGTTCCTGCTGTGTGCTCATATTGTATTAATCTGTTATTGTATTAGGAGTGTTGTATTAGGAGTTGATAAAAGACTTAATTCCCTGTCCCAGAGGAGTTTGTAATTTGATTAGTGACCGAGATACAAAATATAATTCTAATGTAGAAAGTGCTGTGATAAAAGAAATTACTAGGAAGATCCGTAAAGGTATGGGGGAAAGATGACTCTAGCTTTTTGAACTTATTTTGGAAATAAGCATATAAAATAGCATTTCAAGACCCAACAGTCAACAATAGACATCGAAACAAGCTTCAAAGCTAAAAGAAAAAGGCCAAAGCAAACATCTAGGAAGAAAGCTATTTGAATGGACTTTTAAATGCAAGTATTCATATTCTCAAAGAGACCAGACGTTTCATCTGTCAAGTAAAAATACCTGTTAAAGAACATTCAGAGAATAAATAGCTTTTTGAAGTTAAGCAATATGAGAACAGAAATGTAAGATACAATAGGTAGAATATGAAGTTAAGGAAATCTCAGCCAGGCACAGTGGCTCAAGCCTGTAATCCTAGTACTTTGGGAGGCTGAGGTTGGAGGATCACTTGAGCCCAGGAGTTCACGACCAACTTGCGCAACATAGTGAGAGCCCGTCTCTACAGAAGATAAATTTAGCCAGGTATGGTTGCACATGCCTGTAGTACAAGCTGTAAGACAGAAGAGCTTAGATAAGAAAATGACGTGGACCAGTCCAGGAAATATAGCCAAATTATAGGAATTCCAGAAAAAGAGAACAGAAAAAAAAAAAAAAAACTGGGGAGCAAGTGAACAATGAAGGAGCCCGTTGAGTGTTTAGCACTGAGAATCAGAGTAGACCCACAGCAACTTACGTCATTAAATACCGTTATATAACTCTTGGGATAAAGAGGGTAGGCTAAAGTATCCAGGGAAAGAAAACAAATTTTATACAAAGCATCAAGGATTAGAGTAGCATTGATGTCTCAACAGCAATGTTATGAGCTAGAACAATACTCTGAAAATTCTGAGGGAAATTAACTTCCAGCCTGGAGTTCTATACTGAACCAATCAAGTATGAGGGTGGAAAGGCACTTTTCAGACACACAAGATCTCAAAGTTCACCTCCTTCCATGTACCCTTTCTCAGGAAACTGAGAATGTCCCTCACAAAGATGAGGGAGTTACCCAAGAAAAGAGGAGTGGGCTCCATTCCCAGAAAGAGGCAAGACCCTGTCTCAAAAAAACCAAATGAAAACCCTGAGCAAACAAAAGGCAAAACATTTATAAAGTCTAAAGAAAACATTGTGAGGAAAGAAATGAAATCTCAGTAACTGGCCCAGACATGAATAGTGTTTATGTAGTCATAATTAAGCATTACTTTATGATCAGTTTTTATATATTTACCAGTTTTCATAATAGTTGGTTCACTAGCACCCGTCAATTCTGGTTATTTGATTCTGTGGCGATTTTTGTATCATTATTAGTTGTGGATTTAAAAGTATGATGTGTTTTCATTGTTTATAGTCTTTTTTTTTTGAGGTGGAGTCTTGCTTTGTCACCCGGGCTGGAGAGCGGTGGCGTGATCACTGTAACCTCTGCCTCCCAGGTGCAAGCGATTCTCCTGCCTCAGCCTCCCGAGTAACTGGGATTACAGGTGCCCACCACCATGCCGGGCTAATTTTTGTATTTTTAGTAGAGATGGGGTTCACCATGTTGGTCAGGCTTGTCTCAAACTCCTGACCACAAGTGATCTGCCCACCTTGGCCTCCAAAGTGCTGGGATTACAGGTGTGAGCCACCACGCCTGGCCTATTGTCATCTCGATCGATGCTCATTTCCCAGCTTTGGCTTAGTGGGAGCCACTTCAAGTTGGCCATTGGGGCACTTTTTTTTTTTTTTTTAACACAAATGAACTATATTGAGGTATAATTTACATATAAAATTTATTCATTTGAAATGTACAGCTCAATCATTTTTAGTAAATTCACAGAGTTGTGCAACCATCACCACAATCCAAATGTAGAACTTTTTTTTTTTTTTCTGAGATGGAGTTTCACTCTTGTTGCCCAGACTGGAGCGCAATGGCGCGATCTGAGTTTACTGCAACCTCCGCCTCCCAGGTTCAAGCGATTCTTCTGCCTCAGTCTCCCAAGTAGTTGGGATTACAGTAATGTGCCACCGCGCCTGGCTAATTTTGTATTTTTAGTAGAGACAGGGTTTCACCATGTTGGTCAGGCTGGTTTTGAACTCCTGACCCCAAGTGATCCACCCACCTTGGCCTCCCAAAGTGCTGGGATTACAGATGTGAGCCACCACACCCAGTCAGAACATTTTCATCAGTATAAAAAGATCCCTCCTGCCTGTTTGCAGTCAATCCCCATTTCTATTCCTAGACCCAGGCAACCACTAATCTACTTACTGTCTCTGTAGATTTGCCTTTTTTGGGATATTTCATATAAATAGAATCATACATTATGTGGTCTTGTGCATCTGGCTTCTTTCACTTACCATGTTTCTGAGTTTTATCCATATTGTAGCTTGCCCTGTGTTCTTCATGCCTTTTTATTGCTGAGTAGTATTCCATTGTATGGATATATCACTATTCACCAGTTGATGGACATATTGATTGCTTCCACTTTTTGGTGATGATTAAGAATCTGAATATTTCCACACAAATCTTAATGTGGACATATCTTTTAAAATTTCTCTTGGGCAGATACCTAGATATTGCTAGGTCATATTGTAAATTTATGTTTAACTTTTTTTTTTTTTTTGAGACGGAGTCTCACTTTGTGGCCCAGACTGGAGTGCAGTGGGCGGATCTCAGCTCACTGCAAGCTCCGCCTCCCGGGTTCGCGCCATTCTCCTGCCTCAGCCTCCCGAGTAGCTGGGACTACAGGCGCCCGCCACGTCACCTGGCTAGTTTTTTTGTATTTTTTAGTAGAGACGGGGTTTCACCATGTTAGCCAGGATGATCTCGATCTCCTGACCTTGTGATCCGCCCGTCTCGGCCTCCCAAAGTGCTGGGATTACAGGCTTGAGCCACCACGCCCGGCCTTATGTTTAACTTCTTAAGAAACTGCCCAAACTGTTTTCCAAAGTGATTATACCATTTTCAGTCCCACCAACAATGTATGTGAGTGTTCGGTTTTTCTGCATCCTCACTAATACTTGTTATTGTCAGTCTTTTTTATTATAGTAGTCCCTTCTTATCAGCAGTCTTGCTTTCTGTGGTTTTAGTTACCTGAGGTATAGTACAATAAGATATTTGGCAGGGAGGAGAGACCACATTCACATAACTTATTACAGAATATTGTTATAATTGTTCTATTTTATTATTGATTATCATTTCTCATCTCTATGCCTAATTTAGAAATGAAACTTTATCATAGGTATGTATGTATAGAAAAAAAACATAGCATATATAGGGTTCAGTACTATCTGCATTTCAGGCATCCCCTCGGAACAGATTCCTTGAAGATAAGGGGGAACTGTTGCATAGCCATCCTAGTGGGTATGAGGTATCTCATTGTAGGGTTTTCTGTTTTTTGTTTGTTTGTTTTTTGAGTCGGTCTTGCTCTGTCACCTAGGCAGGAGTGCATTGGCACAATCTCACCTCACTGCAACCTCCAATTCCTGGGCTCAAACAACCCTCCTGCTTCAGCCTCCCAAGTAGCTGAGACTACAGGCATGTGCCACCATAATTGGCTAATTTTTGTATTTTTTTGTAGAGGTAGGGTCTCACCATGTTACCCAGGTGCCCAGGTCTTACTCCTGAGCTCAAGCAATCCACCCTCCTCTGCCTCCCAAAGTGCTTGGATTACAGGTGTCACCATGCCTGACCTCATTGTAGTTTTAATTTGAATTTCTCTAATGAGTAATGATATTAAGTATCTTTTCGTGAGCTTATTCACCATTCATGTATCCTCTACTGAAATGTCTGTGTAAATCTTTTGCGCCCATTTTTAAATTTGATTGTCTTTATTATTGAGTTTTAAGTATTCTTTATATATTCTGGATACAAGTCCCTTATGAGAAATATTATTTGTAAATATTCTTTGAGTTTATAGCTCGACTTTTAATCCTCTTAATGGTATCTTTTGAAGTGCCATTTTAATTTTTGTTAAATTTTTCCTTTTTTTTTTGAGATGGAGTCTTACTCTGTCACCTAGACTGGAGTGCAGTGGTGTGATCTCGACTCACTGCAGCCTCTGCCTTCCAGGTTCAAGCAATTCTCATGCCTCAGCCTCCCACGTAGCTGGGATTACAGGCGCATGCCACCATGCCCAGCTAATTTTTGTATTTTTAGTAGAGGGGATTTCACCATGTTGGCCAAGCTGGTCTTGAACTCTTGACCTCAACTGATCCACCCGCCTTAGCCTCCCAAAGTGCTGGGATTACAGGGGTGCGCCACTGCATCCGGCCAGATTTTTTTTTTTCTTTTATGCTGTGATTTTGACACCATGTCTAAGAACTCTTACTTAACCACAAGTCATAAAGGTTTTCTCCTGTGTTTTCTTTTAACAGTCTTATGATTTTAGTACTTACAGTTCAGTCTTTGATCCATTTGGTTAGTTTTTGTATATGGTATGAGATTGTGAGTCTAAATTCATCTTTTTGCTTGTGGATAACCAATTTTCCAAGCACTGCTTGTTGAAAATACTGTCTTTTCCCCCATTGAATTGTGTTGGCATCTTTGTTGAAAATCAGTTGGTCATGAGTGTAATTCTGAGTCATTTTGACATTTACTTTTTTTTTTTTTTCCCTTCAGATGGGGTCTCACTTTGTTGCCCAGGCTAGTCTTGACCTTCTGGGTTCAAGCAATCCCCCTTCCTCAGCCTCCCAAGTAGCTTGGATTATAGGCATGTGCCACAGTGCCTACAGACATTTACATATTTTTAAGGGAGAGCAAAGCTGAGAGGTTGTGTGTGTATAAGTGCATAACATGGAAACTCAAAGCGTGGTTACCAAACTGTTGACAGTAACTAACTCTTTGTAGGAGACTGGAAGTATCAGAAAGATGGAGATTATATTTCCATCCTCATAAATATACTTGTATCTTCTAAAATGAGATTATGTCAAGAAAATGAGAAAAGGCACAGATTGGGAGAAAATATTTGCAAAAGATGTCTCTGATAAGACTATTATTCAAAAGATACAAAGAGCTCTTAAAACCCAGGAATAAGGAAATGAACAAATCAATTAAAAATGGGCAAAAGACCTGAACTGTTAACTCACCATAGAAGATATACAGATGGCAAATATGCGTATGAAAAGATGCTCAACATCATATGTCATTAGGGAACTACAAATCAAAACAACAGATACTACCACATACCTACTAGGGAACAGTGAAAATTCAAAACACTGCCAACAGCAAATGCTGGGGAGGGTATGGAGCAATACGAACTTTCCATTCATTGCCTATGGGAATGCAAAATGTTATATCCACTTTAGAAGACAGTTTGGCAGTCACTTGCAAAACTAAACATACTCCTACCATACGATCCAGCAATTGCGCTCCAAATGAGTTGAAAACTTATGTCCATATAAAAACCTGCACACGGATGTTTTTAGCAGTATAGCAGCTTTATTCATAATTGCCAAAACATGGAAGCAACCAAGATGTCCTTCAGTGGAGGAATGGATAAATAAAAAGAAATTGGATTGTGTTCACATTGTGTAATTTAAGAAACAAAAACATTTAGGATGTATTTTCTACCATTTTAGCATTTTAGTCAAAAATAATCTAGGAGAGTTATTCATATATTCTTTATGTAGATTTTGGAGGTTTGTAAGACGAAAGATAATGAAAAACTTTACCATAAAAATTCTTGATTTGAACACTAAATTGAGAATGACTCAGTCCATTTTTAATAACTCATCATTTCTGAATCGCCATTTTTAATTATTTTTTAGTCTTCAACTCATTAGTTTATAACTTTAATATGGCTATCATTAATCTGTTAAATTTGTGCTTTATTTATTAACAGATAGAAGATGTAATCCACAAATTCAACAATCTGATCAAACTTGAGGAATCTGGGTGGCAAGTCAATAATAATATGAATAATAATATGAACAAAAATGTCTTTAGGGTAAGTTTGTGGGTTTTATATCCAAATTTTTTTTTCTAGTTAAGGAACTGTTCTACATACATCCAGATTTCTAATATAGATTCTTCTATTTGTTGTTTTTAAGTTTTAAAAACATTTAGCTTCAGATTTCTCATCATTTTACAAAGTTAAGTCTGTATATTGCTTACAGTGTATTGATTGCTGTTGAAGAAAGAGCAAGCAAATCGATCGACATAAAATTTAGGATAGTTATGTCTAGAGAGAAGGAGGGGCTGTGATTGAATTGGGGTACCCGGAGGGCTTCTAAGTTACCACATAGTGGATATATGAGTGTTGGTTTTATTCTTTAAACTGTACTTACACATTTTGTTTTAATAGTACTAGGTAATTTATATAATGCTTACTATGTGCCAAATATTATTCCAAGTACTTTATATATATTAACTTAATCCTTACAACAGTTATATGAAATGGAAGCTGTTATCCTTGTTGCTTTGTTAACATAGATTTTGTTCTTATTTGTTTCTAGTAATTATCTTTCTAGTAATGTTTTTGAATTCAAAGTTTTTGGTTTGAGTGGACACTTTTCAAACTAAGCATTCAGTTTTTCTTTATGATATGAGAAAAATGCCTGTAGTTATAAACTCAGCTTGTCTAGACTGGTATTTTATTATACTATGTAATCCAAATAAAAACTCTCTTGAATCCTAACTTAGGAGTTTAACTTGTTAAAGTGTTTTTTTTTTTAACTTTATTTTTAAACTTTTTTTTTTTTTTCGAGACAGTTTCGCTCTTGTTGCACAGGCTGGAGTGCAGTGGCATGACCTTGGTTCACCACAACCTCCACCTCCTGAGTTCAAGTGATTCTCCTGCCTCAGCCTCTAAAGTGCTGGGATTACAGGCATGAGCCACTGTGCTCGGCCTTAAAAAATATTTTACTAGGCCAGGCGCAGTGGCTCACATCTGTAATCCCAGCACTTTGGGCAGCTGAGGCAGGCAGATCACCTGAGGTTTGGAGTTCAAGACCAGCCTGACCATCACGGAGAAACCCTGTCTGTATCAAAAATACAAAAATTAGCTGGGCGAGGTGGTGCATGCCTATAATCCCAGCAACTCGGGAGGCTGAGGCAGGAGAATCGCTTGACCCTGGGAGGCGGAGGTTGTAGTGAGCTGAGATCACACCATTGCACTTCGGCCTGGGCAACGAGCAAAACTCCGTCTCAAAAAAAATTTTTTTTTTTTTACTAATAAAGTCTCACGACAAGGACCCTGAGGTGAGGACAGTAACTAAATTGATTGAATGGATTTCAAAACTATAAATAGTGAAGGATGCTACTTCATTATTAAAGCTACTGTGGGTATTTCTTTTTTTTTTTTTTTTTTTTGAGACGGAGTCTCGCTCTGTCGCCCAGGCTAGAGTGCAGTGGCCGGATCTCAGCTCACTGCAAGCTCCGCCTCCCGGGTTCACGCTACTCTCCTGCCTCAGCCTCCGGAGTAGCTGGGACTACAGGCGCCCGCCACCTCGCCCGGCTAGTTTTTGTATTTTTAGTAGAGACGGGGTTTCACCGTGTTAGCCAGGATGGTCTCGATCTCCTGACCTCGTGATCCACCCGTCTCGGCCTCCCAAAGTGCTGGGATTACAGGCTTGAGCCACCACACCCGGCCAACTGTGGGTATTTCTTATTAAGGATTTAGTCCTGGAAATAATAATATCATCAGTGATGCAGATCATGGCTGTGTCCTAGAGAGATTTGTAATTCTGCCTGTTATCACCAGGTGTCTCTCTCCCACTTTATTTTATAGGCTACTGTTAAGATAATCAAACAAAGTAAAGCTAATCTTTTATACTATACTTGGATACCACTCCCTACTACCTCTTATTTATTAATCCCTCATTCCATCAGTTAGTCTTGTTTTCCCTTCCCCATTTTTCTCCATCAGTTTTTAAACATGTTTAAGTGTCTTATCATTGTTTACATTAAAACAAAGAAACCTATGATGTCTGCTTCTCCCTTTAATTGCTTGTACACCCCCATTTTTCTCTTTCTTCCCAGTCACTGACGAGCATCCTAAAATGTTGTCTATACTCAATTATTTTTGTTCCTTTATTTCTCCAACTCACTGCAATTCAGTTTTACCCCCTCTATAACTTTAGAGTAGTTATCTAAATTATTAATCCACTAGTTGCTTAAGTTATTAGGCACTTAATTTTAAAATCTAACCTTTCTAGGCCAGGCGTGGTGGCTCAAGCCTGTAATCCCAGCACTTTGGGAGGCTGAGGGAGGCAGATCACCTGAGGTCAGTTCGAGATTAGCCTGGCTAACATGGTGAAACCCTGTCTCTACTAAAAATAAAAAATTAGCCAGGCATGGTGGCGGGCGCCAATAATCCCAGCTACTCAGGAGGCTGAGGTAGGAGAATCACTTGAACCCGGGAGGCAGAGGTTACGGTGAACCAAGATCATGCCACTGCACTTCAGCCTGGGCGACAGATCAAGACTCTGTCTCAAAAAATAAAATAAATAAATAAATCTAACCTTTCTGCAGTATTAAATATGGTCTACTTTTTTGAGATAGTCTTGCTGTATTGCCCAGGCTAGAGTACAGTAGTGCCATTTTGGCTCACTGCAACCTCTGCCTCCCAGGTTCAAGCTGTTCTCATGTCTCAGCCTCCTAAGTAGCTGGGATTACAGGTGGGTGCCACCATGCCCAGCTAATTTTTTTTCTTGTATTTTTATTTTTGTATTTTATTTTTTGAGACAGAGTCTAGCTCTGTGGCCCAGGCTGGAGTGCTGTGGCACAATCTTGGTTCACTGTAACCTTCGCCTCCCAGGTTCAAGCGATCTCCCATCTCAGCCTCCTGAGTAGCTGGGACTACAGGCATGTGCCACCATACCCAGCTAATTTTTTATATTTTTAGTGGAGCTGGTGTTTCTCTGTGTTGGCCGTGCTGGTCTGGAACTCCTGTCGTCAAGTGATCCACCCGCCTCAGCCTCCCAAAGTGCTGGGATTACAGGCATGAGTCACCGCACCTGACCTACTTCCTTGTTTTTGAAATTATATTTCCTTTCTACGTCTTTGTCTATTCTTCAGTCATGTTTGCATATTCGTTTTCCATTTATCCCTTAAATGTTTTTGATACTTAGAATTCCTACCTCTACTCTTCTTTCCTTCCATAATTTTTCTGTGCAATCTTACCCAACCTGTGATGATTCCCAAGTCTGTATTGCAGACCACACTTACTAGGCTCTAATTCTATATATCATGACTCAATATACCTTAAAATTCAATATATCCCAAACTGACAGCATCTCCACACACACCAATGTTGCCCTGTCTCATAATACTGTTACCATCCCACCAGGTGTTCAAGATAGAAGTCTCAGTATCTCTTTTGGTCCTTTGCTTTCTTTGTTTCACCATCTCCGCCCCACAGACATCCAATAGATGAGTAAGTCCTCCCAATTCTACCTTTCAAATATCTGTTGAATCTATCCACTTTTTTCATCTCTTACTCTTTAGTCTGAGTGATCTTTCTAAAACACCAACTTGATAATGTTAATCTTCTGCTTAAAAATCACTAATAACTCTCTATTCCTTTGTCCTTTGTGTAAATGTGATTTTCTTAAAACTTACATGCAGGTGATTTTATAATCTAGCTATTGTTTAACTCCACTTGGCTTTCTTTCATTTCTGGCTTTGGAAACATCTCTCTAGCCCTTGCCTCATCCCGTCTTTTAGTTTGATGAAATGTGGTTTCAGCATAGGTGCTACTTCCTACAACCTTTCCTGATGTCTGAAGATTGGTTTAGGTGTCATCCTTATTTATTTTCTTTTAATGTTTTACTTTTTTTCTTTCTTTACTTTTTTTTTGTTTTTTTTCTTTTTTTTTTTGGAGGGGGGTGTCATGGTTATAATCTGAAGGATGCCCCTACATTTATTTCTAACGGGACATTTATCCTTCTTACTTTACTTCCCAGATCTTCCACTAAGCTGCGAACTCCTTGAGGGCAGCCACTGTGTCCTTTACCTTTTCACCCTTTTAGCACATACTAGGAACTTGATAAATACATGCTGAATGTGAAGTATTTTATGTATACTTTATTTTTAAAAATTAAATTTTTAAGTGATAATTTGTGTTTGTGTTTGTTGTGTGTTTTTCTTATAAGATGGTAATGGGCAGCTTTACTATATGTCAGTTTCTCTTTGCAGAAAAAAGTTGTCTCAGGCATAGCGAGTAAACCAAAACAGGATGATGCTGGAAGAATTGCAGCGAGAAATCGCCTAGCTGCCATAAAAAATGCAATGAGAGAGAGAATTAAGCAGGAAGAACATGCTGAAACAGCAGCCTCTGTGATACCAAAGGAAGTTGATAAAATAGTATTTGATGCTGGATTTTTCAGAGTTGAAAGTCCTATTAAATCATTCTCAGGTTAGTTGTTTTTGTTTTTTGTTGTTGTTGTTGTTTTTTCCTGAGACTACTTAAGAGAAATATTTGGGATAGATGGGGGCTTGTGTAAGGTGAAAAATAGTTTTTACATTAAGAGACGTAAGTTTTTCTGTGATTTTTAGAAAATAGACTATGCTCACTCACAAACACATGTAAATCACATTTTGATGGGTATGATCAGATTAGTTTAACTGCGATATGTCTTCTAAGATTGCTTTTCTACTTTCTAAGTAATTTCACATCTGTAATGTAATTACCATGTAACCCTACAGTCTATGAGAAAGGTCACAGGATCCCAAGAGGTAAGAGAAGTGACGGAAGCATGAAGAAGTAAAGTGATTTTCTTCAGGTCACTTAGAAGTTTGGTTAGAGTTTAAAATGCAAAAGAAACTTGAGCATCCAGCTATCACACTTCTCTAGCTGTGCTTTAAAATGAAGCTTATGTGCTGTGTGTGTTGGTTCATGCCTATAATCCCAGTACTTTGAGAGACCAAGGCAGGAGGATCATTTGAAGCTAAGAGTTTGAGACCAGCCTGGGCAATTTAGTGAGAGCCCCTCTCTACAAAAAAATAAAAAATTAACCAAGCCTGGCGGTACATGCCTGTAGTCCCACATACTCGGGAGGCAGGGGCGGGAGGATCACTTGAGCCCAGGGGTTCAAGGTTACAGCAAGCTATGATTGTGCCCCTGCACTCTAGCCTCAGTGACAGAGCAAGACTCTATCTCTAAAAAATAAAAGGAAGTTTATGCAAAGTGGGTTTGGTTTTATTTGCATTTGTGTTAAAACTTTTGCTCAAATCTTTTTGAAAGGCAGTAAATGTACTAATTTTCTAATTTAAAAACATTCCAGTAAAAGCAGTTTTTAATACTTCAGGAAATACAGACTGTTTTTCTTGAATTGAATTTATCTCAATTGAAATTATTTACAAGCCCATAGATGTCCACCAGGAAGTTTTTTCAAAATAAACCTAAATTGTTCTCTGATACCTGCTATCTGATATTTACAGTGATCCTCAAGTATATTATAACTTTCTTGTTGGTTTAGGTATCAAATCTGTTGCACATTTGTTTGTTTCCTTAAGCAGCTATACTCCCTAGATACCCAGGAATCTCTCACTGCTGCTAATAACGTGGCCCCATTCTACTACTTGTGAAGGATCTTCGTGGTTTTTACAGCCATGAGCTCATCATTCTGTTCTTTCACATACTCAACTCAGCCCTTATAGATAGGAAGATTAAAGTTTATGGCAAAAATTGGTCTTTTAAAATTGTTACAGAACACATAGTTTATATGAGGCTAATTACAAAACAGTAGTCCCTGAGGAAGCCCTTTTCATTCCATTTGCCAGTCCCTAGAAGCAGCTACTTTCAATTCTTACTGGAGTCTTTTGTTGTTTACCACCATCTCTCTTGACAAGGTTTGATCTTTTTTGAAAACACATTTTTCTTCTGGTAGACTTTTTAATCTTTCTTTCATGTACTTACTGTTTTCTTCTACTTCCTGGAGATTTCCTCAATTTTCATGCTGGCTATTATGTTTTTAATTCCCAAGAGCCCTTTCTTACTCTCCACATGTTCATTTTATAGCATTCTGCACTTGTTTCATAAGTGCATTGTTTTATCTTTCCAAGGATATTAATGATAGCTTTTATGTTTTCTTCATCCACTATAGACAGTGTTTGTTTCAGGGTACTTTCGTCTAGTTGTTTTTTGTTTTAGAGGCTTTCCTCAGGAATCTGGTGATCTCTCACTGCCTGCACATGGTTAAGAATAGGGCACTAAAAAGCTGACTGGAAACTCTCTGCACATGGGTAGGACCTTTACTGTGGTGGCCCTACTGTTAGCGGGGCCATTATGCTGGGAACTTACACATCACTGCATTTAAGACTTTTCTCATAGTCTACTCAGATTCCCCAGAGAAGATGCTTTCCATCTGCTTCCTGGAAGGTGTCATTCTGGCTGCCAGTCTTTCAGGAGCCATGTGGGGGAAGAAAGCTAAGTGTCTGAACATTTTATGTGTAAATATTCACTTATTTCCCTTATTTTCCATGCAGTACCCTGTCTCTTGACTGTATCTGGTATCCTCTAAACTAGAGACCCTTCTGTTTTTGGTGATGGGGGTGGGTAATGACAGTTGCTCTGCTGTGCAGAATGAGGAAAGGAATCTGAGCTCTCCTTGTTTAAACTGACTTTGAGCCATTCCTTCTATGTTTAGCTCCATTTTCATCTCCACTTGCAGAGGTACTTAGAGCCACCAGTTCTTTTGAGAGGTTATATGCTAGAAATCGGATTGATTCTCATTTTTCTTGATTGGTGGCTTAGAATTAGTTTTCTTGAGTCTAAGTCCCACTCAACAATCTACGTTATAGCTTCCAAAATGTTGTTATTGTTGCTGTCTCTTCTTTAGTTTCCTTTGTCCTTGTAGAGTTATGCTTTTTAAGGTTATCTCTGGCCAGGCACGGTGGCTCACGCCTGTAATCCCAGTACTTTGGGAGGCTGAGGCGGATGGATCACCTGAGGTCAGGAGTTCGAGATGAGCCTGACCAACATGGTGAAACCTCATCTCTACTAAAAATACAAAAAATTAGCCAGGCGTGGTGGCAGGTGCCTGTAATCCCAGCTACTCGGGAGGCTGAGACAGGAGAATCGCTTGAACCCAGGAGGTGGAGGTTGCAGTGAGCCAAGATCGTGCCATTGCACTCCAGCCTGGGTGACAAGAATGAAACTCTATCTCTAAAAAACAAAAACAAAAAAAAATTATCTCTGTTCAGGCCCGGCACAGTGGCTCACACCTATAATCCCAGCACTTTGGGAGTCCGAGGCAGGTGGATCACCTGAGGTCAGGAGTTCGAAACCAGCCTGGCCAAGATGGCGAAACCTCATCTCTACTAAAAATACAAAAATTAGCCAGTCATGGTGGCATGCATCTGTAGTCCCAGCTACTGGGGAGACTGAGACAGGAGAAACACTTGAAGCTGGGAGGCAGAGGTTGCAGTGAGCCGAGAGATCACACCACTGCACTCTAGCCTGTCCATCCAGGGTGACAGAGTGAGACTCTGTCTCAACAACAACAACAAAAAAATTATCTCTGTTCATGTAAAAGTAGTGGGATGTCAAAAGGAAGCAGCATCTGATATGCATTTCAATACTGTCTTTAACAGAAAGTCCCAGGCATTTGTCTTTAACAGACATTATTCGACAGGAAAAAGAGGCTGATAGGATTTTCAGTGTATTCCTAGTTATGAAAAGTAAAAGAACTGTTTGGTATTGAGGCGATTTCTCTCATCTTCTAGGAATTTCTGTCTCTTCTGAAGGCCTTTCTCAAAGACTTAGAACACCTAAGTCTGTCAGCAAAGCTGTGTCTCAGAGTGGAAATGAGATGGGCCTTCTGCGACAAACTACGTCACCAGAAAGTGCCGGTCCTCAGAATACTAAAAGTGAACATGTGAAGAAGACTTTGTTTTTGAATATTCCTGAAAGCAGGTATTTCTTTAACATGTTAATAAGAGTTTAACAGTTGCTGATATTAAATACCATTTCAGATTGTTAAGATGGTAAAAGGTGCCAGACATCTATTGTTAATAAATTTCATAATGACTCTGCAACATATAGGCAGTACTCCCTTTTTATAAATGAGAAAACTAAAGCTTAAGATTTCAGGATACTAAATGGTCACATTTAGATGGGTAAATTCTGCGGCACTAAGAAGAAAAGCAATATGGTATCCTTTGGTGCTAAAGGTACTGCTCAACAGTTCTGAGCTGGGAAGAGCTCTGTGACTTACTAGCTATGCAACTTTGGGGCAAATCATTAATTCTCTTTAGCTTCACTTTCATCATCTACAAAGCAGCAATGCTAATGCCTCCCCAAGGTGGTTGAGAGATAGACACTTTTTACCAGCCTTTGTAGAAAGTACCTTGAGATTGTTGTCTTGACAGATGGCAGAGTATGTTGAAAGGGGAGTTAATGTGTACTGAACAATTATTATTGGCTAGATATGATTCTAGGTTTTGTTTGTTTTTTGGAGGCTACGTGTCACTCTGTTGCCTAGGCTGGAGTGCAGTGGTACAATCTCAGCTCACTGCAACCTCTACCTCCCAGGTTCAAGCGATTCTTCTGCCTCAGCCTCCCAAGTAGCTAGGACTACAGGCACGCGCCACCATGCCCAGCTAATTTTTGTATTTTTAGTAGAGACGGGGTTTCACCATGTTGACCAGGATGGTGTCGATCTCTTGACCTCATGATCTGCCAGCCTTGGCCTCCCAAAGTGCTGGAATTACAGGCATGAGCCACCGCGCCCGGCCTACTTTGTGTATCTTGTAGTTTACTATTGTTTGCTAATAAGCTTCATAATTGCATTTGAGTCATATTATAAGTACTCTTTTAAAAGGTTTTGGATTCCCCAAAACGCCCTCAAAGGGCATCATACAAATAAGCCACTTTGTGCAATAAAGGCAAAGTAAAACTGGACACTAGAAAAATAGAGCATATCTTTTTTAAAAAATAACTTGGAAGAAACGGAGATAGATTTTTTTTTTTTTTTTTGAGACAGAGTGTCACTCTGTTGCTGAGGCTGGAGTGCAGTGGCACCCTCTCGGCTTGCTGCAACCTCCACCTCCCAGGTTCAAGTGATTCTCCAGCCTCAGCCTCCCAAGTAGCTGAGACTACAGGCACGTGTCACCACGCTCAGCTAATTTTTTGTATTTTTAGTAGAGATGGGGTTTCACCATGTTAACCAGGATGGTCTCAATCTCTTGACCTCATGATCCACCTGCCACGGCCTCCCAGAGTGCTGGGATTACAGGCATGAGCCAAGGTGCCTGGCCAAGACAGGTCTTTCTAATAAGATACAAGCTAGTAACTTCAGGATTAGAATACCTTGTATTCTAATTCAATTATTGTCTAGCTGGAGTTAGCTACATTTACTTGTTAACAAGCAACAGACTTAAGAACATTGTAGCTTCTGTTCTGCTTTTTGAACAATTAGTTCAGATAAAATTATAGAAATAGTATGATTGAAGGCAAGTTTCTTAGCAGGTACCTTTACTCCAGCTCATGGATTAACAAGTAACAAGTAAATGTAGCTAACTCCAGCTAGACAATAATTGAGTTGTTGCTTCTGTCTCCAGAAGTCACCTTCCTTTTGACTTTTCTTTAGTATATAGCTCTGGATTTGGCTGAGATTCAGAGTATTGCTGGTAGAGACACCTGAGCCTGACTGACCACCATGGTAACAGACTTGTGAGCTTTCTGCGGAAGAATACATTTAGTTTGTAAGGCCATCCCACAGTAGCTGTAGTCCAAAACTAATCTATCTGGATCAGGCCTGATCTTGCGCCAGGCTCCATGTTTGATCCATTCCCTAAATTAATTGCCATCATAAAGGATGGACTCAAAACACAAGTGAAACAATAACAATATGTTTAATTATGAGTGTAATGCTGTTTTTTTCTTCTTTAGGAACAGCATAGTGGAAGATGCTCAGTGTCCTGGATTACCAGATTTAATTGAAGAAAACCATGTAAGTACAATTCCAGTGTGGTTCGATAGCCCCCAGTATGTCATATGTTTATATCATTATAGAAAGTAACTTCATAAACCATCCCCAGAATTTCCATTGGAAATCTAAATCAGTCATATAGAATGGTGGTTCTTGTTTCAGTGACATTTGGGTCGTTTAAAACCATAGTGTCATTTTGTATTCTTCAACTCATATCAGGATGAATATGGAACCAGTGAACTGGAGCAGGAATCAGCAAACTTTGGCCCCTATTTTTACAAATCATATTTTATTGCAGTAACCACGTATTTGTATTCTATCTGGCTGCTTTTGCAATACAGTGGTAGAGTTGAGTACTTATGACAGAGACCCTGTGACTCACAAACCTAAAATATTTACTATTTGGTCCTTTACAGAAAATGTTTGCCAGTCGCTGAGCTAGAGTATAGGTACTTGCTGAGAAACTTGCCTTCAATCATACTGTTTCTGTATTATCTGAACTAATTGTTGAAGAAGCAGGATAGTAGGATTTATAATGTTCTTAAGCCTGTGTCCAGGAGGTCATCCTTCTGTTTTGCTTACATTTAATAGCAACAAGACTTTTAAAATTTGTTCCAAGTAATTGATAATTAAATTTAATGCCATTTTTACTTCTAGAATGTAAATAAGACAAACTTGAAGGTGGATTGTTTACCCAGGGAGAGAATGAGTTTGCCTCTTCTTGCTGGTGGAGTAGCAGATGATATTAATACTAACAAAAAAGAAGGAATTTCAGATGTTGTGGAAGGAATGGAACTGAATTCTTCGATTACATCACAGGATGTTTTGATGAGTAGCCCTGAAAAAAATACAGCTTCACAAAATAGCATCTTAGAAGGAGGGGAAACTAAAATTTCTCAGTCAGGTGAGATATTTAAAATATATTTAAATGAGCCTTTATTAAAGAAATGAACTTGGATTAAGGTATAAATTATCCTATAAGGTCCATTTTACATTAGATCTAACTATTTAGGAGCCTTCACTGTTAGTGAAGATCATGAATTAGAAAAATTCCCTCAAGCTTTTTTTTTTTTCTCAAGCTTTTTTTTTTTGAGACAAAGTCTCACTCTGTTGCCCAGACTGGAGTGCAGTCATGTGATCTCAGCTCACTGTAACCTCCGCCTCCTCTGCTTCCTAGGTTGAAGCGATTCTCCTGCCTCAGCCTCCCCACGTGACACTGCGCCTGGCTAATTTTTGTATTTTTAGTAGAGACGGAGTTTCACCTCATTGGTCAGGCTGGGCTTTTTTTCAGTTCTCCTTCTTTTCAACACATATCCCCAAGTCTTTCTTCAAAATATCCTATTTTTCTTCCCTACTGCCTAGTTCTACCTATATTGTTGTGATGGTTCTGCAATAGGAAATGGCTCCTATATTTTTGTTATAATGTGTGCCAGTTCCACCTGCTATTTTCATCAGTTACTCTGTAGCTGATCTAACTGGGGCCTATGGTAAAACAAAAGGTTATAACCTTGGCCAGACATTTAATGTCTTCCAGCTGTTCTTCATCAGCATCTTCTGGGTACTTTTAATATTACAAGCATGAGATTTGTTTATAGAAGACTCCTTTTATACCAAATTTAAGGATAAGAATTTAACCAAGAAATTGAACTACTTTCAAAAAGCATAGCATAAGATGGTCTATATTTTTGTCTTAGCATTTGATATGTGGAACTTTTCGTATTTTTCAAGGTTTTATCCATTTCTAAGACCCTCGAATGTGAGAATATTCTTTAAAAGGTTAAATTTTTTTTTTGTTTTTCAGTACTATTTGATAATAAAAGTCTCACTACTGAATGCCACCTTCTTGATTCGGTAAGTTTTCCTACTTAATTTGACAAGTCCCTTTATACTCTAGATTTGTTTTATAAAATGAATATTGCTTTTCTATTTGTGTACAAGGCTTAAAATGTATATCTTGTCATTGTTTTGCTTACTATTTTTCACAGAATGAAGAAAAAAATTGGTGTTTATATACTTTAACATATAGTATGTTTTAATATTAAACCCTGGAGATATGTTTCTCTATGTGGTTTTTCTATCAAATTTGCTCTGACAAACTGGATACTTGAATGTCTGAATATATTTTTAGGTGATTCAAGAAAAATATAAGGCAGTTTCTGCCCTTCTGGGGAAATCATGCCTATCCCACCTTCAGTCGTCATTGGTTATTTATGTCCTGCTATTTTAAGTGACTACTTCCCTGCTTTTACTTCTGGTGACCTCTTGCCTCTAAATCTAGTTCAAATAGCCCTTTTGTGAAGCATTCTGTAAAAGCTCTTATCTCTCCCATGTTAATTCATATATAGGTACAGATGCACATAGGCATATAATGTTTACATTTCATCTCTTATTCAGGGTATAATATGAATGCATTCCAAAAATATAACTTCAGGAATCTAATTCCTTATTAACTGTAAATTCCACATTAAGTAGAGCTGTCCGATTCATACCTTTGATACTGGCACTATGGCACCAATTAAAAGTGCTCTCTTTCCTGCTGTTTGTATATAACATTGGTTTCAGCCCTATCCCAGACATTTTTTTGTTTTGTTTTGTTGTTTGGAGACAGAGTTTCACTCTTGCACACAGGCTGGAGTGCAATGGCGTGATCTTGGCTCACTACAACCTCTGCTTCCCGGGTTCAAGCAATTCTCCTGCCTCAGCCTCCTGAGTAGCTGGGATTACAGGCGCCTGCTACCACGCCTGGCTAATTTTTGTATTTTTTAGTAGAGATATGGGGTTTCACCATGTTGGCCAGGCTTGTCTTGAA
The DNA here is from genome assembly GCF_000951035.1 of Colobus angolensis palliatus. Classification (NCBI taxonomy): domain Eukaryota; kingdom Metazoa; phylum Chordata; class Mammalia; order Primates; family Cercopithecidae; genus Colobus; species Colobus angolensis. The sequence continues at coordinate 3,535,882 of NW_012119265.1, read as the reverse complement.
CTCCTGACCTCAGGTGAGCCACCATGCCTGGCCGATATTTTTATTTCAAAGATCTGGAGTAGGGATTTGTCATTTTTTTTCTTCATTAGTGATTCTTATGGTTTACACCTCTGGCTTACAGCCTTACCTTGGAATTTTCCAGGACTAACTACTACAGTAGATCAGAAAATGGCCTTGGTTTTATTCTTCTTTAATCTCAGAATATAAGAAATTCATTCATAAAGCAAATATAGGATCAAACAACCACAGTTTTTGTTAACTTCATGAAACCTGGCAAATACTTAGCTTCCATAAGCCATGAATTCCTTAAAGACCCTTGTGTATCTTGGCTTTCATTATTTTTCAAAGCTGCCTTTTTTGTGGTCAGGCCCTGGGCTGTCCTGTGTCTCAGGAGCAGAATGAAATATGTTACTGTGACCCACATACCATTCTTTCTTGGTTTTAGCCTTGTTTAATCATAAACTGAGACCTAGAGAGGATCAGGGCTTTTAGCATAAGGCCAACTTATGTAAACCTGATTTAACCCTGTTCCCAGATCAAACTCTGAATGATTGATTCTGAGAATATATGTTGTTATAAATAAATCCAGAGATTACCAAATCATAATATTTTAATATATTAGTAATGTGATTAAAAGTACATCACAATTATGTTTTCTCATTGATAGATCTTAATACCTTATCATTTAGTCTGATTTTTTTCACTTCTGTAAATATTAGTATTTAGATGTCTATTTTAGACCCAAATTATTGCTTGCCCAAGTAGCATAATTTGAACTTGAAGCAGAGCTTGAGGGAGTAGATCACACAGTAGTAAAAGGCCTATTAAGTGCTATTATATGGTTTAGGATTTATGGAATCTATGTAAGTGGCTTAAGATATGGCCTCAGTTTTATTCATTCTGTATACACTGGTTGAGTCCATTTACATATTATTCACATTTTTATACATATATTCTAAATATACCTTTCCAATTTAAACAAAACTAATGTACATTTGAAATAAGATCTCCTGGGAAGTAGCATAATCATTGTTGTTTATAATTTTATTGTTATATAGGGAAAATATTTACATGTTTCTTTTTGTTTGTTTTTGAGATGGGATCTTGCTATGTTGCTCGGGCTGGTCTTGAAGTCCTGGGTTCAAGTGATCCTACCACCTCAGCCTCCCGAGTAGCTGGGACTACAGGTGTGCACCACCGCACCCGGTTTATTTATGTTATTAATTAATTTACTATAGCAATGTTGAAGAATTACTTGGTGAAACTCATGATGGATACTTTACTGACTTTCTGGATTTGTTCTCCAGCCAGGTCTAAAGTGCAGTAATCCATTTACTCAGCTGGAGAGGAGACATCAAGAGCATGCCAGACACATTTCTTTTGGTGGTAACCTGATTACTTTTTCACCTCTACAACCAGGAGAATTTTGAATTTAAAAATAAATCCATTTTCCTTCACATTATCAATGCTTATATATTCTTTAGACTATTGAAATTTTGGAGAAAATGTATTTGTGTTCACTTCTATAGTATCATATAAAGTTTTAATACTCTGTTCATCAAAGTGTATTTTAGATATACTCTTTCTCAAGGGAAGTGGGGATATTTTGTACATTTTCAACACAGAATAAAAAATATACTGTGCCTTGCCTCTCTTGTTTAAAGGAAATAAGCTTAAGGCTAAGTATACTTAGCGCTTATAAACATTCTTTAGTTTAATTGAAATATTAACCTGTGACAGAAATATTTGCATCTTTTTACACTTTATTCTTAGCTTGAAATCCTAAATTTGTTGACGTTGAACAGCTTTGGGTATTACATTTTTCCATAGTATTCTGAGTTTCTTTAGATGAGCTTTCTGGATTCCGAAGTCAGTTTGACATGCTGCGGTTTCAAACAGTTCAATCGTTAGAGGTACCCATTAAGTCCTTGCCTTTTTGTTTTCATTTTCCCATTGGCATGCCCAAGAGACATTGAGGAGATGCTTTTTACTTTTGAAAAAAATCGTATCAGTCATATAACATATCAGTCACATGAACATTTGGTACAAAGAAACCCAAGATTTACAGTTAATACAAAGCAATATGCGACACAACAATATTTTGCTCTCAAAAATAAAGCAGATCAGAATAAGACAATGTCAGTAAATGTGATCTTTAATAAGGTGTATCACTGAGTTGTTTAGAAAGCTTTCAACTGTTCATGGCCCTGGGCCATTAGAAAACCCTAGTTTATGTATATTTCTTTCTCCTACATGGCTTGTTTGAATTACCCAAACAAGGAATGAACTCAAACTGGCTTAACAGTAAGGAAATTTATTATTTCACAAGTTATCAAAGTGATTCCAGGTACTTTATAATCAATAGCTCAGTGATCACATCAAGGTCCAGCTTTCTATTCCTAGTTCATTCTGTTATCCTTGATGTCGGCTTCTCTACAGCTGGGTCTTTTTGGCGTCATAAGATGGCTGCTATTGGCAATTAGAGTTATGTCCTTCCCTTTGGCCTGATTAGACCAACTAATGCCACATCCCCATCTGCAGATCAGTAAGCCAGCAGGGGATTGACTTAAATGAATCAGAATTCCCTGTTGAATCTGGGATCACACCTGAATAAAACCTTGGCTCTTAGGAAACAAGGAATGGATATTGGGTAGGCAACCATCAGTGTCCCCTACTAGATAATGTGCTTGGCTATTGGAGTCTAGAATTATGAGGTATTAGGAAAATTTTTAGAGACAAAATGAAAGAAAACTTTTGGACAGAGCAAGAGTTCTTAATGCAGTGTATTGTCAGAGGAAAAAAAAAAGGTTCTTTTCTACCAAAATAGAATGGAAATTGCTATTTATTGAGGACCTACTATTTGACAGTCCCTTTGCAAACAATATTTTACTTAATGTTACAGAAACTCTAAGACCTGTGCATTTGATAGACAAAGGAACCAAGGCTCAGAGGATTTAAGTAATTTTGTGTAAACCAAGTTCTCTCTTTTCTCCAAAGCTATGTTCTTCCATTTATTTAATAAGAGTAGAAGTCAAGACCCAAATGTTAGGGTAAGGAATTTTTTGAAATATGCTATGATATGCTGCCCATATCCCTCTTTAGCAAAAGAGGACTTATTCCTTGAGTTGCAGGAAGTGCTGCTGGCAGGCAGCCCTCAGCTGACATCCCTTGTGAGGACTGTGCTGCGTCAGCTGAAGAGAGCCATGTTATCTCAGGTCACATTTTCTTTCCCAGCTGTCCTATAGTCAGGGACTGATCAAAGGGGGGGTATAAAAAGGCCTGGCCCCCTTGCAGCTCTGAAGAAGAATCCCAGCTTCAGAACTCCCCCAGGGTAGGCTAAGTTATTGCTGCTCAACTTCTCCCTCAACCCAATCATGTCTTTCCCATCCCCACATGTACTGATTGCAAGTACACTCCCTCACAAGCCTCTTGAGATCTAATCTCTCTGCTTCCTGGGAAACCCAACCTGTGACAATTACTAATTTAACAGATGTGAAAAGGTAGTATTGTATAAAATATTTTGGGCCTGGTGTGGTGGCTCACGCCTGTAATCCCAGCACTTTGGAAGGCCAAGGCAGGTGGATCATGATGTCAGGAGTTCAAGATCAGCCTGGCCAAGATGGTGAAACCCCATCTCTACTAAAAATACAAAAATTAGCGGGGCATGGTGGCGGGCACCTGTAATCCCAGCACTTTGGGAGGCCAAAGCAGGTGGCTCATGATGTCAGGAGTTCAAGATCAGCCTGGCCAAGATGGTGAAACCCCGTCTCTACTAAAAATACAAAAATTAGCGGGGCATGGTGGCGGGCACCTGTAATCCCAGCTACTCAGGAGGCTAAGGCAGAGAATTGCTTGAACCCAGGAGGTGGAGGTTGCAGTGAGCCGAGATCACGCCACTGCACTCCAGCCTGGGTGACAGAGCGAGACTATCTCAAAAAGAAAAAATTTGGTCTTCTGTAAGATGAAGTGGTTTTGCCACCTCCTAGTTTTGGAATTTTATTAATCTTTGGGCTTGCTGCTAATAAGGGTAGAAAGGCATGGGTAAGAATGTTGACGATGGGAACAATTTTGAAAGCTGACTATATAAGATACCTTTTTTCTCTGTAAGAGATTTCATAAAAACCAGAGAGATGTTCCTTTATTGGTATCAAATTACTGATTTGAAAGCAGCAAACTATAGTTTAGAAGGAGAAACAGGATTAAAAAGCAGTCAAGAAATATACCAGAATCCTAATAATTGTCTATAGGTCATAGGTCATCTATAGGTAAACTTTTTCTTAATGCTATTCTCATTTCATGAACATATTTCCTTAAGAAAATGAGAGAATAATTTCCTTGAAACATCTGATTTTTATGAAATTCTGGAAGAGAGAATCTTGAGGTAGTATTTACTTTCTCTCCTTAAGAAAAAGATTTTAACAAGTATAGGAAACCTTGAGGCCCCAATGCAGTATTAATATTGCTGCATATTTTTTCCATTGCGTGTTATCAAGAATAAACCACTCCAATTAAATGACATATTAAGACAGGTAATTCACTATAATATTTATTAAGTAGATGACTTACAAGAAGGATACTGATGAATGTAAAAATTTTCACTCACAGTGAACACAAAGCCTTTACGCATGTAAGGTTTAGATTTTTTTTTTTTTAATCTGCCCCTTTCAGATTATATCATGGTGTATGAAGCATTGGTGAGGTCTATGTCACCAGAAATTCCCAGTTTGCTGATTTCATTGAGCTGTTTAACCCGATGATTGTACTGCAACAAGTGAGCATCATTCACCGCAACCTTGAAGTGGTCAGATTCAACCAGTACTTGTATCTGAAATGGCATATACATAAACTATTACATGAGGTAATGCATATGTCAGCTGGATCTAGCCATTGCACAATATATACATGTTTCATGTGCATGATAGAAACAATTTTTTGTCAACTGAAAGGAAAAAAAAAAGTCCATTAATTTCAAACCAGTCTGGCCTGAACTCAGGATGTCTAACATTTCATCCTTATCATTCGTGGGACCAGTTAGGATCCAGAGAAAGTAACTTTACAGCAAAAATTCCAAGTTATTCAGATTTTTTTTAAAAGCAACAAATTACAAGGATAGATAAGCCATAAAGGTGAAGGCTAAGGATTTGCCTGCATAAAAACTTAAAACAGCCTGGGTGTGGTGGCTCACGCCTGTAATCCCAACACTTTGGGGAGGCAAAGGCACAGGCAGATCTCTTGAGCCCAGGAGTTTGAGACCAGCCCAGGCAACATGGTGAAATCCCATCTCTACAAAAAAAAATACAAAAATTAGCCAGGCGTGGGTGGCATACATCTGTGGTCTCGGCTACTAAGGAGGCTCAAGTGGGAGGATCGTTTGAGCCTGGGAGGTTGACAGGCTGCAATGAGCTGTGATCGTGCCACTGTACTCCAGACTGAGTGGCAGTGTGAGACTCTGTCTCAAAACAACCAAAAGTTCTGGTATGGCCTAAAACACCTAAAAGAAAAACACAAAAGTAAGATTATTTTGGCAAATGTTATAAAGATTGATGACAATCAGTTTTGGCAAGGGTAGGAGAAATCTACTCTTCCAATAGTTAGTGGATGTTCATTCCTACATCTTTTTGGAGGCAGCAATTTGATAATATCTAAATTGTAAACATGTATATTTAAAGCAAAGATTTCTAGAAGATTTGCTTCTAGGAAGAAAATATTTGTAAGGATAGTTATTACAGTATTTTAGTAAAACATTTCCAGGTTGGAGTGTTTCCATTCTGTAAATTTATATCAGTAGGGTACTGGTTAAATTATCACATCTAAAAATGAAATACTATTGGCCGGGCGTGGTGGCTTATGCCCGTAATCCCAGCACTTTGGGAAGCCGAGGTGGGTGGATCACGAGGTCAAGAGGTCGAGACCATCCTGGCCAACATGGTGAAACTCCATCGCTACTAAAAATACAAAAGTTAGCTGGGCATGGTAGCACACGCCTATAGTCCCAACTACTCGGGAGGCTGAGTCAGGAGAATCACTTGAACCCGAGAGGTGGAGGTTGCCATGAGCTAAGATTGTACCACTGTACTCTAGCCTGGCGACAGAGTGAGACTCCATCTCAAAAAAAAAAAAAAAAAAAAACACTGTTAAGTGACAATATTCTGATATGAAAAGATGTCCACCAAATGTAGACTATGGTCCTTATTTGTCCCTGTTGTTGAAGAGTTTACAGTCCAGCTGTTTTATTTACCACTCTATAGTCAACCTTAACTCAATGCTGTGGACCTAATATTTGTTGAAGCAGTGCTTACAAATAAAAAGCGTGCTGTATGTCAGAAAACACTGGGAAGATACTCATCAAATTGCAACCTTTGTGAGGATGGCAGAAGGAGTAAAGGAAAGGAAACCTTGTTAATTTTAAAATTTATAAACTTTTCATAAAACTTTAATTTTAGAATAAACATTCAGTTTTGATCTCTATGCCAACTGTTTTTTTTTTTGTTTTTTTGTTTTTTTTTTTTTGAAACGGACACTCTGTCACCCAGGCTGGAGTGCAGTGGCGCGATCTGATCTTGGCTCACTGCAAGCTCCACGTCCCGGGTTTGCGCCATTCTCCTGACTCAGCCTCCCGAGTAACTGGGACCAGAGGTGCCCACCACCATGCCCGGCTAATTTTTTTGTATTTTCAATAGAGACGGGATGTCACCGTGTTAGCCAGGATGGTCTCGATCTCCTGACCTTGTGATCCGCCCACCTCAACCTCCCAAAGTGCTGGGATTACAGGCGTGAGCCACAGCGCCCAGCCCAAGTGTGTTGTTTTAAGCAACAAAGTTGCAGTACAACTGTACCATAAAGACTTTTGCCTTTTTTGTTAAAGATTATATTCTTTTCATCTCTAGAAAGGCTTAAACTCAGAGGGGTGGCAGCAGTGATGCTGGTGAGGTGCCGAAAGAACTGCGGAGTGTGTCACTCCTGGCCATGTTCTCAGCCTGCTGAGCCTGGTCCCCTGGGCAGCGAGAAGATAGGCTGGTTAGGCACCTTAGGACAGGTGATAAAAACTCACTTCAAGTGCTTTGTGGTTTTAGAGTGATTCCTCATGAGAAATGCACATTATCAATATATAATAGTAGCAATAACTTACTTTGAATGGTTTCCCACTTTCAAATGGGAAAACTGACTGTCTTTCTTCCCTTCCCCAGTTATTATCCAGCTTTGTATTGCAAACAATGACTCTCCTGTTGTTCTCATTGAAGCGTGGGTTAAAGTGGAAGGCAACATCATTCCCTCTCTTGAAATCTAAAGCAATTCTGTTTTAAACCAAAGACCAGTTATTAAAATGATTAAAACTGTATATCTACACCAAGTAAAGAATATAATTTTCTAAAAAGCAAATAATTTCATAATACAGTACCTAGGAAATTTTTCTGAACAGAAAGCAAATCAGAATGGGTTCAAACTGGAAAGTATCCTACGCCTGATATTCTATGTACTATCATAAAATCTAAAGGTAAGCAAGACAATATATGTTGAATTTTTTTGCCTCATTGTCTTCGATCATATTTCCATTCATCTGTAATGCCTCCTTTACAGACTCATGAAAACCCTTCGAGGTTTTCTTACAGAGGTTTAGAGCCACTCTGAGGATACTTTATCCCTTACTATAGATAATGGTTATCTCTTTCCTGCTCTTCCAGTTTGCTTTCAATACCTGGTAAAGGCAAGCCAGCTATATAGTTAATAGCCATCAAATACCTGGCTTCCTCGTAATTAACCAGAAGCCCTAGTTCCTCTAAAACAGCAAGAATGAGATAAAGTAGTTAATATTCAGTATCTTGTTGCTAAGTTATAAAGTCATGATAGTAAATGTGGTAAACATTCTATGATGTGAGCTGGAACCAATGAAATTGCTAGTTTAGCTTTTTGACCCTGTTCCTTCTCCCTGGATGTTAATGCAAACACAAGTCCTCTTTGACTAACCCCATCCCTGAGTTTCTCAAAGTGTGCTCTATAGAGCAGTAACACCAGAATCATCAGTAGGTATTCTTATTTTAAAGCCAGGTCTGCACTCGAGACCAACTAACAAAGATTCTCTGTATTTTGATTCACCCAGTAACAGTCACATTCAACCACAAATGATCTTCCAGTGATTAAATTTGTAAGGAAAAAACAGCAGTAGAATTTGTATTTGACTAAATATACAATGTTGTCATCTCTGTCACCTTAAGCACTTTTTTTTTCTATGCAGTTCTTCATATAGAATTTGCAGGACTAAGCAACAGTTTTTTTAGTTTACTACCATTAACCATTTCAACCAGAATTAGTTTTGATCTGCCAGTCTCAATCTACATCTCTAGCATTATTAGAACTAAACTTTCCAGTGAAATGACTCTAACAAGACAAGGATACCACACTGGGTATTCAGTGTGCATTAGGGGTTGTGGGAGGAGGAGAGCAGATATTGAATAAATCATGAGTGCTGTGTGCACAGGATAAGGTGTTCTGGGTTCTATGTGATGTTGGGAGGAAATACAGATAAGGACATAGAGGATATATATATTTTGTAATTTGCTATGAGACGGGCATTATTGTATGGGGAAGTTCTGTGCTTACAGAAATTGTCTAGGCTGTGTGGAAACATGAGTTGGCTTAGGATAGTGACTAGCATTGCAGAAACAGGGGAGGCTGGCTGAGGTGGAGCGAATGAGCATTTCAATGTGAAATTATCAGATCAGAAGTGAAGTCCATCTCTTGATGGCAGGATGTGGAGCAAGGTGACAGACACTGAGACTGTTTATGGATTCTTGCATAAACCTGTGTACATGGCTTGAATTTGTACCAGTTAGGTACTGTTCATAAGACCTAGAGACACTTCCACTAACCTCAGGCACAAGCATCCCGGATGGTTTCAGGACATGGCCAGCTTCTTTGTATAATATGTAAATACTACATAACCAGTAGTGACAACCAGGGCCAAGTGGCCCAGGACAGCCATAATTAGCATGTATTTTCCTAAATAAAGCCTCACCCCATCCTAGCCCACCTCATCAATCAAACCACTTCCAATAGCAAAGGTTGATTTATTATGATGAAGTTTTTAACTTGTAGAATCTCTTCAAACCCATAAGCAAATAGTATCTACTCAAAAGACGGGTTCCCAGGCCTGCCACTGATCATCTGTAGAACCTGAGCCTCAGTTTTGTCTATAAAAAGGGGAGAGCAATATTCCTTATCCTGCCTTCAACCATGGAGATTAGCTGACATAATACATATCAAAGTATAGAATAAGGTGTGTTACCATTTACTATGAGTGCCCCGATGCTTAGCAAAATTATATGGGAATATGTATGGATTTATGGGATAATCCTATATGATGGTATAGCCAAGATTCTAAATATGTAGTTTTTTAAAATTTTACTAAAATTCAAAATAGCACCATAAGACAGGGCAAGAAAAAAAATCAAAATAGGCCATTCTTTATTCAAAAACCAATCTACAAATAGGGTAGGCTTGTTAATTTTGCTCTCCTTACCTGTTTGCATTAGGCTTCACCGTGCCCAGAATTGTTATCAGCATGCGAGGCACCACTCCTCCAGGCAAAGGCAGGTTATAAGGCACAGACTGGGAATGAACAAGTACATACGTGTCAATAAGGAGTCATGTTTCTTTAGGGAAAGAAAACGATGTTGCTGAAGTTCCACTACTATTAATATGTGAAAAACACATAACTCTAGTATATGCCATCTGTCCAGACTCTCAGGCCACTTTGCCCAGGGGCCAAAGAGATAAGGCTCCTTACATGTACAAATAATTGAAAAGAAAGCCATCAGTAAGTCTCATTACTATGGCCATCCCAATCTACTCATTCATGTTGGCTATTTTTTGGAAAGGCTTAAGCTAGATCTTGTGATCAACATTAACATTTTTGTATCACTCTTAAGGCCCTGTCATGTAACTTGCTTCGCTGTGGTTATTCTGCTTCCTGGGGGCAAGCAGCATATTACATACTGGGCTTGTGGGTTCTCATATGGTCTGTACTCACATGGCTCCAGCAGAGTGCTTTGCACGTGGCAGATACTCAATATTTATAGAATGAACACTGTTAAGGCCGGGCGCGGTGGCTCAAGCCTGTAATCCCAGCACTTTGGGAGGCCGAGACGGGTGGATCCCGAGGTCAGGAGATCAAGACCATCCTGGCTAACATGGTGAAACCCCGTCTCTACTAAAAAATACAAAAAACTAGCCGGGCGAGGTGGCGGGC
>NW_012119265.1:3498636-3518666 GCF_000951035.1 Colobus angolensis palliatus | reverse complement strand
CCAGCTACTAGGGAGGCTGAGGCAGGAGAATTGCTTGAACCCAGGAGGCAGAGGTTGCAGTGAGCCAAGATGGCACCACTGCACTCCAGCCTGGAAGACAGTGCGAGGCTCCATCTCAAGAAAAAAGAAAAGAAAAGAAAAGAAAAGCATTATAACGGATGCTCTTTTGAAATCAAGATTATTAACCTCAAAACTTCCAGGAAAACAAAAAAGATATCTATTCGGATAAATATTATCCTTACTTGCCTGAAAATTTTTTTCTTTTTTCTTTTCAGATGAGTAGCTTACAGAGAGAGACATACAATCAAATGTCAGAAATCCTCCCACTCTACAGACACTATAGATATGTGAACCCCATCAGGATCAGAGAATTTTGAAGAGTCAGAGGGAGAAAAAAAACTTCAAAAAATAAACTAAAAGTAGAGAAAAGTAGCTGGGTCTCCACATTTGTAAACACCTACAGTAAGCAGTTCAGTGTAGCTTTGGAATAAGGAATTTAAACATGAGTTAGAATACAGACCATTTTAATCGGTTGTTAACTGGTAGCTTTTCCCTTTAACAAAGAGTAGCTATCTGCCGCACTAGGCTATTCTAGGCCCACCCAGCAATCAGACCAGTTGTCTGGGTTCCCAGGAACACTTCTGAAATTTCTGCTCATAAAGGTCCCTGACCTGTACGCAAGCCGTAACGGAAGAAGACTATTTCCCGAGCCCCTAGGCACTGCCCCACACTGCTCCTCAAGTAACACCAGAGGCAGTCTACTTTCTGTCCTTGCTGAAACACAGAGCAGGACTTGAGGAAAGCCCGTTTTCCAAAGAGAAATTCAGCGATGCGAAGTTGGAATAAAGGGAACTGGTCCTTTCCTAGGATTTCTTTCTCATCATAGCTCCCTGGCATCAAGGAAGGTAGCATTACTTTCTGCTTCTCAGTGACTGATTTTTTCCCGCTATGGAAAAGCTGAACAGGGGTCAAAAGAGAACACATGACACTTAGTCAATAACGAACTGGAAGTATACAGCAAGCACTGCCTAGACTGGCTCTCAAGTTACCCACTCAGAATTTAATGAGAAGATCAGTTCAGGCACCAGACACAAGGAGCTACCCTTGAGTGGGAGCCTGTGTCCCAAACGATCACAGGAAAGAAGAGCTATGTTTGAGATCAGTTACCGCAAGTATCAAGTACATAAGTTTACAAGTCACTTGGCATTTAAGGTCAACACGAGATATGAACATAGGTCTCGGCTGCAGTTAAGGTTTAGAGTCTGGCTAATGAAAGTTCTATGTAAAAAGGTACCTAAATTATACATGAGACCAGCATTAGCCTCTTGACTTCACTAAGTGAAAAGTCTTTATAAAGCACCTATGCATATTTGCAGCACAGCGAACTATCATAGATTAAAGACCCCTTAACAGAGCAAGACACCTATTCTACTTGGACACAACTAGTTTTCAGGGTCAATCCATCAGGCGGTACTCATCCTCTTCTGCTTCTTACGTAACTCAGTGAGGCATCCTCCTAGCACTTCTAAGTGCTAAATATTCAAGGACCATCATCAAACTTCTCCCCAGAATCTGGAAGAAGTGCTGATTTTAAATGTCACCTCTAAATATGAATTTAGGAAGCTGCTTAAATCCCCCAAAGATCAAGGATGGGGTATGATCATCCTTAGAATGAGAGACCCTACCCTAAGGATTGAGAGTCAATGTCTAAAAGGGAGACTATTGTTGTAGAAAAGTAAATGATCATTATTCAACTTTACCTTTCATGGAAACACACAATTTCCTAGCACGAAATGTTTATAAACTTGAGGTAGGCCAGGCGCAGTGGCTCACACCTGTAATCCCAGCACTTTAGGAGGCCGAGGCGGGTGGGTCACCTGAGGTCAGGAGTTCGAGACCAGCCTGACAAACATGGAGAGACACCCCCCACCACCACCACCATCACTAAAAATACAAAATTAGCCGGACATGGTGGCGCATGCCTGCAATCCCAGCTACTCGGGAGGCTGAGGCAGGAGAATTGCTTGAACCTGCTAGGCGGAGGTTGTGGTGAGCCGAGAGATCGTGCCATTGCACTGCAGCCTGGGCAACAAGAGTGAAACTGCGTCTCAAAAAAACAAACAAAACAAAAAACAAAAAACAAAAACCTTGAAGTAAACAAATCAGAACTTTGGAAGCTGACGAAAGCTTTTTCTTCTCAAGCTCTGTGCCCAAGTGGTTCATTGTATCAGCCTCATTTTCTTCAGAATTAACTGAGCCTTCTCCCATTCCTTTCCCAGAATCCTAGAAACAGCCTGGGTCACTGAGGTCCAGGTGTCCTCATTGTGCAGCAACCCAACTCCCAGAGTCACTTTACAAACATTCCGCAGTCTCTGGAATGGGTAAGGCTAAATTGAAGGGTAAGACTGAAGCCTAAGTCCCAGCCTCCACTATGTGTCCCCGATTCCCTGGCCCTTAGCGCCTACTTCTCAGAGGGCAATCGTTTTAGTGTTTCTGTCTGAGCACCCAATAATTCAGAATAAACCCTCAAACATGTTTTGGGAGTCCCCCGCTACGGCTCTGCACACTAGGACCAACATTCTGCCACACCCAACACTTCCTCGGCACAGACAGTCTGGGCAGGGAGGGGCATTTGATTCGGAAAAGCTTAGAGTTTGCAGTCTTTGCTAAGCCGGGTCATGCCCACTCAGGCCATGGGGCAAGCACCATTTCTGTGGGATCAGCAACCAGAGAGCGGCTGCAGCCCGGCCGCAGCTGGTCCTGGTGGAAGAACTCATTCGCGCCCCACAGAGACATCTCCTCCAAGTCCAGCCTCAGCTGATGCTCAAAAGGGGCCGGGCGAGCCAAGTTGTGGGTCCCGGGAGGCGCCCTATGCAGTCCTCAGAAGTCCCTTCGCTCCCCCGCGGCCGAGCTCTGGGGAAGGGTGACCTGGCCCCAACCCCAGTTAGAGAAACTGGAGCGGCCGTCTGGTTTGCTGAGCGAGTCCCTCCGCCTCCCCTCGCAGCGGCACCTGGCAGGACTGGGGTGACCAGACCGCGGCTCTTCACCGGATGGGGCTTACTCCGGGGCCGCAGAGCGCAGCCGGCGGAGGTGCGACGGCGGTGAAGCCCCCGAGGCTCCGCAGAAGGTGGCCCGTGCCGCCCCGGGGACGTGTGTGGGTCTCGGAAGGCGCTGCCAACCTTTCCCGAGCGCCAGCGCCCTCGAGAATCAAAGGCGACCGCCCCGGGCCCGCCGCCCCACACCCGGAGGGCAGAGCACAGGCTGTGGGGCTCTCCGCGCGCGCCCCGGCCTGGTCCCGGGGAGCCGAACCCCTCCGCGCCGCGCCCCAACCAGCGCCCGGGCGCCCTCACCCCTGCCCGGCCGGATCCGCGTCCCCAGCGCCCAGCGCCGCTCACCGCTCGTTGGCTGGCTCCGGACGGCTGCTAACGAGGAGGTGCGAGCGCCGGCGGGGCGGTGGCTCCGAGCCTCAAATACTCCCAGCCCCGCCCGGCCCGCCTCTCCCGAGGCGGGGCGGCTCCCCTGCCCAGCCCGGCCTCTCCCCGGACCATGCTGGGCGAGCCCCGCGCCCGCCTGACACCCCGAGCCGCCGCCGCAGGGGCGACCAGGAAGCTCCTGACGGGCAGAGAGCGGGCTGAGGAGCGCGCCCTCCGCCACCACCGTTCAGTTCCGTGGCGCTCCGGGGGCCTGGGCTGCGGCCGCGTCTCTCCCCCGCCCTCTCCAGAAGAATTCACTGAAGGGAATTCAATTAATAGGTTGCTTTATTTATAGAATACAAAACCAAAAATCTTTTCAATGTCTATTCCCTAGGGAACTGACTACAAATTGACTACTTATTCTAGATCAATAGGCCTAGTCTCAAAACAATTCCCTTATGAAGCCATTAATCAGACAACTCTTTAACACATTTTGCACAGGAAATTCACATTATATATATACCCTCCTTTTAACTTCACCTTATCTTTTTGTTGGAAGAAAGAGATAAGTATTATTATCTCATTTTTACTCTCAGGGAGCTGTAGTCTGAATGTTTATATCCCGCCAAAGTTCCTATGTTGAAATCCTAACCCTCGTGGTGATTTATTAGGAGGTGGAGGCCTTGGGAAGTGATTAGGTCCTAGGGGCAGGGTCCTTATGAGTGAAATCGGTGCCCTAATAAAAGAGGCGGGAGAGAGACCCCTCGCCACTTCCACCATGTGAAGACACAGCCAGAAGGCGCCCTCTGTGAACCAGAAAGCAGGCCCTCACCAGACACCAAATCTGCTGGCCTGGATCTTGGATTTCCCGACCTTCAGAACTGTGGGAAATAAATGTGTATTGTCTGTGAGCTACCCAGTTTATGATATTTTGTTACGGAAGCCCAAACAGACTAAAAGAGAAAACGATTTACTTATCCAAGCTCACTCATGTCTAGGAACAAAATCCAGAAATCCTGACTCTTACACTTTATCTGGAAAAGCACCAGGCCAAAGAATCCTTGCAGGTCAGAACAAGGATCTCTGAGGAAAAAAAAAAAAAATTAAGGGGGGTACGGGAAGAATCTTTGCAGGGACCGGCTCATGTAACCTATGGAGAAAACCAGTTGTCATCTGGTTCCTAAATAATTCCTGTAGCCCTTATAGTAACCAATTAATAACATAAAGATAAATTATTTCCTGCAGTTTTTCAGCTTAGGGATATGTTCCTGTAAGGGACTCACTTCATGGAATAGAGAAGCTGTCTTGGCATTCTCTAGGATAAATTTGAAAGTGTTTTAGTGGCTGGCACTGTTCCTGCAACATTGCTCCCTCTAGGCTTGCACATAGAAGTCACAGTGTGGCTGGGGATTATTTAATGAAAATGTGAACTCTTATCTGAAGACGTAGCCTGGCAACCAGTTTATTCGAATGGATCACCATAGCAAATGACTAACCTCTGGGTAGTAAAAAGGTGTCACCCACAGGAATGCCCTTGATCTCCAAGGAAAATGCTATAAATCTTAAGACTTTGAGTCATGAGGCCTCATGGCCAGGCGTGGTACTCTTAGAGGGTTAGCCATTGGTAATAAAAAAAAGTAGATAGCCAAATGAATTGCTATGGAGGCAAGGGAAGAATCACACTCTTGCCTTTTCTTCTGGTCATTTCGGAGATAGACAAAGTTCATGCCCTGGCTACTTAGGGGGCTTGCTTACACCTGATTGTATGATCAGACATCCTTTTGGCTTCACTTCCTTACTTGTGCATCTCCATGAATACTTTGGTGCCAACTTCATGCCCCATAAAGCTAACAAAAGGATCCTGATATGATCAAGGTATGCCTGGGAATTTATAATTTGCACACATGCAATAAATGGCTCTTTATTACCCAATCCAAAGTCATATACCTCTTCTAAGATAAGCGTAAAAAGGAACCTAATAAAATCAATTAAAATATCATTGAGTAACTTCTATGTACAGATCACTGTGTTATTTGAAATAAGGCACAAGACAGTGTTAGCCCTCAAACAAATAGGCTGGCTGGTTTCTACTGATGCAGATTGTAAGCCCCTGATAAAAGCAAGGGTTCTAAGAGAGGCATCTCTACAGGAGGGAAAGGAGGAACCTTGAGAAAGCAGGCGGCAGTCCAGAAGGTCAGGAGGGAAACTGGGTAAGAACTTCAGTTAGAGCCAGAAGAGTAGGAGATGAAGATGAGAACAAAAAGGGAAAGTCTTTAAGGATGAGCAGAAAAGAGAAAGAAAGACAGTAACTGGAGGAGAAAACAGAGCCTATATATACATATATATATATATATATATTTGTTGTTTTTTTTTTTTTGAGACGGAGTTTCGCTCTTGTTGCTCAGGCTGGAGTGCAGTGGCGCAATCTCAACTCACCTCTACCTCCGCCTCCTGGGTTCAAACGATGCTCCTGCCTCAGCCTCCCGAGTAGCTGGGATTACAGGTGTGCGCCACCACACCCGGCCAATTTTGTATTTTCAGTAGAGACGGGGTTTCTCCATGTTGGTCAGGCTGGTCTCCAACTCCCGATCTCAGGTGATCCACCTGCCTCAGCCTCCCAAAGTGCTGGGATTATAGGCGTGAGCCACCATACCTGGCAGCAGAGCCAATTTTTTAAAGTCACCTTTTAAATAGGAAAATAGAACCAGAGAGAAAGGAAAGAAAGAGGAGAATAGAAGAATTATGAAAATATAAAAAGTGAGTGAAACTGGAACAAGCCAGAAAAGAGGAGAGAAATTTCCCAGAAATTAGCACTACAGTGGGCCAAATAGGGAAAGAATGTCTCACAAAAGCTGAAGTTCTTATGAAATGTAAACAAAAATATTGATATTAAGTCTTGTAGACAGCAGAATACAGGAAGAGCCAGAAAAGAGCAAACAGCAGCTTTTCAGTTTTCACATTTGGACCCTGGGGAGCCCAGGCAAGTTTGGCAATTCTGTGTCTACGTGATGTTAATGCATCTGGGTGACAAGTGAAAAGTTGAGTCAGGCCTCAGGGCATTTGGTCTTTCTGGTGTCAGCAACTGGATTCTGGGTGGCTGGCAGACTCAGGGACTGAAAGAGAGGCTGAGTGTTCTGGGGAACCATTTATGTCTTGAAGACAAAGCAATTTCCAATTCCAGAATGAAATGACTGTAGCTGTCCGCTGTTTCTAGTCCCAGTTATCTGCATGTACTTACTCATATCCAAGGCCTTTAGTGGGGACCTAATATATGCCTCAACTATTTTGCAAAATCCACCCCTTCTAGCTCGCTGAATGAACAGGCTCACCAAAACCTGGTCAACAAATGTAATAGGGTTGGTGGCAGTAATGTGCCCAATGATGGTTTATGAGGTCTTACCAACTGGGTTGCAACTAGAGCCCCTTGGGAACAGAGTGAGAGCCAGAACCTGCTTAGAAGGGAGTCAGCCCCTCCTGCCTTGGATGGGCAGGCCAACAGCATCAGGGAGAAGAGGTGTCCCAGGTGCCACCGCAGGTGCAAAGCCCCTTCTCCAGCCCTGCCTCAGCCCTGGCCACCTCAGCCTAACCTTCCTTATTTGTCCCTCAAGTCTAACCCAGGCCTGTCTTCAGCACTAGCCACCACCACACCCACATTCCTACCAGTCACTTCTCCTGTCTACAGACAGAAAGTGGCTGCTGCCACCACTACTGCCCTTATTGCGGCCACACCCAGGGCTATGCTCTTAACCACGCTGCCTGATCTTAACCACCTGCCTCCTGAGGAAATATAAAACCAGGGAAAGGGATAGAGAGTGTGCAAGCTTGCTAAGGCTGCTGTAACAAAACACCAGGAACTGAGTGACTTAAATAACAGAAATTTATTTTCTCCCAATTCTGGAGGCCAGAAATCCAAGATCAGATGTTGGGAGGGTAGGTTTCTTCTGAGGCCTCTCTCCTTGGCTGGTATGTCTCTCTACGTCTTCACATGGTCTTTCTTACATTCCTGTCTGTGTCCTAATCTCCTCTTGTTAGAAGGACACATTCGTATTAGATTAAGACCTCATTTGAACTTAATTGCCCCCTTAAAGGCCCTATCTCCAAATACAGTCACATTCTGGGTGCCCGGGGCTAGGATGGTACCGATATGAATTTTTTTGCAAAGAGAGAGGGACACAATTCATTCCATATCAGAAAAGGACAGAGGAGGAGCCGATTGGCAGTTCAGCAAGTGTGGTCAGCAGAGATTTCTCCAAGGAGGTGATATTTGAGCTGAGACCTAAACAAGGAGTAGGGGCAGGCTTGTAGAGATCTGAGAAAGTGGGAACGGCAAGAATAACACTGTGAGTGGCAACAGGGACCGGTGCCAGCATAGGGACCCATGGGGCACCTCCTGTCCACTCCTCTCAGAATCCCCTCCCTGCCATCCTCATAAAGTGGCCCAGCAGCCAAGCTAGCACTTCATGACTTCTCACCTTAAATGGAGTTGGGAGAATTGTGGAGACCTAACTGGGGGCTGAGGGAAGTGGAGAATTGGGTTGGTGGGATCAAGAGAAAGCAAAAAGAGAAAGCAGACCAGGCGCGGTGGCTCACACCTGTAATCCCAGCACTTTGGGAGGTGGAGATGGGTGGATCACTTGAGGTCAGGAGTTCGAGAACAGCCTGGACAACAAGGTGAAACCTCATCTCTACTAAAAATACAAAAATTAACCAGGCATGGTGGCAGGTACCTGTAGTTCCAGCTACTCGGGAGGCTGAGGCAGGAGAATCATTTGTGCCAGGGAGGCAGAGGCTTCAGTGAGCCAAGATTGTGCTACTGCACTGCAGCCTGGGCAACAGAGTGAGACTCTGTCTAAAAAAAAAAAAAAGGCAGATAAGCTGTAAGTCTGCCTTTCTTCATGGTCCAGGACACATAGCCCTCTTGCGTAAATAACACAATCTTCCTGCTCCCAGCTATCTCCAGACCCTCAGCTGATAGAAAGAATGCAAGTTAGCTCACTGCAACTTTGACATCATCAGTACTGCACAAAACCCTCTTCAGCACACAGCACGAGCTCCATCCTATAAAATCCCCAGCAAGCCTTTGTCTCCTTTCATTCAGCTTCTCTTTTGCCAGCCTGCCCATTGCTTCCTTGCAACATATTTTTATACTTTCTCTAATAAATCTGCCTTTCTTTACCTACAACTGTCTTGATAAATTCCTTTTACCCTCACGCCACTGCCCCCTGATAGTCACGGCTCACCTGCAACGAGAATAAAAAGGAACTCCTAATGCAGCTGAGTATTTGGTTTCTCTCGCCTGAAAGCTTGAGTCTGGGCCCCTGACGGATTGTGAGTCAGTTGGTATGTGTGGCGGCATCTGCAGCATGTCAGCCTGGGAGCCATGCACATTCTGCCATGAGAAAGGAAGGGTAGAGAAAGCCGGTCTGCAGAGGTAAGTTGAGAAGCTGTATAGAGGGAAGGGACACGACAGAGAGAGTCCTGCAGTATTTAAATTCCTGAGGCCTGGTCTCATATCTGCATTTGGATTTTGTGTATTGCTCTTGCCCCCACACCCTTCCTCTTTTTTCCTCAGATTCTAAATCCAAGGAATCCAACCCCAACTTGCTCCAACACTTTTTTTTTTTTTTTTTTTGAGACAGGGTCTCACTCTGCTGCCCAGGCTGGAGTGCAGTGGCACGATCATGGCTCACTGCAGCCTTGACCTCCTGGGCTCAAGTGAATCTCCCATCTCTGCCTCCCAAGTAGCTGGAACTACAGGCACGTGCCACCATGCCGGGTTAATTTTTGTATTTTTTGTATTTTTTTTTTTTTTTGAGACGGAGTCTCACTCTGTCACCGGGGCTGGAGTGCAGTGGTTGGATCTCAGCTCACTGCAAGCTCCGCCTCCCGGGTTTACGCCATTCTCCTGCCTCAGCCTCCGGAGTAGCTGGGACTACAGGCGCCTGCCACCTCGCCCGGCTAGATTTTTGTATTTTTTTAATAGAGACAGGGTTTCACCGTGTTAGCCAGGATGGTCTCGATCTCCTGACCTCGTGATCCGCCCATCTCGGCCTCCCAAAGTGCTGGGATTACAGGCTTGAGCCACCGCGCCCAGCTAATTTTTGTATTTTTTGTAGAGATGAGGTTTCGCCATGTTGTCCAGGCTGGTCTTGAACTCCTGGGCTCAAGTAATCCATCCACCTCAGCTCCCAAAGTGCTGGGACTACAGGTGTGAGCCACCGCGTCCGGCCCACCTCCCTTTTTCACATCCTTTTTCTGCTCAGGCTTGCTGACGCTAATCTCTGTCACTTGGCACCAAGGAGCCCTCATACAGAATATAGACCCGAATGGGGCCTCACTGGAGGCCACCTGACTGTGGAGGGCTGGGTCCTGTGTTTGTGCTGGTGGAGACATGAGCCAGAGAGAGGTGGCTTTCAGTGTTGTCACCATGGTTACTGCTGTTTGACTCATGTTGTAGTATTTCCCCACTGAATCCCACACTGCCCACCCACTGAATCCCACACTGTCCACCCACTGAATCCCACACTGCCGGCTTACAACTCAGGGGAAGTCTTTCCTGGGAAGCTGGGGT
This sequence comes from Colobus angolensis palliatus, assembly GCF_000951035.1. Classification (NCBI taxonomy): domain Eukaryota; kingdom Metazoa; phylum Chordata; class Mammalia; order Primates; family Cercopithecidae; genus Colobus; species Colobus angolensis. Next base: position 3,508,682 of record NW_012119265.1, on the reverse strand, counting down.
TGGCCCGCACCTTCCCTGTGAGGCAGCGCATCTGGCCCACTGTCAGTTCAGATTTGCCTGGATCCACCATGTTCTGGCCTCCACCTGTGCCATTCTCCAGGACTGTCATCCTGCCCCTCTGCAGATTCTGTCCTCCTCTTTTCTCTACACCAAAGTCATACTCTTTTTCTCCTGAAGAACATTAGACTTGCTTACGTGGGTTTCCCCCAGACTTTTACTAAAACTGCAATAGTCAAAATCCTCTCTGGGCACTGCCGGCCTGTTATGTTACAGAGAGCAGAGGGAGGAGGCCAGGGTCGCTATTGATGAGCATCGCCTGCAATGGAGTGGGAGGGTTCACAGCGCAAACTGATCCATGGGGCTTGCCAGGGCTGTGGCAGGGTGGGGTGGAACAGGACTGACAGGCTCCTATTTCTTCCAGATCTGCACAGTGGCAACGTGCCATGCATGTTTTCAATATGTCTGCTAGCCAGCAACCATAAATATCTCTGTGGAATGAGCTGGGGAGATCTGGTTTGTGCAGAAAATCAGGGAACATGGAGGAGGATTTGCCCCTCTCTACACTTTTGAAGGGCGTGCCACGTGCTTCTGCCAAGGGCAGAACCAAGGTTGCAAACCTCACAGAGAAGTTAGACGTTTAGTTAAGTCTGGCTGTTTACTATAAACTGTGGAAATCTATTGACTACAGATGCACAATCTAAATCATATCAAGAGCATGAAGCAGCAAATGGTGGCAGGTAGTTTTCAGAAAAGAGCTAATTCTTTCTCATCCAGGTTGCAAGTCAGAGCTCTCCAAATGCCTCGTTATCATTAGCAGCAATCATGAAATCCTCAGCACTGCTGGCCCGTGGTGCCATTGTGAGTAAAGGTCAGAGATCTTACAATCAAGTAAGAAGTTCCTGTTTGTTCTATACCTAGCATAGAATTACAGGTGGGGGAGGAACTAGGTCATAAAAAGTACAATTTATGTTTATAGAGATGAGAATGAGCACAATTGCATTTTAGTTAACGAAAGCTCTTTCTAGGGGCAAAGGAAAAGTCAGAGCTGGGTAACTGATTACTGGAGATGTAAGAAAGAATTTACCTGCCATGGAGATAGTATTCCAGGAGGTAAACTTTTGTTTATTATCTCACTTAAGAGATAAACAAGTTTCCACTATAACCATTATTAGCACCTAGTGCTCCTTCTGCCTCTGCTGCCAATTCATTCATTCATTCATTCAGTTATTTATCATGTCATCATTCACACATTATCATATCTACTGTCCTCCAGACTTCTACTCTGGTAGAAGTAGAGGACACAGGCTGGGCGCGGTGGCTTATGCCTATAATCCCAGCATTTTGGGAGGCTGAGGCGGGCAGATCACGAGGTCAGGAGTTCGAGACCAGCCTGGCCAACATGGTGAAACCCCGTCTCTACTAAAAATACAAAAAAAAATAGCCAGGTGTGGTGACAAGTGCCTGTAGTCCCAGTTACTAGGGAGACTGAGGCAGGAGAATCCCTTGAACCTGGGAGGCAGAGTTTGCAGTGAGCCAAGACCGTGCCACTGCACTCTAGCCTGGCAACAGAGTGAGACTCCGTCTCAAAAAAGAAAAAAAAAGAAGTAGAGGACACAAAAGTAGGAAAGACATGTTCCCTGCCCTCGAGGATCCCCCAACTGTTGGATCAGACACACACATGAACAACTAACCCCAGTGCAATGCAGTAACTGCTGCAGTAGAGGAATATGATCCCTGCTAGAGAAGGACAACACAAGGAACACTTCATTCTTCCTAGGCGTGAGGAAAGGTGGGGCAGGGCCATGGAAACAGCCTGACCAAAGCCAATGAGGATTAGGGTGCGGGTGTGGTAGCAATAAGACTGAACATTGACATTGGGTTTATCATATGCCCGCAGATATTCTGGGCATTTTCTATACTTTAACTCATTTAATGCTCACAACAACCCTATGAGGTAGACATTTTCATTTTGCTGCTGAGAAAACAGAGGCACAGAGAGTCAAATAACTTAATCAGAGTCACACAACTGGTAAGTGTAAGATTTAGGGTTTGAAACCAGGCAGGAAGGCCTCGAGTCCATGATGTGAACCATGATGCTCTACTACCTGATCCGGGAGCACACGGGACATATGGAGGAAGGGAGGGGTGCTGTAGTCAGATTCACAATGGCCTTTAATGCCATGTACTTTAACCTAGTATGATAAATTTGCTCTAGGGGAATAATGCAAGGGCTGGATGGGTGCACGGGAAGAGAGACAGAAAGGAGGAGACCAAGAGAGGTTATTGCAACACTCTAAGAGAGAACCCAGGGCAGTGGAGATGGGACCTAGAGGAGCTTATTTGCTTTCTGGTGAAGTTCACAGCCAGATGGCAAATACCTGGCATGCCTTCTACCACCCAAGACAGATGTTGATAACAAATCACACTACTTTTTCTTGCTGAGGTCAGATGCTGCCTCAGAATCTTTCCCAACACAGTGCTCCAGGCAGCCACTGCCAATCAGTCACAGCTGGTACATTAGATGAAACCTATTTGTCATCTCTCATTGTGATAGACATTTTCGGGTGGACACGATGGCAGATAGAATGTCCCAATAAGGTGAAAAAAAAATGTAGTCACAGATACCTTGGAGGTTTCTGCCGTGGGTCCCTCAATGGAAAGCCATGCTGTGGATGGTGATGGAGAACAGAGAAATAGTGGGTTGGGAGGGAAAACCATGAGGCTTGTTTTGCACATCTTCAGTTCTGAAGTCCAACAGGGCATTCAAGTATAAAGGCTGACATGAAAATATGGGTCTGGCCGGGCGCGGTGGCTCAAGCCTGTAATCCCAGCACTTTGGGAGGCCGAGACGGGCGGATCACGAGGTCAGGAGATCAAGACCATCCTGGCGAACACGGTGAAACCCCGTCTCTACTAAAAAACACAAAAAGCTAGCCGGGCGAGGTGGCGGGCGTCTGTAGTCCCAGCTACTCGGGAGGCTGAGGCAGGAGAATGGTGGGAACCCGGGAGGCGGAGCTTGCAGTGAGCTGAGATCCGGCCACAGCACTCCAGCCTGGGCGACAGAGCCAGACTCCGTCTCAAAAAAAAAAAAGAAGGAGACACTAGAAGTCATGTGACAGGATTTCTGAAGCTCAGTAATTAATAATAGACAGGTACTTCCATTATAATTTTCTCTTCTTTCAATAGCTAACACCCAAGATAAACACAAAGTAACTCGCCATAATTTCTAGCATTTCTCCTGGGGGGTGGAAGCTTCCTAAGATAAACATGTTAAGAGATGTGCTACTTTTTCAAATGCAAGTGTGATCTGGTCTGAAGAAAAAAATGTTCCTTCCACTTGTGTCTTTTTTCCCCTTTAGACTTAAAATTTTTAAAAATTTTTTTCCTTTGCTACAAGCCCATGAGGAAACAAAATAACATAGCTGTGTGCCAGAAAACACAATAGCAACAGCTACATCATCACATTCATGTATCTTTGTAATTAAGATGAAATTGATATGAAAAAAGTATCTTTATTCCTTTAGCAATATTAGAGACTCTATGTTATTTTGCCTGCTCCTTCTCATCTGCTTTTTCTGACGGGTAGGCATTTTTACACATGAAGAATTTCTGGGTTACTGAGTTCTTTAGCGAGCTCTAACTGCGTCACTCCCTGTTCCTCAGCATCTCTTCACATTTTCAACTGTCTGTGAACGCTGGGGTAGGAATCAGTCCACCACCAAGGATTCAGAACAGGCCACAGGGCTCAGATCTTCCACTTCCAGAAGAAATGGAAGCCCTTTTCTTCTTCAGTGTTGTCAGGGAAATGCTAACTCCTTAACTCTCTCAAAACAAATTTGAAATTCTTAGAGAAAAGGTCTTAGTAAGGAAATCCAGCAAGGTTTTGCCTCAGACATCAGTTGGCCTTATGGGAGGCCCCAGTTTGGGTCCCCTCAAAATTCCAAGCTGTAGAAGAAGCAGATTCCAAAGAAATGAGTCCCTCAGGTCCATTGTTTTCTAAAACCAAAATCTGGTAAATGTATTTGTATTGTGGTCTCTTTGTTGTTTTAAAAAAAGGGCGCTGGCCGTTCCTCATATTATCACAATGAAAATCAAATCATGTGCTTCTGTGTTTGGACATCACGGCACCTCCTAATCCTGACTCTGTGGCTTTAGAGGAGTTTCTCACGTGTCCAAGCAAAAGAGGCTCCCTGGGGAATCCCTTCTTTTCCTATTGCTGCAGATGAGCACGTCCAAGCATATACATAGAGGGTGTTCCCCACAATTCTAACGCATGTGGGGAAACCATAGATAGAACTCAAGCCAAATAGCATGGTTTACTGTCGGCTGGGTAGGAAGGACTTTCCCAACCCAGAAGAGTTGCTTCAGACCAGAACAGAGTCCTGCATCTGAGTGTGAGCCTCTCAGGGCAGATCAAAGCTCCAGGCTCAATTTGAAGTCAAAGGGAGTCTCCTCTGTGGTTGCGCAGGAAGGGGATAGTCTGGCATTAGTCTAAGACATACGCAATAAGCCACAGTTCAGCCCTCTGACCATCATGACATGGCAGGGGAGATGATGGGGGATGGGGACAAGGGACCAGCCATGGGTGGGGATAGATCCAGTCACCAGACTCATAAAGGGCCTCAAATACCGGCTTTTGAGCTATCTGCAAGTGAGGTTATGAACTCAGATACACAGGTATACCTATAAGAGGGAAAGGCAATATTCATTATACAGTTTTAATTTTTAAAATAAACGTTAAAAGGTACCACAATTTTAAAATGTTGTTTCGCCATTTGTACTTCAAAAAAAAATTTTTTTTGAGATGGCCCAGGCTGAAGTACAGTAGTCTGATCTTGGCTCACTGCAACCTCTGCCTCCCAGGTTCAAGTGGTTCTCCTGCCTCAGCCTCCCGAGTAGCTGGGATTGCAGGCATGTGCCATCATGCCCGGCTATTTTTTTTTAATTTTTATTTTTAGTAGAGATGGCGTTTCACCATGTTGACCAGGCTGGTCTTGAACTCCTGACTTCAAGTGATCCACCCGCCCCAGCCTCCCAAAGTGCTGGCAGTATAGGCATGAGCTACCGTGCCTGGCCCATTTGTACTTTTTCTTTTTTTGGTATACGATTTGCCTCAAAAGTGGAACGGGCCAGCCTTCCCTCTGCTTCTGTGTTAGCAAAGGAGCTTCTAGTGAGTGTGAATGAATAAGCAGGACTCATGGATTCTGACTAACCCATGCTCACGGAGAAATTACCAAGGGAAAGTGTTTTACACCCTTTTCCTGGCAGTCAAATGTTCCCTGTTCACCCCAACAGTTTGCTGCTCCAAACAGACCCCAGCCAGCTTCCCCCACCTGTGTCAGGGCTGCTGAAATGACAGTGGGAGCCACATAGATGCAGCAGCTCCAGCCCAGGACTCAGCTTCCTCGTGACACTGCTCCTTGAGTGGACGCACTCAGCAATTGAGTCCCTTGACATGTTGGTGAGAGGGACCGGAACGTTTATGGCGTATCTGGAAGACGGTATATGAAAAGAAAAATAATAGTGCTGGTTTTGTAACCATGGGACCGGCTCAAAGCAATTAACCATTGCCTAAGTTGTTACAGCCTCAGCTGAACAGCTGTTAGGGTGTTCAGCCTCACCTTTGACTATGTCACACAGACAAAATTGCCCTGGTACGTGCCATGGGATGAGTTTAACCTCTTCATTTTTAGCACCGCCAGCATAGCAGACTGGCTGCCATGGGGGACTGGGCCTAGTTAGAAATGCCACAGAAGTTTGACCCAACCACCCAGATCCTGGCAATCGAGTTGAATGTTGCCCTGTGTCCTTGCCAGTCAATTGGTGATAAGGTTTTTTCTTATCTCAGAAGCCATTGCCATAGTATTGGCTTCTCCAGCCCTTGCTTGGTAACAGTTTCTTCTGCACCAGAGGGAAGCAAGTCTCATGACTATTCATAGGAAATGTTTCACCACAGCGCTGAGTTCTCACTGCTCCTCAAGGGCTTTGGGATGAAAGATGACAGCACAGTAACGCTGCTGCCTTGCCAGCTCACACCGGCACCAGTTGTTGAAGCTGCATATCAAAGCTTTCATCTAGAAATGCATTTAGGTTAATGAAATCAGAATGTTAACATAATCGGCCACAGAGCTCTAGTATTTAGAAGACAATTCAGGCCCAGGACACGAAAAATGTCACCCATGAAGGCAAAGAAGCAAACAGTGTTATCCATGGGATGATAACGATGATAATCCCTTTGCAATTCTACCCAACAAAAACCTGTCAAGACCTGCTCTGTGCAAGCACTGTGCTAGGTCCCAGGAGAGAGAATTTGCATCTGTCCCTTAGAGACCTTAGTGGTAATTTGGCATCATTCAGAGTTTAGGTTTTGGTGCCAGATGGATGACAAGCAATGGGTTCCCTAGAGTACTTTCTTCTTCTTCTTCTTTTTTTTTTTTTTATTATACTTTAAGTTATAGGGTACATGTGCACAACGTACAGGTTTGTTACATATTTATACATGTGCCATGTTAGTTTGCTGCACCCATTAATTCGTCATTTGCATTAGGTATTTCTCCTAATGCTATCCCTCCCCCGTCCCCTGCCCCCTTTAGAGTGCTTTCTAGGGAACCTGTCACAGCAGGAACACATTTTATTTGCTGTCAGAAGCTCAGCTCTCATCAGCCCTCCCAGGGATGGCCTCCTGCTCCCAAGTCCCAGTCCCTGGCTGTGTCCCTGCACTGTGTTCCAGCCAGGCACTCACTGCTCAAGCCTGTCTCTTTTACCTTGACACAGTGTCCCTCCTGCTTTCCAGCACGCTCAGCTGTAGCCAAAGCTCCCAGATGCTGCTTGCCTGGATTTCTAGGATTCATCTGTGGTTTGGCCTGAAACTAATTATATCCAGGCTGTGTCCATTTTACTACTGAAGTAAACTCAGCTGTCCCCAGCTCCAGGTAAATCAGCCTTCAACTTCACCATGTTTTTTTGTTTTTGTTTTTGTTTTGAGACAGGGTCTCACCCTGTCGCCCAGGCTGCAGTGCAGTGGTGTGATCTCGGCTCACGGCAAACTCTGCCTCCCCAGTTCAAGCAATTCTCCTGCCTCAGCCTCCCAAGTAACTGGGATTACAGGCACCCACCACCACACCAAGCTAATTTTTGTATTTTTAGTAGAGACAGGGTTTCACCACATTGGCCAGGCTGGTCTCAAACTCCTGACTTCAAATGATCCACCCACCTCAGCCTCCCAAAGTGCTGGGATTACAGGCATGAGCCACCAACCCTGGCTCAACCTCACCTTTGAACATGTCACACCTGCCCAGAAGCTAGCCCTGACTCCCTATGACTTCAATTTAAGATAAAATCTCAGCCTGAGGCTCTTGGTTTGGTGTGATCTAGCCCAGCCCATCTCAGGTAACATGCCAGCCTTCGTGTCTCCAGCCTCAGTGCTAATTTCATTCCTCAAGTAAGTTTCTTCCTGTGTCCTTTGCTCTTGTTGGACTTTGTTGGGATTTCGACACAGGAAGATAGAGGGAGATGGAGGACAATGACTAAAGGGAACAACATGAACACAGGTAAAGACATGAGAATGCACAGACACCAGAGAGGAGATGTGTTTGGTCATTGATATTGGGTCCTTAAAATCCCAGAGTCAGAGCTCTTATAGATAAAGGAAACTAAACGGACCATCTGGGCTACCCCTGGCTTCCAGCCTAGGGAAGTATTTTTATTCCCATGCAACATATTAGACCACTAAGATCCCAACAGGTTAAATGGCATAATTGGAGGTAGGGAGAGAAATGTTTAGACAGACAGCTTAGGGTCATCCTATACAAGACCTTTAATGCCAGGTTAAACTTGTACTCAATTCAGTGGATGCTAAAGATAATTGAAAGCTTTCCCTGGAGCAGTGACATAATCGGAGCTATGCTTTGGGGCAGTGTTTTCAAACTGTGGGATATGACCCGTTATTGAGCCACAAAGTCAATTTAGTGGATCCTGAATAAAACAGAATGCAGAATTGCTTTGTGAGTTTTGTGTGTGTGTATTGGGTTGTAAGGTAAAACATACTTCTTGGCTGGGAACAGTGGCTCATATCTGTAATCCCGGCACTTTGGGAGGATCCCTTGAGTTCAGGAGTTTGAGATCAGCCTGGGCAACATAGCAAGACCTCATCTCTACTAAAAATAAAAATTAAAAATTAGCCGGGTGTGGTGGTACACATCTCTAGTCCCAGCAACTGGGGGGGATCACTTGGGCCTGGGAGGTCAAGGCTGCAGTGAGCTGTGATTGTGAGCCATGATCATGCCACTGCACTCCATCCTAGGCAACAGAGCAAGACCCTGTCTCAAGTATATGTATATATTTCTTATTATGAGTCATGGTCAAAAAAGCTTGACAGCCACAGTTTTAGCCAGGCTTGGTGGTCCATGCCTATAAGTCCCAGCACGTTGGGAGGCCAAGGTGGGCAGATCACTTGAGCTCAGGAATTCCAGAACAGCCTGAACAACATGGCAAAATCCTGTCTCTACAAAAAATTAGCCGGGCATGGTGGTGTGTGCCTGTAGTCCCAGCTACTTGGGAGGCTGAGTCTGGAGAATGGCTTGAGCCTGGGAGGTCGAGGCTGCGGTGAGCCGTGCCACTGCACCCCAGCCCAGGTGACAGAGCGAGACCTTGTCTAAAAAAGTCTCAAAAAAGAAAAAGAAAGAAACAAGAAAGCCCCAGCTTTAGAGAGATTCATCTGAATGAGGGTGTAGAAGAGCCTGGGGGTTGAGTTAGGAGACTCCTGTCACAGCCCAAGCGGGAGGAAGTAAGGTCTGAATGGGAAGAAGGCAGGGGAAGGGAAAGGAAGGAGTGGGCATGAGGGATTGGTGAGGGTAAGAGTGTCAGAATGTGGGGACTCAGGGAGAGGGAAGCATCAATCAGGCATGACTAAAAGTCACACCTGGGTGCTTGAGGAAATGTTAGTGTCTACAGCCAAGGGAAGAAGCCAAGGGAAGTTCAGAGAAGGCACTGATCTGAGGACCATCTCAAAAGACCGACGGAAGGACACACAGCAATCGTCAAGTACTGGATCAGTTGAGGTCCCAACAGAATCCACTAAGATGGCTTCAATGAAGAGTCCCAAGTGGGCGGGGCACGGTGGCTCACGCCTGTAATCCCAGCACTTTGGGAGGCTGAGGTGGGCACATCACCTGAGGTCAGGAGTTCGAGACCAGCCTGGCCAACATGGTGAAACCCCATCTCTACTCAAAATACAAAAATTAGCCGGGTGTGGTGGTGGGTGCCTGTAATCCCAGCTACTTGGGAGGCTGAGGCAGGAGAATCACTTGAACCCGGGAGGCAGAGGTTGCAGTGCGCTGAGATCACGCCACTACACTCCAGCCTGGGCGACAGAGCGAGACTCCATCTAAAAATAAATAAATAAATAAAAAATTTTAAAAAACAAAACAAAATAAAACAGTCCTGAGTGAAGGGAGGATTTCCAGAGCTGTAGGCAGGTTGAAGGGAACCAGCCTGGGATCATGAGGCCCTCAGAGGCTAACCACAGTAGAAAGCTCTTCCTCTCAGATTCCCTTGGGCCTCAAGCTTGCAGGATAGCCCTTCCCCACCTTCCTGTCCACTCCCTCATCCCCAAACCAGTACACAACTGCTATCTGGCTTGTCACCATCACTGTTTCTCTTGCTGCTATTATTTCTATCCTCACCATCACCCTTACCCATGCCAAGGGCTTTATACACATTCTCACTTAAACATTTTTACCTCAAGAGTTGGTGTTGGGCTGGGAGTGGTGGCTCATGCCTATAATCCCAGCACTTTGGGAGGCCGAGGCAGGTGGATCACTTGAGGTTAGGAGTTCAAGACCAGCCCGGCCAACATGATGAAACCCCATCCCTACAAAAATACAAAAGTTAGCCAGGCGCTGTGGTGCATGCCTGTGGTCCCAGCTACTCCGGAGGCTGAGGCAGGAGAATCGCTTGTCCGGGAGGCAGAGGTTGCAGCGAGCCGAGATGGTGCCACTGCACTCCAACCTGGGTGACACAGTGAGATTCCGTCTCAAAAAAAAAAA
>NW_012119265.1:3484469-3498586 GCF_000951035.1 Colobus angolensis palliatus | reverse complement strand
ATTCCGTCTCAAAAAAAAAAAAAAAAAAAGGCCGGGCGCGTTGGCTCAAGCCTGTAATCCCAGCACTTTGGGAGGCCGAGATGGGCGGATCACAAGGTCAGGAGATCGAGACCATCCTGGCTAACACGGTGAAAGCCCGTCTCTACTAAAAAATACAAAAAACTAGCCGGGCAAGGTGGCGGGCGCCTATAGTCCCAGCTACTCCGGAGGCTGAGGCAGGAGAATGGCATAAACTCAGGAGGCGGAGCTTGCAGTGAGCTGAGATCTGGCCAGTGCACTCCAGCCTGGGCGACAGTGCGAGACTCCGTCTCAAAAAAAAAAAAGAGTTGGTGTCATGCCAGACCCCCATTAACTCCAGTAGGGATGGCATCAGGTTCAAGAGGCTAAAGAAGAGACCCAAAGCCAACAGATGAGACATGGGGTTTATTGAGAGGAACTTATACAGGATGGTCAGGTCGCAGCAGGCTGAGCCAGAGAAGCACCAGCACCTACAGAATGTAGGCAGTTTCTACAGTGTTTTCATTTAGTACCCTTCCCCTAACAACCTCTACCTGGCAACCTTCATTTAACCCAAAACAAAGGGCCTTGATCCTCTGCACAGCCCATTCCACAGGATGGCGCAGGCTCTCAGATGTTCCTCATAGATAAAATATGATGCCAGGCATGGTGTCTCACACTTGTAATCCCAGCACTTTGGGAGGCCGAGGTGGGCAGATCACTTGAGGTTAGGAGTTCAAGACCAGCCTGGCCAACATGGTGAAACCCTGTCTCTACTAAAAATACAAAAATTAGCCAGACGTGGTGGTGCACACCTATAGCCCCAGCAACTGAGGAGGCCGAGGCAGGACAATGGTTGAACCCAGGAGGCAGAGGTTACAGCCTGGGTGACAGAGCAAGACTCTGTCTCAAAAAAAAAAAAGAAAGACAAAGAAAAAAAGAAAAGATATAATGAATCTTGGATAAATCGAAACTACTGGGGAAAGGGAGGGCCCACAGAGAACCCTCCCACTAACCCGACCACCGCTGGCCTTCGCAGGACACCATGAACCACACGGTCCAAACCTTCTTCTCTCCTGTCAACAGCGGCCAGCCCCCCAACTATGAGGAGGAGCATGAGGTGACTGTGCTGGGGGCGCCCCACAACCCTGCTCCCCCGACAGGCACCGTGATCCACATCCGCAGTGAGACCTCCGTGCCCGACCATGTCGTCTGGTCCCTATTCAACACCCTCTTCATGAACCCCTGCTGCCTGGGCTTCATAGCGTTTGCCTACTCCGTGAAGTCTAGGGACAGGAAGATGGTTGGCGACCTGACTGGGGCCCAGGCCTACGCCTCCACCGCCAAGTGCCTGAATATCTGGGCCCTGATTTTGGGCATCCTCTTGACCATTCTGCTCATCGTCATCCCAGTATTGATCTTCCAAGCCTATCGATAGATCAGGAGACATCATGCAGGCCAGGAGCTCTGCCCATAACCTGTATCCCACGTGCTCCACCTTCCATTCCTCGCCCTGCCCCCAGAGCCGAGTCCTGTATCAGCCCTTTATCCTCACACACTTTTCTACAATGGCATTCAATAAAGTGCACATGTTTCTGGTTAAAAAAAAAAAAAAGAAGAAGATACAATGAATCTTTGGGTTGGCTGCACTGGGAACTCTGAACACACATTCAGGTGCATCTGCCATACAGGGTCATTCTCAGGGTAGGCTTAAGATATTACTGTCAGGTGCATCTGCCACGCACAGGTGCGTCCACCATACGCCCCACCCCAGCACGCCCTTGAATGACTCTCATAGTCTCATCACATTCCCTGGGGCCAGGTATACAGAGGAGTACTGGCACTAGCGCAGCAGCAACACAAACCACCGCAACAAAAAGAGCAACGAATACGATAGAAGGTTCTCCCAAGCTCTTGGGAGTTCATCTTGGATGTGCCACAGCAGGCCCCTGGGGGAGGAGAGGAGCGGCTCTTTGTAGGCTCAACAGTCCATTTTGTCCTGAAGAGAAGCCACCATCTGTGCCTAGTTGGACCCTTGCTTGTGCTGTGAGCTCAGCCTCTACGGCTGCTTGGAGCATGGTCAGAAGCGGCCAGCCAACTACAGCTGCCACAGCTCAGGAATCTGAGCCTTGCTCAGTCAGATCTACCCCCTGCAACTACCCTTCCAGACCTTTCAGCGTTTTCAGGGCATCCCTGTGCTCACACATTAGGCCCGATCCATCAAGCATAGCGGCTCTCGGGCCCCGTATAGACATGGACAGCCAACCTGGGACTTCTCCCCCGCGGGTCTGCCCTTTCCCAATCTCATCATCTGGGGCTTTTCTCCCACCTCCTGCTGGGCCCACCAACTATCATGCTGGACCCCATTAACTCTGATAGGTCAGGATGTTACTTTTGGGACTAGAAAAAAATTAAAAATTTAAAATCTTTTTTTTTTTTTTTGGAGATGGAGTCTCGCTCTCTCACCCAGGCTGGAGTGCAATGGCACAATCTCGGCTCACCACAACCTCCGCTTCCCGGGTTCACGCAATTCTCCTGCCTCAGTCTCCCGAGCAGCTGGGATTACAGGCGCCCGCCACCACGCCCGGTTAATTTTTTGTGTTTCTAGTAGAGACGGGGTTTCTCCATGTTGGTCAGGCTGGTCTTGAACTCTCGACCTCAGGTGATCCAACCGCCTCGGCCTCCCAAAGTGCTGGGATTACAGGCCTGAGCCGCTGCGCCCAGACAAAAATTTAAAATCTTTTAAAAATTAAAAAAAAAAAAAAAACTTCCGGTAGGGGTAGTACCATGTCTGAGGCCAAAGAAGAGACCCAGCGAATGAGACATAGGTTTTCTTTTTGTTGTTCTTTTTCTTTTTTTTTTTTTTTTTCACTAGAGATGGGCCTCACTATATTACCCAGGCTACTTTCAATCTCCTGGGCTCAAGGGATCCTCCTGCCTCAGCCTCCCAACGTGCTGGGATTATAAGCAGGAGCCACTGCACACGTTTATTGAAGGGCACTTACATACAGAGTGGTCTGATGGAGGTGAACTGGACAGGAGAATTGCCACTGCTTGTAAAAATGCATGCAGTTTATAGCATTTTCACTTAACACCCTCGCCCTAACAACCACCACCTGGCAACCTTCACTTAAACCAACACAAAGGGCCTTGATTCCCTCTACAGCCTTCCGTGGGCAGGACAAGAGCTCAGATGTTCCTTATAGATAAGGAATGAATCTCTGAGTTGGCATGTTTGGCACTGAGAACACACATTCAGGTGCATCTGCCATACAGGGTCACTCTCAGGGAATGGTTAGGTTATTGCTGTCAGGCGTGTCTCCCATACACAGATGTGTCTACCATATAGTTGGTCCTATCTTTTTTTTTTTTTTTTTTTGAGACAGGATCTTGCTCTTTCACCCGGGCTGGAGTGTAGTGGTGTGATCATAGCTCACTGCAGCCTTGAATTCCTGGGCTCAGGCGATCTTCCCATATCAGCCTCCTAAGTAGCTAGGACCACAGGTGTGTGCCACCACAGCTGGATAATTTTTTATATTTTTTGTAGAGAAAGGGGGTCTCGCCATGTTGCTGAGGCTGATCTCAAACTCTTGGCCTCAAGTGATCCATCCACCTCAGCCTCCCAAAGTGCTGGGATTACAGGCAAGAGTCACTGCTTCTAGCTAAGAGCTGGTCCTGTCATTATTACAACTTTACCAATAAATCGAAATCGGACTGGGCACAGTGGCTCATGCCTGTAATCCTAACACTTTGGGAGGCTGAGGTAGGTGGATCACCTGAGGTCAGGAGGTGGCTCACGCCTGTAATCCTAGCACTTTGGGAGGCCAAGGTGGGCAATGGCTTGAGTCCAGGGGTTTGAGACCAGCCTGGGCAACATGGTGAAACACCATCTCTACAAAAAATACAAAAATTAGCCAGGTGTGGTGGTGCACACGTGTATCTCAGCTACTTGGGAGGCTAAGGTGGGAGCATCCCTTGATTCCAGGAGGTGGAGGTTGCAGTGAGCTGAGATCATGCCACTGCACTCCAGCCTGGGTGACAGAGTGAGATCCTGTCTCAAAACAAATAAGAAAACACACACACACACACACACACACACACACACACACACACACACACGGCCAAATTCACAGTTAGTAAATGACAAAGTTGGAATATGAAGCCAGGCATCTTCTTGATCACTCCTAATCACTGCAGTATACTACTAATTCCCAAGAAATAGACAATAACAAAGGTGGCAAATAACAAGGCAGATAACCAAGCATACTCATCAGCAATGTCGCACACTGTGAGTGGGACCCGGCCTCTCATAACCCCGCTTCCCTCATTTCTTCTTAGAAGCTCTAAGGGGACTTGGCCAGGAGCGGTAGCTCACACCTGTAATCCCAACACTTTGGGAGGCCAAGGCGGGCAGATCATGAGGTCAGGAATTCGAGGCCAGCCTGGCCAACATAGCGAAACCCTGTCTCTACTAAAAATACAAAAATTAGCTGGGCATGGTAGCACACACCTGTAGTCTCATCTGCTCAGGAGGCTGAGGCAACAGAATCACTTGAACGCTGGAGGTGGAGGTTGCAGTGAGCTGAGATGGTGCCACTGCACTCCAGCATGGGTAACAGAATGAGACTCCGTCTCAAAAAACAAAAAAGAAAAAAAAAGAAACTCTAGTGGGACTTATATCTGGAAAATCTCTCTCCCACTCTCTCATTGCCCACAGGATTGGCTGCTAGAGTCATAATTTCTCATGTTAGCCTGGGGTGAAATTGGATTACCCTAGTTGTGGACCTTGCATCCAGCAGCCTCTTTCAGAACCTCCTCCCCAGTGTTCACGTGGTTAGGGACTCTTCTCCTCAGCAGCTGCTTTAAGTAAAGACAGGCTGCTGTCTGGTGACTCATCTGGGGCCTCAGGAGGCTGCATGGATGGCAAGCTGCCCTCTGCTCCCTCGCTCCTCTCCCCTCGCCCTCCTCTGTGGAAGTCCTGCCAGGAAGCCCATGGTCCAGCTCACGTCTCTGCTCAGGTGCCTCTGGCATATGTTACCTAACCAGGGCTAAGACTGGTTTTATCCTACTTCAGACAGTCCAAACAACTCTGAACCTCATTTTCCAGCAGCTGAGTGGCCCTAGGACCCAGGGCCTGTCGGCCTTTGCCTGTGCCTCCACCCTCCCACGCTGACCACCGCCCTATAGATCAGAAGCAACTACTCCCACCCCCTCCCACCCCGCTCCCCGCCTCTCAGGAGGTCTCTTCTCTCAGCCCCAGTGGCCTGCTCCACTCAGGGATCCAAGCCTGTGGAGGATCGAGCCAGGCCTCCCCGGCTCACGCCTGCAGCCCCGTGATGCTGCCTGATGACTCACCCTCATGCCCATGACTTCCTCCCACGCTTTATTTCAGGAAATGACTCTCGAGAATGGTCTCGATTTTTTTTTTAAACAATAGAAAAATACTTTTCACCTACAGGGAACAAGCGACAATCCCCAATGCTATTAACTGCCCCCACCCCTGCAAAAGAGGCTTTATAAAACCAGGCTAACAAGGACAAGGAAGGGGCAAATAGGGCTGTCTTGGTGAAAGCGGAAGACTGTTAACCATTCTGCTTCAAATAGGATAGGAAAGGAACAAGGGCAGTCAAGAAGTATGTGAACCTGAGAGAAATCACATGTTAAGAAAAGCTCATCCAGTTACTTTAAGCGCCATCAAGTCTCTATGCCCAGACAAATTATGTCCTTGGGTGTGGGTTGCAAATTTTTTAGTAGTATGTAATTTTTCAGATAAATCTTAGAAGAACTCTAATTAAAAATTGCCAGATGGGCACGGTTGCTCACGCCTGTAATCCCAGCACTTTGGGAGGCTGAGGTGGCTGGATCACCTGAGATAGGGAGTTCAAGACCAGCCTGGCCAACATGGTGAAACCCTATCTCTACTAAAAATACAAAAATTAGCCGGGCATGGTGAGGCATGTCTGTAATCCCAGCTACTCAGGAGGCTGAGGCAGGAGAATCGCTTGAACCCGCCAGACGGAGGTTGCGATGAGCCGATCGTGCCACTGCACTCCAGCCTGAAGGACAGAGCGAGACTCCATCTAAAAAAAAAAAACCAAAGAGGCCGGGCGCAGTGGCTCACACCTGTAATCCCAGCACTTTGGGAGGCTGAAGCGGGTAGATTGCTTGAGGCGAGGAGTTCGAGACCAGCTTGGACAACATGGCAAGACCCCACCTCTACAAAAACACAAGAATTAGCTGGGTGTAGTAGTGGGTGCTTGTAATCCCAGTTACTGGGGAGGCTGAGACAGGAGAATCACCTGAACTAAGAGGCAGAGATTGTAGTGAGCCAAGATCAAGCCACTGCACTCCAGCCTAGGCAACAGAGTGAGACTCTGTCTCAAAAAACAATAAAAGATAAAAACACGAAAGAAATAATTTATCAATCTACATTTAAATTAAAATCCATTTAGCATTCACTTCTCATAAAGTCAGTCTATGAAAAAAATTTCCATTTTGATGAACACCAAAATTTGAAATAATATAGGCATAATCATTGCAATCTTTTATCAAGCTCAGCATTTAATTTACTTCCATATATTGTTTTAGTTGCAAAAGATAAACAAATTTTTAAAAACAGCTTGCCTTATCATCTGTCTCATCTTTAAACTGATCCAATTTGGAAAAGGAATACCAGAACATTTTTTAACTTTCAAAGTGAATTATTAAGACTATTGAAGTTGGATGCCATGGCTTATGCCTATAATCCCAACACTTTGGGAGGCCAAGGCAAGAGAATCACTTGAGTCCAGAAGTTTGAGATCAGCCTGGGCGACGTAGTGAGACTTTGTCTGTGCAAAAAGTTTATAAATTAGCTGGATGTGGTACTTGGGAGGGTGAGGTACCTGACCTCACTTGAGTCTGGGAGGTCGAGGCTGCAGTGAGCCTAGATCGTGCCACTGCATTCCAACCTGGGTGACCAAGGAAGACCTTGTCTCAAAAAAAAAAAAAAAAAAAAACAGACTATTGAATTTCCTGTCCTAAATAAAAAGCTGGACGCAAAATACCCAAAAGTTTTCATAAGCAGTAGAGCCTCAGGGCGGGTGCATTGCTCGTGAATGCACAAGTGAGGCATGACAAGAATATGAATCAAAAATCCTGAGCCTTGTGCAGCAGTTGTCTTCTTGGAAACATTGTTGCAGGAGCAGATAGAAAAGACCAGGGCAGGCCGGGCGCGGTGGCTCAAGCCTGTAATCCCAGCACTTTGGGAGGCTGAGACGGGCGGATCACGAGATCAGGAGATCGAGACCATCCTGGCTAACACGGTGAAACCCCGTCTTTACTGAAAAATGCAAAAAACTAGCCGGGCGAGGTGGCGGGCGCCTGTAGTCCCAGCTACTCGGGAGGCTGAGGCAGGAGAATGGCGTAAACCCGGGAGGCGGAGCTTGCAGTGAGCTGAGATCCGGCCACTGCACTCCAGCTCGGGCGACAGAGCAAGACTCCGTCAAAAAAAAAAAAAAAAAAAGGCCAGGGCAGACCCATAACCTTCCTAATCAGTGGCACAGCTCGGTAATTTTTGGTGATAGAAGTCAGAATAGTAACAAGAGGCGATGCTTGTGACTTGGAAGGGACACAAAGAAACTTTCCAGAGTGTTGGACACTGTCTATATCTTGATATGGGTAGTGATTATATGGAGTATATATGTGGGAAAATTCATGAGCTATACACTTAAGAATTGTGCATTCTGCTGTAAATTAATTATACTTGAATGTCCTATTAGCTGAAAGAGTCAGTGAAAGAGAGAGGGACAGAGAGAGAGGCAGGGAGGAAAGAAGGAAGGGCCCAGAAAGTTTCAATCCAAGATTTGCTCAAAAGACTGCCAGCAAAAGTTATGTGCCAGCATTGTTATTATTTAGTACCTAGCACAGCTACACATTGTGTTTTTAATTATAGGTTTTTACATTTTTTATTTTCATTTTTGTTTTATTTGTTTTTTTCTGGAGACGGAGTCTCTTAAGCCTCCCAGGTTCAAGTGATTCTCCTGCCTCAGCCTCCCAAGTAGCTGGGATTACGGGTGTCTGCCACCATGCCTGGCTAATTTTTGTATTTTGTTTTTAGTAGAGAGGGATTTCACCATGTTGGCCAGGCTGGTGTCCTGACCTCAAGTGATCCACCCGCCTTGGCCTCCCCAAGTACTGGGATTATAGGCATGAATCACCAGGTTAAAGAAAAAAAAAATTTTTTAAATGGAGGCTGGGTGCAGTGGCTCACTCCTATAATCCCAGCACTTTGGGAGGCTGAGGCAGGAGGATCAGTTGAGTCCAAGAGTTCGAGATCCACCTGACCAATATAGTAAGACCCCCATCTCTAGTTTTAAAAAATAAAAATAATAAAATAATAAAATAATAGAGATAGGGACTCCCTACATTGCTCAGGCCGGTCCTGAACTCCTGGGCTCAAGTGATCCTCCCACCTCAGCCTCCCAAAGTGTTGGGATTATAGGCATGAGCCACCATACCCAGGCTGTTTTTAATTATAGTTAAAAAAATTTTTTTAAATGAAATCCAAGTATATTTAAATATAAAATTCAAATCAAATATATATAAAAGATGAAATTCAAATCACCAGTGACCTCACAATCACTCCTGGCAGTCTTCAAGAAATCATGGAAAACTGAAGAAGTGGTAGGTGGCCAGGGATGAACAAATGGCCTGAATGTCAAACCAGTGGGAAAGTCAAGCACAGCATGCCTGGTCCCAGAGCACACAGGCTTGAAGAGTAGGTACCAGCCTAGGTTCACATCCTAACTCTGCCAGTTACCTGAGGTCCTGCAACTAGCGCCTTGTCAAATCCACAGCCCCAGTTGCTCGTCTGTAAAACGGGTACAAGGCCATCTGCCTCAGAGTTGGTGGTGGATTGAGAAGATAGCTAAAATGTCCAGTAGTTAGCCAGCCCCCAGCCAAATGTTAGGTTTCTTTTCTGCTCTATTCCATAATGCTTTACAATATGCTGAATTTAGAGAGGATATGCCTGCCTTCAGGAAGGCATGCCTTCTGACTGTTTTCCAGAGGCAAAGATGAATTTTCGTCTCACTATCCACAACCACACCTGGCCCTCCTTGCTTGAATGAGACATTCCAGATGTCAATGATACCGTACACAGGCCCCTGATAGTAACATTCCACACAACTGGAGGTGCCAGCCATCCTTGCCTTGTAGAGAAAATGATCAGAATGTGAGTGGAGCAAGCCAGTTACCCTACTTCCTGTTTCCACCACTGTAGAAGCAGAACATAAATGTGTCAAAGAATGGAAGGAGCTGCTCTTGCCTTGCTGGGTTTCTCCTTCCTTCTCTTTTCTGTCGCTCCCAGCCCAGTTCAGGAAGCAGGAGAAAAATAACCAAAGGCAAGAAGACAGAAAGCATCTATTTCCCCATACTTTGGCCACAAGAGTGAAAACAAGTGTCTCATTGCTAATTAAATGTCAGCTTGGTGATGTCCTGGCGGGGTGATGTGTACACTTTGGAGACAGGTGTGGCCGTCACACCAGGGTGTTAGTCTCAGTGTTCTTCAGCAGAAGCTCCCCAACTTGATCTATCAGAAGCATTTACTCATAGAGACTAGAATTTAGGTCTCAGGGCCCAGCGTCCCCCTTCAGATCATGACCTCAAAGAAATGATTTTGAGCTGCAAGGAAAACAAGCCAGGATACCAAGACTTGTCTGTGAGTCTTCAGGTGCCAGGAAGCCTTGCCTCTCAGGTGCTGCTGATCTCTAATAACCTGGACTTTCGTCTTCTAGTTTCAGAGGTCTAAACCACTCATGCCCTGAAAATATCTCAATTCCAAAGCATTCCTCTTTGCCTGGGTAAACCGGGGTATGAACGGCTACCTTCTGCTTTGATAAATTCTGTTCAGCTAGGAATTCGAAGACACCAGAAACTTGGAAAAGACTTGCTGAGAAGTCACCGCCCCATCATCTTTTCCTGATCTTAAGGGTCAGCCCAGGGCTAAGCTGAAATGTATAGCACTGACTGGTCTTGTGTTCTGGCACTGAGGCTGCATTCACCTTTTATTTCACGCTCACAGAGTAGGGAATGCTTTTGTGAACCGGCCTGGAAAAAGTTTTACAGAATCCACAGTCTAGATGTTCTCTGCCTGTCCTGTTTGCCTGTTATGTTTCAAGAATGTGACCCAACAGCCTCCACACCCAGATGACTCAGCCGTAGCTTTAATGAGTGTTTTTCAGGCCTTTCTGGGGGAGGGCCTCTTCAGTCATGTCAGCCAGGTGCTCCCCAGGCCAGCACTGCCCTGCCCCTGTGTGAGCCAGGTTGGGAGTCTGGAAACTGCTCCCCATAGGCGGCCAGAGAGGAACGTGGATCTTTGTCTGTTTCATTCCTCAGCAGCTCCCTCTTGACCCCAGGAGCAAAACAAGGTTAACCAGGCACAACCCAGAGGTATAAGTCAGAGGTTAGGAAAAACGTACGTGGTGGGATTGGTTTTAGAGCTGGCCACCTGGCTTCCTGTTGCTTTGAGAAAAAGACAGTTGATATCAATTAGGGGTTGTGTGAAGAAGCCTGTCTTTTAGCTAATTGGCCTTTGATGTGTGGGACATTCAAGTTGCTCGAAAAACAAAGCCAAAAAATCAAAAATTGTTAAGCTCCTGGGGATAAAATGGAAGAAATAAATAATATTTAGCAATTCAGAGATTCTCAGAGACTGGCTAAAAAAGAGATGGAGGAGAAAAAGAGATTCCTGTGCTCTAGAGCCGTGACAAAACTGGATAAACAGCCTCAGAAGAGACATTAATGAATTCTCTTTAAACGTGTGCTCCTCTTTGAAAAGGAATTGCTTAGGGAAGGTGTATGTCTTAATCACTACTCTTACTAAATGGGAAAACTTTAACCGATTCTTGCTCTTTGGTAAAGATGATTAGATGTTAAAAGTTCAGGCCTCCCTGCAAAAATACAAATACATTCCATTTATTAGTGAGCTGTAACAAAAGCAGACTTAAACAATGATTACTTTTATGAAAAGAGATGAAATGCAAGTGCAAGTCACACATTCACCAATGATACTTCGGTTTGCTGCACGTTATCTGTGAATCATCTAACATGAAACAGCTGTAAGGCCTCTCTGCTCTAAGGACATAATGAGTTCTGCCAGGAACTGCGACCCAGCTTGTGGTCTAGTTGCTGACAGAATTTGCATAATACGTGCTCTTGCCAACCAGGCCTATCCTGCAGGGTCGCTATTCATGCCCTCCTGCAGGCCCTGGAGTGGACATATTTTGGGCAGGCTCTGGCCCCAGCAGGAAGCACGGGCCTCCTGATCGCTCTTGCCAAAGTGTTGCCTGATTCCTGGCCACACTCACAGGTTTGTTTGCTTTGTTGGAGGAGGGCCTTTTAATTTGATATAATTTCAATCTTGCAGAAAAATTACAAGAACAATAGAAGGAATTCCACAATCCTTTATCCACAGTCACTGATGGTTTGCATTTTTGTCTTGTCATTCTCTATCCATAAATATGTATGTATATATACACTACATATTTTTATATATTTATTATATATATTTATACATATATAGATATCGCTCACTGAACCATTTAAGACTAAATTGTTGGTTGGGCGCAGTGGCTCATGGCTGTAATTCCAGCACTTTGGGAGGCCAAGGCAGGAGGATTGCTTGAGGTCATGAGTTTGAGACCAGCCTGGGCAACATAGGGAGACCCGTCTCCAGTCTCCACCAAAAATAAAAAAGTTAGCTGGACGTGGTGGCATGTGCCTGTGGTCCCAGCTATTCAGGAGGCGAGGTGGGAGGATCACTTAAGCCCAGGAGGTTGAGGTTGCATTGCAGAGTGAGCCATGATCGTGCCATTATACGCCAGCCTGGGCAACGGAGCGAGACCTGTCTCAAAAAAAAAGAAAGAGTAACTTGAAAACTTCAGTGTGCTTTTTTGTTTGTTTGTTTGTTTTTTGAGATGGAGTCTCACTCTATTGCCCAGGCTGGAGTGCAGTGGTGCAATCTCGGCTCACTGCAACCTCTGCTTCCCGGGTTCGAGTGACTCTCCTGCCTCAGCCTCCCAAGCAGCTGGGATTACAGGTGCATGCCACCACACCCAGCTAACTTTTTGTATTTTTAGTAGAGACAGGGTTTCACCATGTTAGCCAGGATGGTTTCGATCACCTGACCTCGTGATCCGCCCTCCTCAGCCTCCCAAAGTGCTGGGACAAAAAAGACAAAAATGCAAACCATCAGTGACTCTGGATAGAGGATTATAGGAATTCCTTCTATTGTTTTGTAGAGACCCTGTCTCTAGAAAAAAAAAAAGGGAAGGGGATGCTGGGACAGGGTCTCACTCTGTTGCCCAGGCTGGAGTGTAGTAACACAGTCCTAGCTCACCGTAACCTCAAACTCCTGGGCTCAAGTGATCCTCCTGCCTCTGCCTCCCAAGTAGCTGAAACTACAGGCACTTACCACCATGCCTGGTAAAGTTTTACATTTTTTTTTTCCAGAGATGGGGTCTCATTATGTTGCCCAAGCTGGTCTGAAACTCCTGGCCTTAAACAGTCCTCCCACTTTGGCCTTCAGTGTGCATTTTCCAAGAATAAAGACACTCTCTTATATTCCCTTACATTTTCTTACATGGTACAGTTAACACAATCAGGAAATTAATCATTAATATAGTACCACTATCTGTCTCATCCATTGCCCTAACAAAGCTCTTACTTTTTTTTCCTGTGTCCAAGATCACACAATAGCATTTTGTTGCCAGGTCTATTTATTTTCCTTCTCCAAGCATCTTACTGGAGGGCACATGATATTGGATATTGGTTTATGCCAATATAGTGATGTAAGGTTTGATGACTTCATTAAAGTGGTGTCTGCCACTGTGGAGTTATTATTTTTCCTTTGTAACAAGTAAGTAATTTGTGGCAGCATACTTTGCAACTGTATAATTATCCTATTTCTTATCAAACATGTATTCACCAGTTTAGCATTCATTGATGGTTTTCTCCCTTCAACATTCCTTCTACATTTATTAGTTGGCATTCTACTGTAATGAAGAGATTTCCACCAGGCATAGTGTTTCACACCTGTAATTCTAGCACCTTGAGAGGCCAAGGCAGGAGGAAGACTTGAGCTCAGGATGTTGAGACCAGCCTGGGCAACATAGTGAGACCCTATCTCTACAAATAATTTAAAACAAAAATTAGCCAAGCATGGTGGTACATGCCAGTAGTCCCAGCTACTCGGGAGGCTAAGGTGGGAGGAATGCTTGAGCCCAGGAGACCAATGCTGCAGTGAGCTATGGTTGCGCCACTGCACTCCAACCTGGGCAACAGAACGAGACCCTGTCTCAAAAAAAAAAAAAGAAAGAAAATAAAAAAAGAGAGATCTCCCCTCAGTTCCATTTTAAAAAATGCATTCATTTATTTATATCTATATGGATTCTTATTTTATTCAATGGGATAAGGCCCATTACAAATAATATTTATCCCATTACCAATTGTTTCAGATTTGGCTAGTAGGAGCCTCTCCAAACTGGCTTCTGAGTCCTTATAACATCCCATTTTTCTTGGAGCACTTCCTTACATTTTGGCACAAGATGTTTCAGGCTAATCCTCTCCAGCTTTTCCTGCTCCAGCTTTGGAATAAACCATTTCTCGAAGATCCCTGGTTCCTTTAGTGAAGCATTTCAGAAACCAAGACCTGGGTGCTTAACATGCTCATTCCTGTTGGTGTGTCATTGCTTGTAGGCCCTGTCAGCAGACAGGGTTAGGCAATAGATTATACACACACATATATACACACAGAAATAGCTACAGAGACATAGATGTATATTAGAAAACCTGAATTCCTACTGACTAACTCCAGTTCCAATGCAATAAACTTTCCATATTTGTAACTTCTTTCCCCAACAATGAAAAATCTGGTTCCCCTAAGCCTTAAGAATACACAGAATGTAGTTTCAGAATTGCTAGTCCATAGCACTGCTAAAAGTAAACCTAACCAGAATTCAATTTGCTAACTTTTTTTTTTTTTTTGAGACGAAGTCTCGCTCTTGTTGCCCAGGCTGGAGTGCAATGGTGGGAACTTGGTTCACGGCAACCTCTGCCTCCTGGGTTCAAGCAATTCTCCT
>NW_012119265.1:3474349-3484099 GCF_000951035.1 Colobus angolensis palliatus | reverse complement strand
GGGGTTTCACCGTGTTAACCAGGATGGTCTCGATCTCCTGACCTCGTGATCCGCCTGTCTCGGCCACCCAAAGTGCTGGGATTACAGGCTTGAGCCACTGCGCCCGGCCGCCTGCTCACATTTTTAAAGGTAAAATTATATATATTGAAATGCACAAGTCCTAAGTATACAATTCAACAGTTTTTTATAAATAGATACATCCTTGTGACTTATACTTTTTTTTTCTTTTTTGAGACAAGGTCTCATTCCGTGCCCAGGCTGGAGTGTAGTGGTTGACCGTGGCTCACTGCAGTCGCCACCTTCTAGGCTCAAGTGATCCTCTCACCTCAGCCTCCTGAGTAGCGGGGACTACAGGAGCACACCACCACACCTAGCTAGTTTTTGTATTTTTTTGTAAAGATGGGTTTCACCACGTTGCCCAGACTGGTTTCAAACTCCTAGGCTTAAGCAGTATGCCTGCCTTGGCCTCCCAAAGGGCTGGGACTACAGACATGAGCCATCACACTTGGCCCATACTTCTTTCCTTTCTTCTGCGTCTGCTTCTTCTTCTGTTTCTTTTTCTGCTTCTTCTGTTGCTTCTTCCTTCTTCCTTTTCTTTCCTTTTTTTTTTTTTTTTTGGTAGAGATGGGTTCATGCTATGCTGCCCCAGCTGGTCTCGAACTTCTAAACTCAAGCAATCCTTCCTGCCTCAGCTTCCCAAAGTGCTGGGGTGACAGGCATCAGCCACCATGCCCTGCCTACATCTTGCTTCTTTTTTTCCAGTTTCGTGATGGTTACAGCCTTCTCTTCCAGTGACAGAGGAGACAGGAGCGTGAGACAGGAGCTGGTGAGGGTTCCTCACAAGGGTTCCTTGTGAGCATGACTGAGATAGACAGGAACCATGTGTCTTGTGGGTGATTAGTAAATGTGAAACCACTCAGCCCACCCAGAAGATGTGGCACGTGGCCAGAGTTGGGAGGACAGAGAGAAGGTGGGTGGGCTCCTACGCACCCTGAAATGCTTACGAATGACTCCCAGTAGTGCAAAGGCAGGACCTCTATGGTGCAGGGTAGAAACTAAAGTTCCTTAGAACCAGGAAGTTAGGCCCAGATTAATATTTAGATAACAGTGGGGTTGTAATACCTTATTTTCCAGGCTCCCTAATGAAAAGAGTCAGTGTGGTTCAATCATGAGAGCTTCTGAAAAGGCTCTTTGACATGAAGGCACTTAGCTCT
Organism: Colobus angolensis palliatus; assembly: GCF_000951035.1. Taxonomy (NCBI): domain Eukaryota; kingdom Metazoa; phylum Chordata; class Mammalia; order Primates; family Cercopithecidae; genus Colobus; species Colobus angolensis. The sequence continues at coordinate 3,482,885 of NW_012119265.1, read as the reverse complement.
GCTCTTCATGTTGGCCCTTGACTATGTTAACAGTTTAATAAGCAGTTGCTTGTTCTGTCTGTGGCTTTGGTGTGCTTGAATTCCTCCCAATAAGGCTAAAAGCTCCTTGAGGGAGGTGACAGTGTTATGCATTTTTCTGTTTTCCTACCTTGTCAGGTGACCAGAAAGTGTCTAGTGGATACTTCTGAATTGAATTGAGTCTTCTTAGTCACCTTGACAAGTTCTTGTTTCTGTAGTATTTGACTTCCTAGTGAGTAGGCACTCACACTGGCTGAATACATCATAAACCAATTCCACTAAATGGTGGCTAATCAAATTGTTAGCCATTTCAGGAATCTGTGTTTTAGCAGATGACAATAATGAATGGGCAATGCTTAGTAATCCAAGTAGAACTGACCCAAAAGTGGAATTACAGGCAATAGGGAGCTGGGGGGAAAAGGACTTTGAAGAGCAGGGGGCTCCCTGCTGCCTCACCAGTCATGCCACATCACCTGTGTCACTCTTCCCTGAGGTCGTCAGAATGTTGGGCCATAAAGGGATCATTATCTTTTTCTGATGGACCTCTTTTGCTCTCCTGACTCTTCTCTTTCCTATTCAATTTTAGTTTACTTCCTCTAGTCCAACAGCAAATTGGCTGTAGCACCTTCTTCTAAAGAGCCCTGTAGACTCCAGCATCTCTTGCCAGGATCTCCTAGTGCAAACCCTGTAAGCTTTCTGCTTTCATCCCCTCTAGCAAGACTGTGCAGACACTAGCAGACAGGCAACCAGGAGCTCTGCAGGGCTGGGTCCCCTCCACCACAGGCCAGATTCATTCTGGAATTTGGTTCCAACTCTGTAGATCCTAGATTTGCTCAGGTGCTCAGTGGTGCCAATTCTGCCTCTGCCTGCCTCCCTCTGCTGCCCTGACCCTGGTATAGCCCTCACTGACTCTTACCTAGATTATTTTAACACCTACTTCCTAATGAGTCTACCTGCTGCTGGCTGTGGTAAGATGTAAAACTATTCGGCCATGAACCCAAATTTACGATTAGCCTCCTACTGGGGCCACCACTGGCCCACTACTCCTTGAGAGGTATGTGCAGGTGACAAGTCTACAGAAACAGACCACTTAGAACTCCATCCAAACAAGCTAGACTGGGCCACAGCTGAACTTGTTGGGGGGTCTTGTTTGGATCCAAGACTAATGGTTGTCTTGCAATCTTGGCTTCAATTAGAATCATCTGGGGAACCTTAAAAACTACCAACGTTTCATGATGAAATGTTGCTGTGTTAAAACAAATCTTTTAAAAAACAAAATAAATAGGCTGGGTGTGGTGGCTCACGCCTGTAATCCCAGTGCTTTGAGAGGCCGAGGCAGGCAGATTACTTGAGGTCAGGAGTTCGAGACCAGCTGGCCAACATGGTGAAACTCCATCTCTACTAAAAATACAAAACAAATTAGCCTGACATGGTGGAGGGCACCTGTAATCCCAGTTACTCTGGAGGCTGAGGCACAAGAATCACTTGAACCCGGGAGGTGGAGGTTGCAGTGAGCTGAGATCATGCCATTGCACTCTGTCACCTGGGTGACAGAGTGAGACTCCATCTCAAAACAATAAAATAAAAAATAATAATAATAAATACCAATGACCAGCACCTACTCCCCAAGTTTTGACTTAATTAGATTAGACTGGGATGAGGTCTAAGCATGTTTATTCTTTTTTTTTTTTTTGAGACAATCTCACTCTGTCACCCAAGCTGGAGTGCAGTGGCTCAATCTCGGCTGGCTGCAACCTCTGCCTCCTGGTTTCAAGCAATTCTCCTGCCTCTGCCTCCTGAGTAACTGGGACTACAGGCACACGCCACCATGCCCAGCTAATTTCTGTATTTTTAGTAGAGACAGGATTTCACTATGTTGGCCTGGCTGGTCTCAAACTCCTGACTTCGTGATCTGCCCTCTCAGCCTCCCAAAGTGCTGGGATTACAGGTGTGAGCCATCATGCCCGGCCTGTTCTTTCCTTTGAAATGAACTTTCATAAAAGCACAAAAGCACTTAAGTCCAAAAAAAAAAGTTACAAGTTCATTAAGTTTTACATATTATTACAAATTTCCGTTACAGTTTTAATTGCTGCAAAATGTCCAATGTAGCAAGCACCTGCCATTTGTTGAAGGTTTAATTTGTTTCCAATTTTTAGCAATTATAAAAGAAATCATAATGAGAGCAACTGTCACATACATTTTCTTTAAAAAATACTTCCTTGGGAAAAATTCCCAGAAGTTTTATTGCTGAACAAAATGGTATGAAAATATTTTTGGCTGGGCAAGGGGGCTCATGCCTATAATCCCAGAACTTTGGGAGGTTGAGGTGGAAGGATCACTTGAGGCTGGGAGTCCAAGACTAGCCTGGCCCAACATGGTGAAACCTCATCCCTACAAAAAAAAAAAATTAGTACGGCATCATGGCGTGTGACTGCAGTCCCAGATACTCAGGAGGCTGAGTTGGGAGGGTCGCTTGACCCTGGGAGGTCGAGGCTACAGTGAGCCATGATCAACCCAAGTGACAGAGCTAGGCCCTATCTCAAAAAAAAAAAAAAAAATTAAAAAACATTTTAGACTTTGGTATTGTTAAATTGCTTTTCAAAGGGTTCTTAGCCAATTTACACTCATTCCAGAATAAAAGAAACGTTCTATTTATCCAGCATTGGATATTTGCTAAAATAACAAAACATTTATTCTATACGTCAGCGTGTATGTCTATACACTAAGCAGCATAAATGACATCTCGGTTAACAATGAACTGCATATATGATGGTTGTCCCGTAAGATTATAATGGAGCTGAAAAATTCCTATTGCCTAGTGTCGTCATAGTTATTGTAATGTAGTAGCACGGCACATTACCTTTTCTATGTTTAGATGTGTTTAGATACACAAATACCATTGTGTTAGGATTGCCTACAGTGTTCAGTACAGTAACATGCCGTATAGGTTTATAGCTTAGGAGCAAGAATAGGCTTTATAGTATATCCTAGCTGTGTAGTAGGCTATATCATCCAAGTTTGTGTAAATAAACTTTGTGATGTTCATCTAATGACAAAATCATCTAACAATGCGCTTCTCAAAACACATCCCTGTCTCTTTTTTTTTTATTTTTATTTTTTTGAGACGGAGTCTCGCTCTGTCGCCCGGGCTGGAGTGCAGTGGCCGGATCTCAGCTCACTGCAAGCTCCGCCTCCCGGGTTTACGCCATTCTCCTGCCTCAGCCTCCCGAGTAGCTGGGACTACAGGCGCCCACCACCTCGCCCGGCTAGTTTTTTGTATTTTTTTTTAGTAGAGACGGGGTTTCACAGTGTTAGCCAGGATGGTCTCGATCTCCTGACCTCGTGATCCGCTCGTCTCGGCCTCCCAAAGTGCTGGGATTACAGGCTTGAGCCACCGCGCCCGGCCATCCCTGTCTCTTATAAGCAATGCATGACTGTACGTGAGGTTTACATATTCTTTGAAAGCTCCCCAGGCAATTCTAAGGAGGAGTCTGGGTAGAAAACAACAGTAGTCTTCACTGGAAGTCAGCCAAATTATTGTACCTTCTTTTCCTCAGCTCCTGGAGACCTTTTGCTCTGATAGCAAAAGGCCCAGGAAAAGAACCACAAGGAAGGCTGAGCAAGGTGGCATATGCCTGTAATCCCAGCACTTTGGGAGGCTGAGGAAGGAGGATCATTTGCATCCAGGAGTCTGAGGTCTCACTATGTTGCCTAGTGACATCATAGCTATTGTAATATAGTAGCACAATACGTTACCACGTACCACTTCACCTGGCTAATTTTTTATTTTTTGTAGAGACAGGGTCTCACTGTGTGCCCGTAGTGCCAGCTACTCAGGAGACTGAGGTGGGAGGATCTCTTGAGCCCAGAAGGTCGAGGCGGCAGTGGGCCGTGATTGCACCACTGTACTCAGTCTGTGAGTATCTCAAAAAAGAAAAAAGAAAACAAAAACAAGGAAATGGGCACTAAGGGAAAGATTAGGTTTCTTTTTTTTTTTTTTTTTTGAGACGGAGTCTCACTCTGTCACCCAGGCTGGAGTGCAGTGGCAGGATCTCCACTCACTGCAAACTCCGCCTCCTGGGTTCACGCCGTTCTCCTGCCTCAGCCTCCTGAGTAGCTAGGATTACAGGCACCCGCCACCACGCCTGGCTAATTTTTGTGTTTTTAGTAGAGATGGGGTTTCACCTTGTTAGCCAGGATGGTCTTGATCTCATGACCTTGTGATCCGCCCGCCTCAGCCTCCCAAAGTGCTGGTGGCGTGAGCCACCGTGCCGGGCCAAGAGGTTTCTTCTTAAGGCCTAGAGTCAAGCCAAGCCATCCTGTCTGAGTTTTACTAGGAAGGAGTTCTTCTCTAGCCGCCTCAGTTTGGAAAGACACCCAGGAAAGGGAAAACAAAACAAGAAAAGGATATGCGGTGCATAGTCAGGAGCTTAGATCCTCCACCCCAGCTCGCAGTCTGCTTCCCAGCCCTTGGCCCTGACTCCCAGAAGCCTCTGGCTGTGCTAACATCCCCGTCAAATGTGCCTCCATGCCTCCTCCATACTCCATCCCCATAATTTTTATGGGGAAGCACTATTGGTGCATCCTAAATAACAGAAATAAATATGGCAAAATTGGAAAGTTCCCCTCACTGACCCCCACTTCCACTCCCTTGCCCAGAAATAACCTGATAATAGTTTAGTGTGTATCCTTCAAGACCTTTCTCCCCCTCCTCCTCCTCCTTTTCCTATACGTTTTTCTATAAGTTTATCAAGTCTAACATGTGAAATAGTGTGTACGTGTGTGTGCATACAAATTGTTTTAATTCATACGTGGGATCATACTATATGTAGTTTTCTCCAACTTGCCTTTATCATTAACAACATAGCATAAACTTCTTTCCATGGTGGTTAACATAGAGCTGCCTCATTCCTTTTCATGGCTGTGTGATAATCCATGGTATATGATTTTATATATATATATGTGTGTGTGTGTGTGTGTGTGTGTGTTTTGAGACAGAGTCTCACTTTGTTGTCCAAGCTGGAGTGCAGTGGTGCAATCTCGGCTCACTGCAACCTCCACCTCCCATGTTCAAGTGATTCTCCTCCTGCCTCAGTCTCCAGAGTAGTTGGGACTACAGGTGCATGCCACCATACCCAGCTAATTTTTGTATTTTAGTAGAGACAGGGTTTCACCATGTTGGCCAGGTTGGTCTTGAACTCCTGACCTCAAGTGATCCACCTGTCTCAGCCTCCTGAAGTGCTGGGATTACAGGCGTGAGCCACCACACCCAGCCGATTATATGTAATTTAACACTTCCTGTTGCTGGATGTTTTCATTGTTTCTCTTTTTCTCTTTGATGGCAATGCTATAATGAATACCTTTGTATATGTCTTGTGCCATCTACCTGGCTTTGAGTATTGCCACCGCCAGAAAATTCCTGATGTTGGGCCCCAATTAAGCAAGCAGACCCCAAGGTATCTCTGCTACCTGCAGGACTCCTTTAGACTCTGGTAGAATAGCAGCCTGCCTCAGTTCCCACACTATGAACCTGCACTTGTGGTTGAAAACGCACCTGTGGCACAGCCTGGCAGAGTTCTGAAAACCGCCCCTCGCCCCATCATGGAGTGGTGCAAGAATTACAGACACATACCCCGTGCCCCTCTGACCACTGGGAGGAAAGAAAGAGGGTCAGTTCCTCTGAAAGCAATCTAGCTGGAGAAAGTGTGCAAGTGGATTTCTAGCAATGTTTTTCAGGATTTTTACTCTTCTGCTTGTGGGATGGGAGAGAATCAGTGAGATGGAGGATACGAGGAGCTCAAGTGGCAGTAGCAGTCCAAGCCAGCAGAGGGAATAAGGGAGTATGTGTGTGTATGTTTTGTGTATATGTGCATGTGTGTGTATTATGTTTGTATGTGTGCATGTGTGTGTGTGTGTGAATGTCTACGTATATGTGCATGTGTGCATGTGCATGTGTGTGTATACGTGTGTATGTGTGTATGCATGTGTGTGTATATGTGTGTGTATGTGTTTGTGTGTGTGTGTGTGGTGTGTAGCCATGAACAGAGACAGCCAGCCCCTGAAGGAACGTGTTGTACTTTTGTCCTTTAATGTTTTCAAGCCTGCTGGTCCTGCAAGAAGCAGTAAGAGCTAATGAGGAGCAGGTGTACTTGGGGAAACAGGAAATCTGGTTCCATTTATGACTTCACTGCGACCTGCCATGGAGTTTTGAGCAGCTTTACTTTGCTGCTCCATTTCTCATCTCTCTCTTCTTTGGAGGTACCATCTGCACCATTAGGATGCAGGAGTTGGGTTTCTTGCTTTTCCTGAAAATAGTACTAGTGTCATTGGCTGTTAAAAGTGGGATATGGGCCAAGCGCGGTGGCTCACACTTGTAATCCAACACTTTGGGTGACCGACACGGAAGGACTGCTTGAGCCCAGAAGTTCAAGACTAGCCTGGGCAACATAGTGCAACCTTGTGTCTACAAAAAAATGTACGACTTAGCCAGGTGTGGTGGCATGCATCTGTAGTCCCAGCTATTCAAGAGTGCAGGAGGTTGAGACTATAGTGAATTCTGAGCTTTGCCATTTGTGTAAGATGTTTGCCGCATCTGGCCTGCCCACTTAAAAAGACGAAGTCTTGCTCTGTCACCCAGACTGGAGTGCAGTGGCACAATCTCGGCTCACTGCAACCTCTGCCTCCTGGGTTCAAGCGATTCTCCTGCCTCAGCCTCCCAAGTAGCTGGGACTATTGGCACATGCCACCACATCCAGCTAATTTTTGTATTGTTAGTAGAGACGGGATTTTGCCATGTTGGCCGGGCTGGTCTTGAACTCCTGACCTCAGGTGATCCACCCACCTCGGCCTCCAAAAGTGTAAATTCTAAAACTTTATATTGATTTTGTGGAATTTATTCACATTGCACATAGATCTTGTTATTTATTCTCATTACTATGTGGCATTCCATTATATAAATATACCATGTATTTATCCATTCTATGTGGATGGAATTTGAGGTTTTCTTCAGTTTGGCCTATTACAAATTATGAACTATCTTGCACCTATCTTTTGGTGCTCGTGTGCATGCTTTTCTGTCGGCCAGATTCCTAAAAGTGGAATATCTGTGTCACAGTGTAGGCATACGGTCAGTTGGTGGACACTGGAAATCGCAGTGTATGAAAGTTAGGAACATGTTTTTGATAGGAGAAAGAACACAAGGCTAAAATCAGGCCCCAGGCTTCTGGTCTCCTCCCAGAGTTGGCTTACAGGGAAGCCAAAGCAAACCACTACCCTCTGTGTCTCCTCAACTGTAAATTGGAAATAATTAGTACCTGCTCTGTTCCTTGTGGGATGGGACAACCTTCCGCAAAGACTTGCACTGCACAAATGTAGGCTGTCATTAAAACAGAAGCAGAGGAGTGAATTTCCACCTCCAATTAAGAATCCACAGATTAGATGAACTGCTCTGGTAGGCAGCATTGTATTGCCAGAGGGGCCTGCAGATTTATTCTCTCAAACCACGACATGAAGTGCAACCTTTCAAACCTGTTCTCTCTATTTTGTTACAAGATTCCTCAGCTATCTGGAGGTCCAGGGTTCCTCTCAGTTTCTTCTCTCAATCTCTAAATACCCCAACTTCCTCCTTCCCCCAGCATCAGCCTGTGTTTGCCTGATCTGGAAAAACTGGGCTCTGCCTTATTGGACCAGATATAACACACTAGAAAAGCCAAAGGATAAAATCATCCCATGTCTTCTTATTATTATGTTTAACTTTTTTTTAAAAGATAGGGTCTCACTATGTTGCTCAGGCTGGTCTCGAACTCCTGGGCTCAAGCAGTCCTTCCACCTTGGCCTCCCAAAGTGCGTGAATTACAGGTGTGAGCCTCTGTGCCCTGCCCTTCTTGCATTATTGAACATAAACGTTAAGTACTGCCAATGAGGTGCTTTGGTCCCACAGTGATACTAAAATTTCACAGGCGTTTATTCTATCAAAGTTGTGTTAAGCTAAATCAGAGGCTGTAAAAAATAATTAGGCCGAGGCAGGCGGATCAACTGAGGTCAGGAGTTTGAGACCAGCCTAACTAACATAGAGAAACCCCTTCTCTACTTAAAATACAAAATTAGCTGGGCATAGTGGTGCATGCCTGTAATTCCAGCTACTAGGGAGGCTGAAGCAGGAGAATTGCTTGAACCCGGGAGGCAGAGGTTGCAGTGAGCCAAGATTGCATCACTGCACTCCAGCCTGGGCAACAAGAACGAAACTCCGTCTCAAAAAAAAAAAAAAAAGTAATTAATTGAAAGTAGTGTACAGATCTTATCCAGCCTATTGGTTTCCATGTACAGAGTCATACGAGTAGGAGGCAGTGCCCTCTTCTGGCCAATGCTACATTTGCATGGCTGTGGCTAAAGGATTGCCAACTCATGAGACTGGTTTTTCACTTGTGGCAGGCTCATCTTTTTTTTTTTTTTATTATTATACTTTAAGTTCTAGGGTACATGTGCATAACGTGCAGGTTTGGTACATATGTATACTTGT
>NW_012119265.1:3464103-3471738 GCF_000951035.1 Colobus angolensis palliatus | reverse complement strand
CATTTAGTCCATTTACATTTAAGGTTAATATTGTTATGTGTGAACTTGATCCGTGGCAGGCTCATCTTGGGGTTATTATCAGTCTTGAGTGAATCACATTTGAGGATTCATCCTCCCCTTTCTCTTCCAAGAAAAAATGAAATCCGTGATGACTGATTTTATGCGTCAACATGGCTAGGCTAGGGTACCCAGTCATTTGGTCAAACAGTAGTCTAGATGTTGCTGGGAAGATACTGTTTTTTTATTTATTTGTTTTTTTGAGACGGAGTCTCACTCTGTCACCAGGTTGGGGTGCAGTGGCACGATCTCGGCTCACTGCAACCTCCACCTCCTGGGTTCAAGCAATTCTCCTGCCTCAGCCTCCCGAGTAGCTGGGTCTACAGGATGTGCCATCACGCCTGCCTAATTTCTTTTTTTTTTTCTTTTTTTTTTTTAGTAGAGACGGGGTTTCACTATGTTGGCCAGGATGGTCTCAATCTCTTGACCTCGTGATCTGCCCACCTTGGCCTCCCAAAGTGCTGGGATTACAGGCGTGAGCTACCAATCCCAGCCCATTTGTTTTTTGTTGTTGTTGTTTGTTTGTTTTGAGATGGAGTCTCGTTCTGTCACCAGGCTGGAGCGCAACAGCGTGATCTTGGCTCACTGCAACCTCGGCCTCCCGGGTTCAAGAGATTCTCCTGCCTCAGCCTCCCAAGTAGCTGGGACTACAGGCGTGTGCCACCACATCCAGATAATTTTTGTATTCTTAGTAGAGATGGGGTTTCACCCAGGTTAGCCCTGTTGGCCAGGATGGTCTGGATCTCTTGACCTCGTGATACACCTGCCTTGGCCTCCCAAAGTGCTGGGATTACAGGCATGAACCACTGTACCTGGCTGAAGATATTGTTTTAGATGTGATGAATATTTAAATCAGTAGACTCTGAGTAAAGCAAATTACCCTTCATAACGTGGGTTGGCCTCATCCACTCAGTTGAAGGCCGTAAGAACAAAGACTGAGGTTTCCTGGAAAAAAATCCATTCTGCCTCAAGACCATAATATAGAAACCCTACCTGAGTTTTCAGAGGGCAGATTTTGAATTTAAGATGGCAACACTAACTCTTCCCTGTGTAGCAGGACGAGCCGCAGACAAAACTCCTCAGACACTGGATTAAAGAAGGAAGAAGTTTTTTATTCGGCCAGGAGCGTCGGCAGACTCGCGTCTTAAGAGCCAAGCTCCTGGCCAAATAAAAAGCCTCTTCCTTCTTTAATCCGGTGTCTGAGGAGTTTTGTCTGTGGCTTGTCCTGCTACACCTGAATTTCTGGCAAGCTGGCCTGCTCTGCAGATTCCAGACTTACCAGTTTCCACAACTGGGTTAGTCAACTCCTTAAAATAAATCTGAGTGTGTGTGTATGTGTGTGTGTGTCCCTATGTGTTCAGTTTCTCTGGAGAACCCTGACACAAAACACGACTCCAAAACCTATTCTGTGGCAGTGACATCATATTTAAATAACTATCAAGGGACCTGAAGTATAGTAGTTCACCTTCTGGGTTCCAGTTTAAGTCCCGGCCCCACCCCACTTACTAGTTTCATGAGCTTTTATTTAATTATGCTTAGTCTTGGTTTCTTCATTTGCATACAGGAGAAAATGGTAGTATTTGGCCAGTGCCATGGCTCACACCTGTAATCCCAACACTTTGGGAGGCTGAGGCAGGCGGATCACTTGAGCTCAGGAGTTCCAGACCTGCCCAGGAACTCCGTTTCTACAAAAATTAGCCGGGCATGGTGGCCCATGCCTGTAGTCCCAGCCACTCAGGAGACTGAGGCAGGAGAACCACTTGAGACCAGAAGGTGGAGGCTGCAGTGAACCATTTTTGTGTTACAGCACTCCAGGCTGGGAGACAAAGTGAGACCCTGTCTTAAAAAATAGTAGTATTTAGGCTGGGCGCGGTGGCTGAAGCCTATAATCCCAGCACTTTGGGAGGCCGAGACGGGCGGATCACGAGCAGGAGATCAAGACCATCCTGGCTAACCCAGTGAAGCCCCGTCTCTACTGAAAAAATACAAAAAACTAGCTGGGCAAGGTGGCGGGCACCTGTAGTCCCAGCTACTCGGGAGGCTGAGGCAGGAGAATGGCGTAAACCCGGGAGGCGGAGCTTGCAGTGAGCTGAGACCCGGCCACTGCACTCCAGCCTGGGCGACAGAGCCAGACTCTGTCTCAAAAAAAAAAAAAAAAAAAAAAAAAGTAGTATTTGCTGAATAGGCTGTTGTAAAGATTAAACAAGAAAACGTGTGCACTTAGAATAGTATCTCACTCAGAGTAAGTACTCAATAAAAGTTAGTAGTTACTAAAATTATTGTGGGAAGCTGTCACAGAATGATAATTTACAAAGTGAGGAAAGCTAGCTAGTTTAGTTCCCTTTCCTCCCCAACATTTCTTTCCCAAAACTTTCAGGCACAGACATAGGCAGCCTCTGTTTTTCACTACAACCTATTCCTGGGGTATATTATAAATTATCATACATTTCTTCTAAAGTGTCCTATCTCTTCCCATAGGAATCAATCAAATTTAAAAGTTGGGTTCCAAGACTATACTTTCAGGGATCATTTCTATAGTTTGTTACTACAGAAGTTTCTCTGAAGGTGTAGAGCAAGAAGGTTCCAAATCCAAATTGAGAACAAAATCATCAATGAAAGCATTATTACGTCACAAAGCCAACTTCAGTACATCTTGGTAGTCATTTAAAACAGTAAAGTTATTTTTTAAGTCTTTTTTTTCTTTTTGAGACAGAGTCTCACTCTGTCACCCAGGCTGGACTGCAGTGGCGCCATCTCCGGCTCACAGCAAGCTCCGCCTCCTGGTGAGAGGTGAAGCCAGCTGAGCTTCTGTGTCAGGTGGGGACTTGTAGAACTTTTGTGTCTAGCTAAAGGATTGTAAATGCACCAATCAGTGCTCTGTGTCTAGCTAATCTAGTGGGAACTTGGAGAACTTTTGTGTCTAGCTAAAGGATTGTAAATGCACCAATCAGTGCTCTGTGTCTAGCTAAAGGATTGTAAGATGGACCAACTAGCACTCTGTAAAATGGACCAATCAGCACTCTGTTAATGGACCAGTCAGCTCTCTGTAAAATGGACCAATCAGCAGGATGTGGGCGTGGCCAAATTAGGGAATTAAAAACTGGCCACTGGTGCCAGCAGTGGCAACCTGGTTGTGTTGTTTTTGTTGCCCTGCGTGCCTTGTTCTTTTCACTTTTCACAATAAATTTTGCTGCTGCTCACTCTGGGTCTGCACTACCGTTGTGAGCTGTAACACTCACTGGGAAGGTCTGAGGCTTGACTGGTGAAGCCAGCAAGACCACAAACCTACCAGAAAAAAGAAATTCCAGACATATCTGAACATATGAAGGAATAAACTCTGGACACACTATCTTTAAGAACTGTAACACTTACCGTGAGGGTCCGCAGCGAGAATCCACGGGAAGGAACCAATTTTGGACACACTGGGTTCGTGCCATTCTCCTGCCTCAGCCTCCGGAGTAGCTGAGACTACAGGCGCCCGCCGCCATGCCCAGCTAATTTTTTGTATTTTTAGTACAGAGTGGGGTTTCACCATGTTAAGCCAGGATGGTCTCGATCTCCTGACCTTGTAATCCACCTGTCTCGGCTTCCCAAAGTGTTGGGATTACAGGTGTGAGCCACCTTGCCCACCTTTTAAGTATTAATATGGGATTTCCATAAAACTTAATCCGTACTCCACAATGCAACTTTTTATAATCAATTAAATTGGCAGGTTTGTTTGCTTCCTAACAATTGCGAAGGACTTTAAGAAAATTTGGCTGGTCAAAACCTATTTTTACATTTAGCCAAATAGTTATTTCTAGATGGAAGGATTTGGATTCATTTATATTTTCTTTTTTATTTGAGTTTAATTCAGCAATGCACCAGAAGGACTGACGAGACTCACTGGTTGGCTAGGCGTGGTGGGTGACTCATGCCTGAAATCCCAGTACTTCAGGAAGCCAAGGAGGGTGGATTGCTTGAGCCCAGAAATTGGAGACCAGGCTGGGCAACATGGCAAAACCCTGTCTCTACAAAAAATTAGGCGTGGTGGCACGCACCTGTGGTCCCAGCTACTCGGGAGGCTGAGGTAACAGGCTCACGAGAACCTGAGAGGTTGAGGCTGCAGTGAGCCAGGATCATGCCACTGTACTCCAGCCCGAGTGGCAGAGCAAGACCCTATCTCAAAAAAAGAAATTTAAAAAAAGAATAAATGGCAGGTTATGTACTCACTACTAAGGTTTATTATAGCAAAGTATACATAGCAAAAGCAGTAGGAAAAAGACATGCATCAGCAGGGTCCAGAGAGGTTCAACACAGGTTTCCAATGTCTTTTGTTGTCTGACGCCTCACAGGAATACTCACTGTCTCGAGCAGTTAACTGCAGGGACATGTGTGGAATGTCTTTGCCTGTGAAAGACTGTCTGAATCTCAGAGTCTAAGGCTTTTATGAGGAGCTGGTAATGTAAGTATATCCTGCTATGCAATTAGCCATGGCAAGCAAAACTCAGGACCCTAACAATGAAACCTCAATCTTGGTGTTTATGGAAAGCAACCTGACAAACCAGTATGGCATGGTTCATTGCTCCAGTTGTGTATAGCAAAATCACCAATCAATAACACAAAGAACTCTCTAAGGATTATATTCCCAGTGATTGGCCAAGGGCTAGTCATGGATCCCTTGGAAACCGGCAAGGTTATGCAACCTGACCTGCTGTGTTAACTCTTTCGTCACAGTCTATGTTTTCTAAAATGTCTATAATTAATGTATACTACTTTTATAATCAGAAAAGTAGCTATTAACATAAAGGCATCCAAACATAATGATTTTCTTTTTAGTTATTTAATGATGCTGCTTTGTAAGCTCAGTACTTTTTCCTGTAGTCAGCAGTGCTGCTAAGAGAGTATAGTCACCCTACTAGACATTTCATAGGTGCCCATCAGAGCGTTTATATGCTTTAGGAAAACCGTAAAAACAGGCATGAAAGAGCATGTGAAACCTAGGAGGAACCACAGCAACATCTAGTTCCACTTCCCCATCTTCGAGACGAGGAAATGGGAATTCTGAACAGTGAAAGGACTCTCTCCAGGTTCTAAACCTTAGGGTTTTCAATTAAAAACCTTTCTTGGAATTGCTGAAATGTTTGCTCAGTTGCTTCTGAATGTCTTTACCATGGGCAGAAAAAGCTGGAGCCCTGAATGATGAGCTCACCTGGATCAAGTACACATAGTTTGTCCTCCTTCAGTCTGGATAGTGACTTCCCTTCCTCCCGCTGCCCCAGTAGCCTGACAGGATCCCACGTCTAGAGCATTGCCGACGCTATTGGGTCAGTGTTTCAGCTTGGATTCTAGCAAGAGGATAGGTTCATCTTCACTAAATTTTCCTTTTCTCTCACCTTCATTTACTCTCTTGTAAGTTGCAGGGAGTTGTCCATGTCTCTGCTACAATACAAATTCCTTTTAGGTCTCCCAGAACCAGGTCTTACAGTGGTTATGACTGCAGGTAGTAAAGTCAAATGGTCCAGGGTTTGAATTCTGTTTTTGCATCTACTTGTATGATTTGGCTTATGTTTGGGGAAGTTACTTAATAAAAATAGTAGTACCTCCCTCCTAAGGTTACTGGGAAGAGGAAAGGAATGTCTTTCATGTAATAACTCTCGACTAGCATAGGGCTTGGCATATAGTAAATGTTCAATAAATATTAGCTATTATTTTTTAATAGATGCTCCATTTATTTTGGAAAACTATTCTCTGATTTTTAAGACCATTTTATTGAAGAAATTGACATGCAGTATAAACTGAACATGTTTAAAGTATAGAATATCATGTTTTGATGTGTATACACCTGTGAAACTATCACCATAATCAAGTTAATGAACATATCCGTAACCCCTAAAAATTTTTCTTTTTCTTTTCTTTTTTTTTTTTTTTGAGATGGAGTCTCGCTATGTTGCCCAGGTTGGAGTGCAGTGGCCGGATCTCAGCTCACTGCAACCTCTGCCTCCTGGGTTCAAGCGATTCTCCTGCCTCAGCCTCCCAAGTAGCTGGGACTATTGGCACATGCCACCACATCCAGCTAATTTTTGTATTGTTAGTAGAGACGGGATTTTGCCATGTTGGCCGGGCTGGTCTTGAACTCCTGACCTCAGGTGATCCACCCACCTCGGCCTCCAAAAGTGTAAATTCTAAAACTTTATATTGATTTTGTGGAATTTATTCACATTGCACATAGATCTTGTTATTTATTCTCATTACTATGTGGCATTCCATTATATAAATATACCATGTATTTATCCATTCTATGTGGATGGAATTTGAGGTTTTCTTCAGTTTGGCCTATTACAAATTATGAACTATCTTGCACCTATCTTTTGGTGCTCGTGTGCATGCTTTTCTGTCGGCCAGATTCCTAAAAGTGGAATATCTGTGTCACAGTGTAGGCATACGGTCAGTTGGTGGACACTGGAAATCGCAGTGTATGAAAGTTAGGAACATGTTTTTGATAGGAGAAAGAACACAAGGCTAAAATCAGGCCCCAGGCTTCTGGTCTCCTCCCAGAGTTGGCTTACAGGGAAGCCAAAGCAAACCACTACCCTCTGTGTCTCCTCAACTGTAAATTGGAAATAATTAGTACCTGCTCTGTTCCTTGTGGGATGGGACAACCTTCCGCAAAGACTTGCACTGCACAAATGTAGGCTGTCATTAAAACAGAAGCAGAGGAGTGAATTTCCACCTCCAATTAAGAATCCACAGATTAGATGAACTGCTCTGGTAGGCAGCATTGTATTGCCAGAGGGGCCTGCAGATTTATTCTCTCAAACCACGACATGAAGTGCAACCTTTCAAACCTGTTCTCTCTATTTTGTTACAAGATTCCTCAGCTATCTGGAGGTCCAGGGTTCCTCTCAGTTTCTTCTCTCAATCTCTAAATACCCCAACTTCCTCCTTCCCCCAGCATCAGCCTGTGTTTGCCTGATCTGGAAAAACTGGGCTCTGCCTTATTGGACCAGATATAACACACTAGAAAAGCCAAAGGATAAAATCATCCCATGTCTTCTTATTATTATGTTTAACTTTTTTTTAAAAGATAGGGTCTCACTATGTTGCTCAGGCTGGTCTCGAACTCCTGGGCTCAAGCAGTCCTTCCACCTTGGCCTCCCAAAGTGCGTGAATTACAGGTGTGAGCCTCTGTGCCCTGCCCTTCTTGCATTATTGAACATAAACGTTAAGTACTGCCAATGAGGTGCTTTGGTCCCACAGTGATACTAAAATTTCACAGGCGTTTATTCTATCAAAGTTGTGTTAAGCTAAATCAGAGGCTGTAAAAAATAATTAGGCCGAGGCAGGCGGATCAACTGAGGTCAGGAGTTTGAGACCAGCCTAACTAACATAGAGAAACCCCTTCTCTACTTAAAATACAAAATTAGCTGGGCATAGTGGTGCATGCCTGTAATTCCAGCTACTAGGGAGGCTGAAGCAGGAGAATTGCTTGAACCCGGGAGGCAGAGGTTGCAGTGAGCCAAGATTGCATCACTGCACTCCAGCCTGGGCAACAAGAACGAAACTCCGTCTCAAAAAAAAAAAAAAAAGTAATTAATT
>NW_012119265.1:3456805-3461963 GCF_000951035.1 Colobus angolensis palliatus | reverse complement strand
TTCCAAAGTGCTGGGATTACAGGCGTGAGCCACTGCGCCCAGCCCTAATTTTGTATTTTTAGTAGAGATGGGGTTTTGCTATGTTGGTCAGGCTGGTCTTGAACTCCTGACCTCAGGTGATCCACCCACCTCGATCTCCGAAAGTTCTGGGATTACAGGTGTGAGCCACCGCGCCTGGCCAAAGTTTTCTTCCACCTGTTTATAATATCTTTCTTTGTCCTCAGGTAACACTATCTATTATCTGTCTCTACAGATTAGCTTGCATTTCCTAGAATCTTACTTGTATAATTGGAATACTATAGCATATACCCTTCTTTTGGCTTTCTTTATTCAGCTATGTTGTGAGATTCATTCATGTTGTTTAGGGTATCAGTTACTAAGTAGCATTCCATTGTTTGGCTGTATCAAAATTTGTTTGCCCATTTACCTATTAATGGACATTTTGGGCTGTTTCCAGTTTGGAGATATTAGATATAAAATTTCTATAAACATTTATATATAAGTCTTAGTATGGACATATACAAATGATCTCTGACTTAACATTGATTCGACTTACGATTTTTCAGCTTTACAATGGTGTAAAAGCAATATGCATTCAGTAGAAACTGTACTTCAAGTACCCATACATTCATTCTGGTTTTTACTTTCAGTACAGTATTCAATAATTCACATGAGATATTCAACATTTTATTATGAAATAGGCTTTTTATTAGATGATTTTGCCCAACCATAGGCTAATGTAAGTGTTCTAAGTACATTTAAGGTAGGCAAGACTAAGCTATGGTGTTTGGTAGGTTAGGTGTATTAAATGCATTTTCGACTTACGATATTTTCAACTTACGATGGGTTTATTGGGATGTAACCACACTGTAAGTCGAAGACCATCTCTACTTGATTTCTCCTGGGAGTAGAATGAGTGGGTCATTAGGTAGGTATATGTTCAACTTTTTAAGAAACTGACAAATTGTTTTCCAATTGGTTGTACCATTTTACATTCCCACCAGTAGTGTATGAGAATTCCATTCATCCTCACCAACAGTTGGTACAGTCAGCGTTTTTAATTAAATTAATTTTATTTATTATTTATTTATTTTTATTTATTTTTGGGGGGGACAGGAGTCTTGCTCTGTCACCCAGGCTGGAGTGCAGTGGTGTGATCATGGGTCGCTGCAGCCTCAACTTCCCGGTCTCAAGTGATCTTCCAACCTCAGCCTCCCAAGTAGCTGGAACTACAGGCAAATGCCACCACACCAGACTCAGTTTTTCTATTTTTTGTAGACACAAGATCTCACTATGTTGCCCAGGCTGGTCTTGAAATTTTGGGCTCAAGTGATCCTCCCACCTTGGCCTCCCAAAGTGCTGAGATTACAGGCATGAACTACCACGCCTAGTCCTGTTTTTAATTGTATACATTCTAGTAAGTGTGTAGTGGTATCTCTTTGTGTTTTTAATTTGAATTTCTCTCATGACTAATGATGCTGAGCGATTTTAATGTGCTTATTCACCAATGTGCCTTTTTGATGTAATGTCTGCCCTAATCATTTGCACATTTTTTAATTGGTGAATTTTTTTCTTATTTTTGTTTTATGATTTCATTCCATATTCTATACAAGTCCTTTATTAGATATGTGGTTTGCCAATACTCCCTTCCAGTCTGTAACTTTATCATTCTCTTGACAGTGTTTTTCAAAGAACAAAAATTCTTAATTGCAGTAAAGTGCAATTTATCACTTTTTTTTCTTTTATCGATTGTGCTTTTGTTGTTTTAATCTAAGGTCATAAAGATTTTCTCCCGTATTTTCTTCTAGAAGTTTTATAGTTTTAGGTTTTACATTTAGGTCTATAATACATTTTTAGTTTTTGTACATGGTATGAGGTATGGATCAAAGTTAATATTTTTGCCTATGGATAGCCTGTTTTTAGCATTGTTAAAAAGACTATCCTTTATAAAATCACTTTTGTTGAAAATCAATTTACCATTACACTCTTTTTTTCCCCAGTGATTCATTTGTCTATCTTCATACCAATACCATAATGTCTTGATAACTGTAACTTTATAATAAGTTTTGAAGCCAGGAAATGTATTTTAAAACTTTTCTTCTTTTCCAAAGTTGTTTAGCTATTCCAGGTCTTTTGCATTTCCAAATTATTAATAATTTTAAAATCAGCTTGTTGATTTTTACACTAAAAACCTGCTGAGGTTTTGATTGGCATAACATTGAATCCAGATGCAAATTTGGGGAGAAATGACATTTTAACCGTGTTGAATCTTCTGATTCATGAATATGGACTATCTCTTCATTTAATGAGATATTTTAAATTTCTCACAGCTATGTTTTATAGTTTTCAATGTACAGAACTTGCATGTCATTTGTTAGTTTTATTGCTATGCATTTGACATTTTTGGTATTAGTGTAAGTGGCATTGTTTTAAATTTCAATTTTCAATTGTTTGCTAGTATATAGAAATACAACTGCTGGGCGCAGTGGCTCATGCCTGTAATTCCAGAACTTTGGGAGGCCAAGGTGGATGGATCGTCTGAGGTCAGGAGTTCGAGACCAGTCTGGCCAACATGGTGAAATGCCTGTCCCCACTAAAAATATAAAAATTAGCCAGGCACTGTGGCACACCCTGGTAATCCCAGCTACTCCTGAAACTGAGGCATGAGAGTCCTTTGAACCCAGGAGGCAGAGGTTTCAGTGAACCAAGATTGCACCACTGTACTCCAGTGTGGGTGACAGAGTGACACTCCATTTCAAAAAAAGAAAAGAAAAGAAAAGAAATACAACTGGCTTTTTTATGTTGAACTTATATCCAGCAACCTTGCTAAACTCACTTTTTGGTTCTGGTAGCTATTTTTGTAGATGCCATGGGATTTTCTGAATAACCATGTCATCTGTATGAATAGACAGCTTTACTCCTTCCATTCCAGTCCGGTTGTCTGTTGTTTCTTTTTCTTGCCTTATTACACTGGCTCAAACCAGCACATTGTTGAGTAGAGGTGACGAAAGCAGACATCCTTGCCTTGTTCCTAATTCTACAGGGAAAGCATTGACTTTCACCATTTAGTATGATGTTAGCTTTAGATATCCTATAAATGGTTGAAGAAATACCCTTCTGTTTCTAGTTTGCTAAGAGGTTTTTTTGGTTGGTTGGTTTTTGGGTTTTTTATAAATCAGTAATTGATGTTGGATTTTTTTCAAATGTTTTCTTGCATCTGTTGAGATCATTATGTTTTCTTTTTTAGTCTGTAATATGGTGAACTGTATAGATTGATTTAATAACAACTTTATTAAGATATAACACATATAGCATAAAGTTCACCCTTTTAAAGTATATAATTCAGTGGTTTGTACACAAGTCACAGAGTTGTGCATATATCATCACTATCAAATCCCATAACCTTTTCATTTCCCTGAAAGAAACTCTGTACCCATTAGAAGTCATTTCCCATTATTTTCTCTCTCCCCATGCCCTGGCAGCCACCAACCCACCTCTATAGATTTGACTGTTCTGAACATTTTATATACATATGCAGCCTTTTGTGACTGGTTTCTTTCACTTAGCGTAATGTTTTCAAGGTGCGTCAAGTTATAGCATGTATCAGAATTTCATGTCCATTTATGGCTAGATAATATTCCATTGATGGGAATACCACATTTTGTTTACCCATCAGTTGATGGACATTTAGGTTGTTTCTACTTTTTGGCTGTTATGGACAATGCTGCTATCAATATTTGTGCACAGTGTTTGTGTGGACATATATTTTCATTTTTCTTGGGTGTATATCCCTAGGAGTAGAATTGCTGGTCATACAGTAACTTTATGTTTAACCTTGTGAGGGACTTCCAGGCCAATGGTGAGGTTCAAGCAAGGGAAGGAGGAGGTGCTGGGTTAATGGTATATATTTGCTCTATTGGAGAGAAGCAATTGGCCAAAATTGTAACTTGTCATTAGTCTGTTGAACAGTCATGGATTTTTGTTACTTAGGCAGAAAACACATGAAGCCAGGCTAGGTATCACCAATGGGTGACCATATTAAAGACTTGTGAGTATTGGTATTTAATGTATCACTATTTAGTGCCCAGGTCCCCCTTATGTATGTTTATTACCATGTGTACTCTTGGTTCTCCAAGCTCTTTTCATCTATGTTTAACCCACACATTTTATATATGCTAATTACTGATTTATACTTGATATCTTATGAGTTCATCCCATTTCTTTTCTTCTACAAAAGAATTTAATATTTTGAAACTATATATCAAATGCATATTAAACCCTTCCCCTCTGTTATTCATTTCTCTATGACACCACACTTACTTTGCATACAGTGCTGAATACATGTTAAATAAAAAATAAGCAAGGATGGACCTGTAATCCCAGCACTTTGGGAGGCTAAGGCAGGAAGACTGCTTGAGCCCAAGAGTTTGAGACTAGCCTGGGCAACATGACAAAAACCCATCTCTACTAAAAATAAAAAAATTAACTGGACATGGTGGTACACACCTGTGGTCCCAGCCACTTGGGATGCCGAGGTGGGAGGATCACCCAAGCCCAGGAGGCGGAGGTTGCAGTGAGCCGAGATTTCGCCACTGCACTCCAGCCTAGGTGACAGAGTGAGACCTTGTCTCAAAAAAATAATAAAATAAAAACGAGCAATAATCTCAGGTAGTCTTGCCATAGAAATAAGCAGTTATTCAAACAAAGGGTTCCTGTGATTAAGTACGTGGGAAATACTGTTTTTGTTTTGTTTTGTTTTTGTTTTTGTTTTTTTACTATACGACTTGCTAGCCCCTTAACGTACTGATGTGGTGGTACTTCTTCATGAATGGATTTCACATTCAGCATCCTCAAACTTACCGATCCATGGAACCCTTTACTCAAGGTGCAGCTCTAGAAATTGGTGTTGTATAAAATACACCTTGGGAAATGCTGCCTTGGGGATTGCTCTGTGCAAGGCCTTGGAAGTATAGCTGTTTACTACAGCAGACATAGATTGAATAGCTGAACTGAAATTCCTCTGGGTACCTTTTATAAAGTATAAACATCCCACTTTTCTGGTTTTGTTTTTTCGTTTTTTGTTTTTTTGTTTTTTGTGGTTTTTTTTTTTTTTTCTGAGAAGGAGTCTCACTCTGTCACCCAGGCTGGAGTGCAGTGG
>NW_012119265.1:3446697-3453065 GCF_000951035.1 Colobus angolensis palliatus | reverse complement strand
CCATGTTGGCCAGGCTGGTCTCGAACTCCTGACCTCAAGTGATCCACCCGCCTCAGCCTCCCAAAATGCTGGGATTACAGGCATGAGACACCATGCTCAGCCTGCTGGCTACCTTTGTACTACGCTGCCTCAGTCCTCACTCTAATTACGTTTTTCTCATTTTTCTCCCTAATAGCACAATGAAAAATACCATCCCTATTGTCTTCCGTATTTGTGGGGCTATCTTTATTCTGCAGTTCTCATTGTACTGACTCAACACAATGCCTTACACAATCGAATGCTTGACAGTCGCCTCCCCATTGGTGCAGAGCTGCGTCTGGCATGCTGGGTTTATGACCCAATTATGCTCTTTCACAAAAACATTTCTGATGCCATTGTCAGACAGGACACTAGACTGAGTGGACTACTGGGAAGACCCTTTTATGCTCTTGTGTTCTAAACGACAACTCTGTTTCCTAAAGTAATTGAGATTTTCAGCTATCAGCATAAAAGGAAACCATGGATGCTAGGCACAGCCTCATGCTACATGCCTCAGACATCAGTCACCACTGAAGTTAGGCCTGTCTGCCTCTCTCAAAGACAGTCTAAGTAAAACTGGAGTGTTCTTTCAATATTAGGTGCTCAGGTCCCATATACTTTTAAAAACATGTAAATTATATATGCAAGAGAATGATATATCTTTGGAGTTAAATAAGTCAAATGAATACTCATGTATAGCTACCACCCCACTCAACTCAATAGAATATTACCAGAATCTCAGGCTAAGCACGGTGGCTCACGCCTGCAATATCCCAGCACTTTGGGAGGCCGAGTTGGGTGGATCGCTTGAGCCCAGGAGTTCGAGACCAGCCTGGACCACATGGTGAAAACCTGTCTCTACAAAAAAATTAGCTGGGCCTAGTGGCGCATGCCTGTAGTTCTAGCTACCAGAGAGGCTGAGGTGGGAGGATTGCTTGAGGGGAGGTCAAGCCTGCAGTAAGCCGTGATTGCGCCGCTGCACTCCAACCTGGGTGACAGGGCGAGAAGCTATCTCAAAAAAAAAAAAGAAAAAAAAAAAAGAAAAGTGTGTGTGTATGTGTATATATGTGTGTGTGTGTGTATATATATATGTGTATATATATCCAGAATCTATCCTCTCCCCACTGTGTCCTTCTCCCACTCCTCCCCCGGCAATACTAACATGCTTTTCATTATAAAGTATTAGTTGTTTGAAAGCGATAATTTTTCTGATGACTACTGTATATCAGATGTAATTCCTAAGTACTTTATGTTATAAAAGGTGCTAGCAGCAAATGAATATTCAAACTTGTATTTTGAAGTTTCATTTTCAATATGAACTGATACTCTCAGTGAGCTGCTTTCTGTTCTAACTTTGCAACCACAGTGCTGCAGCCTAATAGTGTGCTGAGAGCAGATGTGTCATTAAAGTGTCGATGTGCAAAATTTTGCCACAAATTGGGGACATGTACTTCTGTGGCAGTGACTGCCAGAATGTTAAAATGACCAGTGCTGCAGATGGGGAAGAGCAGATGCAAATGGCAGGAGTGAAGAGGTGACTGTGACATGAAGCCAGGGCCACAGACAGATTGTTTCCTGCAACACGTAGGAACTTTGCTGTGTAACTATGTGAGAGAACCTGGCCATGGCAGCAGATGCTCTCCTCAAACACCCTGATGAATACTAGCGTGGTGACGCCTGAAGCATTTAATCCTTACAGGAGAACCACAAGTTCTAGTATTCAAAAATGCACCTCAAGCATCAAAAAGTTGACAAATATCAACCACTTGTTGATCAAATATCAGCCACTAGATATTTCTGAAATGATTTAACAAGTTTTTGCTATTTCCCTGCCATTCAAGTACCATATGAAATAATAATTTCACTGTCCCCTAGTCCCTCTTTACTGTGAATTAGAAACGAAACGTGTATGTCACCCCCGGGTTGGAGGAAATGAAATGTAATTCTATTACGTATTTGGTAATACTGGTATGCAGCAGCCAGAGATCCTCCAAAATTGGACATAAGCCAGGCGCGGTGGCTCATGCCTGTAATCCCAGAACTTTGGGAGGCCGAGGCAGGAGGATTGCTTGAGGCCAGGAGTTCAAGACCAGCCTGGGAAACATAGCAAGAACCCATCTCTAAAATAAAATAAAATGGACATAATTTTTGGTACTACTCAGTTTGTAAGGGGATTAAGTTGGGGAAAAAACTTGGGGCTTTAAGGGAAATTGTTTTCTGACTTGGGAAGGAAAAAGACATAATTGTGGCTATGTGGTAGAAAGCTTTGGAGAGATGCCCAGAAAAGTAGAAAGCCCTGTTCCAACCCTCTTTCCTTATCTAGCTCCTCTATCTTAGAAGACATGACTTCCTGTTCCAGAACTGAAACGTGCTTGCTTCTTGTCATTGGGACTTACTGAAGATAATGTAGCTACAATTCAGTGACTTGGATATGGTTCTTCACCTTTATAAGATGCAGTATGAGCAGCACCCTATATAATATAGTCATCTCTCAGTATCCACAGGGGATTGGTTCCAGGACCCTCCTCGGATACCAAAATCCACAGATGCTCAGGTTGCTGATATTAAATGGTGTAGTATTTGCCTGTAAACTACGCACATCCTCCCTTATACTTCAAATTATATCTAGATTACTTAGAATACCTAATACAATGTAAATGCTAGTACATAGTTGTTATACTGTATTTTTCATTTTGTATTATTTGTTGTTTTTCTTTGGAATATTTTCCACCTGAGGTTGGTTGAATCCCCAGATGCAGAACCCACAGATACAAGCGGCTGACTGTATGTGAATGAAGGGGTAACTTCTGTGGTAAAACACGTTTTTTAGCACAAGTTTTTTCTCTGAGGAAATGAACAAAATCTTCACTGGTACTCTTTTTTTGTTGTTATTGTATTTAGGACAACCATGTAAGTTATCACAAACACCAGGACACTTTTGTGGATGCAAAGAAGGTGCTTTAATAATTATACCTGGAGGCCAGGTGTGGTGGCTCACACCTGTAATCCCAGCACTTTGGGAGGCCAAGGTGGGTGGATCACCTGAGGTCAGGAGTTCGAGACCAGACTGGCCAACATGGTGAAACCCCGTCTCTACTAAAAATATAAAAATCAGCTGGGTGTGGTGGCGGGCACTTGTCATCCCAGCTACTTGGGAGGCTGAGGCAGGAGAATCACTTGAACCTAGGAGGTGGAGGTCGCAGTGAGCCGAGATCACGCTACTGCACTTCAGCCTGGGGGACAAAAGCAAAACTCCATCTCAAAAAAAAAAAAAAAAAGAAAGACTTCCTCTTCCACCTGGCTGGAAAAATAGAACACCAGGGAACCCAAATATCTGTGCAAAGCATCTCCCTTGCACGGTTAGCCTGGAGAGCCAAGGGATCCTAAAACTTAAAACTGAGTTTACTGGAGCTCTCTGTATTGTAGATGGGAGAATAGCTAACTTAATCTGGTAGACAGAATATAGGGACAGAAACAGAGCCAATCATAGGTCTCCCACCCTGTCATGCTCCATTTCACGTCCTCTGGCCCCAACACTATCTACATTTAGGCAGGTATCGCTGCGCCTGACCTGTACCGTCCTGCACACAGGATTGTCTGTCCCCCTCGGTCTTTTTGCAGTCTCTTCTTGCACCCTTCCCTAAGCATAGCTCCAGCCTGAGTCCTGCTCAGCCTTCAAATTGCAGCTCAAATGTCATTTCCTCTGGTGAGCTTTCCTTGACTCCAGAATACTAGGTTATACATTATTTCCCCATTGTTTACTACAAATGTAATTTATATTATTTAGTGATTGTCTCTTCCACTAGCTTGTAAATTTCACAAGGGCAGAAACCATTTAACTTATTTAGTATTGAATTTCCAGCACGTGGCACAGAGTTAAGTAGTCAAAAAATATCAGTTAGTGGCTCACACCAGTAGCCCCAGCTACTCAGGAGGGTGAGGTTGTGGGGAGGATCACTTGAGCCAGGGAGTTTGAGGCTGCAGTGAGCTATGATCGAGCCACTGCACTCAGCCTGGGTGACAGCAAGACCTTGTCCCCCCAAAATAATAATAAAATAAATAGGCCAGGCACAGTGGCTCACGCCTGTAATCCCAGCACTTTGGGAAGCCGAGGCAGGCAGATTACGAGATCAAGAGATTGAGACCAGCTGGGTGGTGAAACCCTCTCTCTACTAAAAATACAAAAATTAGCTGGGCATGGTGGTGCACACCTGTAGTCCCAGCTACTTGGGAGGCTGAGGCAGGAAAATTGCTTGAACCTGGGAGGCGGAGGTTGCAGTGAGCCGAGGTTGTGCCACTGTACTCCAGCCTGGCGACAGAGCGAGACTCCATCTAAAAAAATAAAATAAATAAATAAAAAATAAATAAATAGGCTGGGCGCAGTGGCTCACACCTGTAATCCCAACATTTTGGGAAGCCGAGGCGGGCAGATCACCTGAGGTCAGGGGTTTGAGACCAGCCCGGTCAACATGGTGAAACCCCCTCTCTACTAAAAATACAAAAATTAGCCAGGTGGGGTGGCAGGCACCTGTGTAATCCCAGTTACTCGGGAGGCTGAGGCAGGAGAATTGCTTGAATCCAGGAGGCAGAGGTTGCAGTGAGCTGAGATTGTGCCACTGCACTCCATCCTGGGTGACACAGTGAGACTCCATCTCAAAAAAATAAATAAAAATAAATAATAAATACATACATACTAGTAAGTTGAACTTAGGTGCTAAAATATCTTTGCTCATTTATCTTAGGCCTATTCTATCTTCCTTTGTGCTAGGAGAAAATCTTATCAACTCCTTTGTCCAAAGCTCAAATCCCTCGAGACTCATTCGAGGACGGCTTCTCTTGCCAATTCCCCAGTCAGATCAGTTGTTGGCCTTTGTGGACACAGGCTAATCTCTCGTGTAATCCCAAATGAGCTGGGAAAAGCCGTGCTCTTTTAGAATATGAGGTGTTCAGAGTTGCTAGTGGGCCTGAAACTCTGTAATGAATAGCTCATGTGTACTCCCAAAACCCAGCAAGAAGGAACAGTGCAGCTGTGGGCAGCCAAGAAGCAAGTCGTGTTCACAGGTATGTGGCTGACGTCAGTGCGGATAACTCATGAAAGCTGTTCCAGGGTGGAGCTGTTCTCTGGAATGTTGGGAACACGGCTACTCAGAGGTACAATTGTGACACTGGACTTTCTCCCCAGACAGGGCGCCTGCCTGCCCTTCATCTCATGCCGAAACTCACTCACATACCCAGGTCTTGGGCTTGCGATGATTTTCCTAATCCATCCCCAAGGTGAGCTGCTTTCAAACGGTGTGGAATTGATTTGGAAATATGGCCAGGCGCAAAGTAGCGTGAGGTGAGGAGACAGACGTTCTTTTGGACTCTTTCTCTGAGACAGGTCTTTTTCTGAAGTGCCTTAAAATATTAATGGTGCCCTGCATGATAAAGGGGAAAGAGCATGGCTCTGCACTCCACAGGCTGTGAATTTTACCCCTTGCTTACGTTGTTATGAGGACACAGTGAGTGTGAGTAAAGGCCTTGGGTAAGGGGCGGGGTTTATACAGCATTGCTAAGGGAGAAAACAGAAAACAAAGCATGTGGGTGACTGTCTGAAACAGTGTTCAACAAATGGTAGCTGTTTAACTATTAGGTGCTCCTCGGGGTACTCAGAGCAATCCGTGCCTCCTGCATCAGTAACATCACACCAGATGAAAATGGCCTGCTCATTTTTCGGTTTCTTCTGCTAAACTGTAACACTCTTGTAGGCCCAATACCTAGAAAAATGCCTTTGAGCTCCCATGATAAGCTCATGTGCCAACTGCTTCACATGGATGACTTCATTTAATTCTCGTAACCCTGTGGAGTTAGGCATGAGTGTAATCCTCATTTTATTTTATTTTATTTTTTATTTTTTTGTGTGGAGTTTCGTTCTTGTTGCCCAGGCTGGAGTGCAATGACGCGATCTTGGCTCACCGCAACCTCCAACTCCCAGGTTCAAGTAATTCTCCTGCCTCACCCTCCCGAGTAGCTGGGATTATAGGCGCCCACCACCACGCCTGGCTAACTTTTGTATTTTTTAACAGAGACGGGGTTTCACCAGGTTGGCCAGACTGGTCTCAGACTCCTAACCTCAGGTGATCCGCCTGCCTCAGCCTCCCAAAGTGCTGCGATTACAGGCGTGAGCCACCACACTCGGCCCTCATTTTATAGCTGAATAAGCGAAGGCACCACAGGGTTAAGTAATTCAGCCAGTGTGAACTATGTAGTAAGCAGTGAAGTCAGGATTTAAACATAGCTGGCCAGGTTCCAGAACCTGCGCTCTTTACCTCTGTTTTTTTGTTTGTTTGTTTTCGTTTTTTTTTTTTTTT